>NC_137974.1:480000-507500 GCF_963924665.1 Micromys minutus
TTTTTCTAACAGCCAGTCAGGAAGATGATCACAGATCTATTAGTAACAATAAATGATGTTTCTGAGAAGTGAGTTACACATTTAAACGTTTTAAAGACTTTTTTATTTGTAAAATATTTTGTTCTATTTTTGATTCTGTACATTTATGTGTATCCATGTATGTGCCTGTGCTATGTGCACAGGAATGCAGGTGTCAGAGGAAGGAAGGGAGAGAGAGAAAGAAAGAAGCCACCCGGTGTGGTAGTGTACACACCTATAATTTCACAACTTGGGATGCAGAGACAGGGGGATTGCAAGTTTGACTTGTCTAGGCTATGTAGCAAAATCCCATCATCAACAAACATAAACACACACACACACACACACACAAAGAATTCAAGAACTGGCTTTAGCTGATTTTGTTTCTTTGGGCAGAGCTGAGTAGTCGTGAAGCTTACGGGGATAATCCTGTGGGGGGGGGGGTCTGTAGACTGATGGGGACTTTGTGAGTGCCAAATGTGTATCTGCATGCATATTGAGCCCGATGACCTGCGTTCTGTCTTCTTAATGATGTATGGCTCTCATGGTCCTGTCTCGCTAACCATCCGAATCACAGGATAATTTATTGTGTTTTGGCCAGTTCCTTGTGAAGCATCTGTATGTCTCGGACTCCCGTCCAGCTGATGTCTTGCTCTCTGAGGGATGTAGAAGAGCCATTGGAAGAGATTTCACTATGCCTCCATGTCTCCGGGAGACCAGACCTTGGAATTTGGGATCACTATGCACACGGCCCCACAAGGCAGGCCTGTTTGGAGACACCCTGGCTTGTCTGCTCTCTTAAACTCAGGGCCGTGGAAGCATAGGTTTCAGGGGATGTTTATGTAGCGACAGCAGCTGAGAAGGAAGACAGAAGAGATGCAAGATCCTTGCTGTGAGATAAACCAGGGAAGGTGAGAGTTAAAATAGACACAGAGAAAGAGGACACAACCTGTCAGTTGGCTGAGAGAGTTCACAGGTCAGCAGGCGTGGAGGACGCAGGGTGGGAATGGGCACAGGAAATATTCTTCCGTGAGGGCTGGGGGAGAGCTAGGAGGCTGGAGATGAGAATGGCATTTCCAACTCAGCATAGACCGTTAACGTGCAGACTTGGCAGTCAGACATACGGGGTGCTGTACTCCAGTGGTCCCATGGCTCAACCTTCGATGTTATTGGAGCAATTGCTCTGAGTGGGAACCCACCCAGGGAAGGGAGGCAGGTGCTCTGAATGTGTCAACAGTCCATCTCTAATATGTGGGATTTTAATTAGTGCCTCCTCTGAGCTTTGATAAGAATCTCCTCAAGGTTGAGGGAAGACGTCCATATGGATGAAACACCAAGTGGCCTGTCGGTTTTAAAAGTTATTCTTTAAATCAGACAAGCAAGTGGAAGCAAATGAACAAACCAAAAAAAAAAAAAAAAAAAAAAAAAAAAAAAAAAAAAAAAAAAAAAAACCAAAAACCAACCAACCAACCAAACAAACAAACAAACAAACAAAAAAAACTCCCAAGGTCTCAAGGTTTGGTTTTTAAAATTTCTAATAATTTAAATTTTTTATTTGTTGTGGGATGGGGGCACCATGTGGATCTCAGGGGTCAAACTCTAGTCCCCAGGTTCAGCAGCAAGTGTCTTTGTCACTGAGTCGAATTCCCTGGTCTGAGTTCTGATTCTCAATGTCCTGTTCCAACTGGAAGGCAGTGCTTACCTTGTCCCTGTGTTCATTCAAGACACCGAGAACAGCTGAAGATGTGGCTACCACCGGCATAGCCCTATGAGCCCAAAGAAACTATGGCTTTTCTCCTGGTTCTGATGAGGCTGTGGGCATCATGAGTAGACCAGCCCCGTGCAATTCTTCCTCTAAGTGGGGCGTTGGCATAAGTTATGGAACCGAGTTTATCTGAGGAGGTGGTAAGTCTTGGCTTCCCTCAGCCTCCCTGTATCTCAGTTGTAAAACTTGACCTTCAGTCTTCACAGTCTGAGACCGTATTGAAGAAAAATTAAGTTAATAAAACAAAAACAAATATTAGGATTTTCTTAAAGGCAGATAAAAAACAGGCAAGCCTTTCAGAAATCTTACGGCCACCAGTTTTCATTTGTCTCAGTTACTTTATTATCCTGGTTGGGTTTTTTTTTTTTTTCCCCCTTGCACCTTTTCACCCTGGTAGAAGTCTAGGGAAACTGAGACCCCAAAGGATATCAGTTCAACGACTGGCAATTCTTACCTGTGAATGCTCAGGTGGTGTTTTGATTTAGAAATGTCAAGAAGGCACTCGCAGATGAGTTTAATACTAGATGTGCCTTCTTCAGATTGCTTTTGATAGGAGTTCCTTAGGAATTGTTGGATATATGTTCTCAGTGAACTCTCTCTAGCAAATTTGACAGAGGAAAAGACATGGTTTCTACTTTGATGTTCATTTCCACACTGCTTACCTTTTCCTGGGTCTATGTGGCACACACACAAAAAAAGGGCCTGCAACCGGCAATGGAAAACCACACTGACTCTCTCTCTCTCCCTCTCTCTCTCTCTCTCTCTCTCTCTGTCCCATCTTTCCTCCTTTGGTTCAAGACAAACACATCTCTTTTGATTTTTGTCAAAATTGCTCAGCTCAGCTCAGTCCTCCCCCACCTGCTTTTGGCCTTCCCATGAATAAGGGCTCTGTACATTAGAAGCCTTTCTGTTTCTTAGGGGCTTTATTCTGAAGAGTGTTTCTATAGAAATGTCTTTGACTTGAAAGATCACGGATCACTTTTCAAACGCAAAATTGTCTTATCTGAAATACATTCCTAGCTGTGCTGAAAGGTATAATCAATCCCTTGATCACAGGAACAATCTCTATCAAAACTGCCTTAGATTCTGAAGTGCCTAGGGGTACGGGAGAGAAGGCCTTTGCGGGTGTCAGGATGTGGTCAGAGCTCAGCTCCCTTGTGGACTGGGCATGAAGGAAAGCTTCAGCCATTTGCCTTGAAATCCCTCTAATCCCTCCGGTGTTTTCAGCATCAGATAATTAACATATTTCTAGGTGCAGCTCCTGAGTTCAGACAGAGTTCTGTTGATTTCTTTATGAGCTGCAGTGTCCTAACATTTCAAAACCTAAAACCAAGAGAGTACCAGGGATGAGACTAGTTAGAGAGGAATATTTTGCTGGTTAAAGCAACCATCAAAATAAATTGAAAATTCAGTTCACCATCCTCAGTGTCTGACTGCAAGGCTCAGGATGAGTGGCAGGCTCCTGGAAGCCAAGGAAAAAACAAACTTAGACTTAGTAGTGGTAAGATGTAGTTCTTGTCTCCTTACGTGATCCATGTCAGCAGTTACTAATGCCTGGTGTGTCCCCTTGTCTTTAATTACACAGCCAGTGAAGTGTTGTCACACATACGGCTTCACGGTCACTTTCAATCATTTTAGATCTGTAAGCAGGCCTAAGAAACACAATAGATCTGGCATTTGCCCAGTTCCCCCGTGGTAGCACTTTGTAAAACTCTACAATAAAATCATAGGCAAGCATTATAATGATAAAACCCAGTTTACTTGCCTGTGTGAACTCTGCACACATTTAGAATGTCCCAGCTCCCAGTGTAGGTTCAGGTCCTTTATTTGCTCTCGCTCCCACAAGGAGAGCCCTGCCTTTCCCTAGCAGCTACAGCCTCCCACCTCAGCAGTTACTGTCTTCCATTTCTAAAGTTTAGGCATTCCAGATATGGTATGCAAATGAAATCATGCAATTTTTAGCCTTTAGGATTGACTTCTTTAAAAACCTCAGCATGGCTCCCTGGCTAAGCAAACAAAACACAGTGACTTTTACCGGTGGGTTATAGTCTACGAGATCTACTCCCTGACGAACGACAGTCAGACTATTCCTGGTATGAAAGTGTATTCAGGTTCAGCACAAGATCCCAACACTGATCTTGTTAGGGAGTGACAGGAGCAGGGTTTCCACCCTGCCATCCGGACAGCTTGGTCTTCCAACTAATGATGATCTTAGGTCGTCAGCACTCTGCTTCATTTGTCTCTCGGCCTAGGGAAACATTAACGTTTTTTGTTGTTTGAAAAAAATTTCAGTCTGTTCACTCTGGGCTATTTTATGGGTGAGAAGTATTAGAATTAGAAAGAAAAAAGCAGACTGTTTGCTTCCTACTCTCTCTGCCTACCCTCCTACCCTCCTGCACGATCTGTTGGTCGTATGAGTACCAAGTTGGTACCTGTTGTGTTCTGGTTGTGTCTGTTTCCGTTCTGGGCGCTGCACCCTGTGGTCCCAGTTCCTTGAGAGCTTAACTGCTGTTTTAACCATCTCAATATTGTGGACTATATACCTAATAAACACTTCTTCAAAAACCATTTCTTAAGCCTGGTAAGGTAGCACGTGCCTATAACCCCAGCACTTGGGAAGCGGAAGCAAAAGAATTGCGAGTTTAAGGCTAGTCTGGGCTGCTTTGTGAAACCCGTCACAAGCAAACCCCCAACCAACCATCAAAGCAAAATAAAAGAATCTTTTGTCTTGTGTAGTTTTTATATAATATGGTTCATATGGTATATAATCTGTTTTCACTGAGTTTAACTGATAGACACTGGTGAAGTCACTTTAGTATTATTTTTCATTTATGACTTTATCATCTTAGATGGAGAACAATTTCGTGCATTAGACTATGCTTTGAAAAAACAAACAAACAGGAGAGTGGCCTCATTTTTTACTAGGATGAAAACAATTGATTAAGCATAAAAGTGATGTAATCCAGTATTTCACCCAAGAAAGGTGAGGCTAAAAATTCTGCTCCCTCAAAATAGAACCCACTTCAATTTGTAGCGCAGACGTGGGGTGATAGGTACATGTTTTCGGACTCTGTACTTTGAAAGTTGGAACACTCACTGTCGTTTTAATTTAGATTTGTAGGAAGTGTGGTTTCAGCTACTCTGGGAGGCAGTACCACTAGACAGTGAATGTCAGAGGTCTAGGTACTTTATTTCTCTCATCAGTGGTTTGAGGTTTTTTTTTTTTTTTTTAATCTCATACTTCACGATGGCGGCGCACTCAGAATATTGCCACTGGGGTTTTAGCTGATTGTCCTGCTTTTGCAATGTTTGAGATGATTAAAGACAATTTAATCTTCATACTTTACACCTGCCCTTTATATGAGGGCTTTGCATTTTAATAAAGCCAGACGGGGCTTTACTCACAGAAACAGGTTCAACCTTAAAATTTCTATCTGCCAAGGAAAATATCAGCACAAACCAATAAAACGTGCAAACGATTATATAGTAATTTTAAAATTACCGACTTTAATTTTCCTCATATACTGTCTACAGAGATTTCTAAGGTGACTGCATTTAACGGTTGTTAGTAAAACTGGGATGTTGCTACATAAAATTGTCAAGTGACATTCCAAAATATTAGAAGAGTTAGGTTTTGAATAATACAGAATGGTTATTGGGTTAGCCCTTCCAATAGCCTGCTGGGAAAGCTGTCTTTCTAAACCTGACAGATTTCATATTGAGGGGGTTATTGACACTCCCCCACACAAAGGCTGCGTGCGAATGAACTCTTCTGTTCCTGACTCTGATTTTATTTGATTTTGGAGGCTTGTCATGAGTAGGCCTCTGTATTGTGTTGCTTAAGAAGTGGCAACAATTTATAGTTTGGTTGAAGCAAGTTCTTGTAATAATGACAGGCATGGCGCAGCCCTAATCCATGGGGATCTATGCAACATGGCGAACAATACACTTCCCAAGACATGTGTAAATTATGAATCTGATGGTGGGCGGTCTCTCGGCTCTGTGCAGAATGGCTTTGGTGTGGGCTGACGGAGCGTTTTGTACCTGGGATTCAGAACTTTTATGAAGGCCAATACCCTGAAACTCATTCAAGCAATAAATTCGCTTGTCTTTGACTTTACAAGGCAATAAACAGTGGTGACCTTTGACCTTGACATTTACTGAATACATTTGCAGTGGTTGTGTTTATTGACAACTATTTATAGGGAAGTATTGGGAAGTGAGCTTCCTAAGCTGGGGGAGGAGGAGGCAGTTTGTTAAAGGCTTCTTCAAAAACAAAAATTTGTATTTAAGTTTCAGCTCTTGGACAAACTTCCCATTTTGGAATTAGGTCTTGATTTTTGTGTACCAGAATTTCTTTCCATGTGATTAAATACTGTAGTTAGAATTTCTAATTAAAAAAAGACAAATAGGGAAGAGAATAATAGTGAGGTTAAGGAGCATTTACCCAGGGCATTTTGTGTTTTGAGAGTAAGACAGATGAGAACAGTCAAGGGCTGTCATCTTTTGTCTAGATCCACTGCATGGCATGGAGTAAGCGGCTTCTTTTCTATGTGATCATCTAGTTAAAAAGGCTTCCGGTAGCTCTGTGTTGCGCAGGCGCAGGGCATGCTGTGAACCTCACTTATGTCCTACGTTTTAAAGTTCGTTGATTTATAATAGGAAAGTCGATGGTTGATTTTTCTCATTGGAATAACTCCCATGGCATCAGAAGGGCATCATATTCCTTAAAGCTGGGAGGGTTTGGAGCTGTTCCTCACTGGGGATGGGACACTTAGTCCACGGGTGGGAAGATGCTGTAAGCACTTGACACACAAGGCATAAAACAAATGTAGGGGAAGGAACTTGTAGTGATTCCTCGGAGCTATTTTCCCACAGACCCAAAGTCCTGTTCCTGCCCAGCCTGGGGAACTCCTTGTATTGATGCTGGGTCAACATGGCAGATGGAGGGAGGAATTCCTCTCTGGTGCTGTGGGGCTCAGGCCTTGGGAGTGAGAATGGGTTGCTCACCATCTTCACACATGGTGATGGCTGGGGTCCTTGAGGGAGCAGTTATCAGAGTGTGTGCCTCCCAGAGTTCACAAGAACAGGCTACATTCTTGGTAAGTGAATTCTGCAAGAAACCTGCTTGGCAACCTTGCACATCTTTAAACACACACACACACACACACACACACACACACACACACACACGCATCACCTACCCCCACAACTATCTTTCAACTCTCAAAATTCTTCACAAGACTTTTTTTTTCCTGCTAAGAGGAACAAACCATTAAACAAACAAGGGAGGTGGGTGTTCTTTAGGCTTGCAGTCATTTTTTTTAGATGTTATGTATCTTTAGGCCTACTTCACTGTGGCCCAGTGACCTGAGTCTGGGCTTGCTTACTAATCTGTTTTCACAGACTGTGGAAGAGAGTTTTAATTGTCATTCGAGGAGATCAGGGCTAGAATCCTGCAGGTAAGTCTGGTATATGTGTCAGATTAGTTTTGCCTAGAGAAGATATGTTTCAGCTATGCTAATTTATATCCTCTTATAAATATGATTACCGTGATGTGGAATAGAGAGATGGGGTGGAAGATTCTGGAGGCTGACACAGGAGGGTCACAAGTTTGAGACCAGACTGGGCTACATAGTGAGACCTTATCTCACCACCACAAGAAAATCAAGTGGTTCTCAGAAATTGGTTTCTGAGATTAAAGGGAAACTACTGAGCCTTTCTTGTTAATATTTCACAACAGGCAAGCACTTGATAAGTGTTTATAACATACTCAATGTAAGCCTTCAATATAGTCACATTAAAACTAACATCACCATCACCTTAGCCATTTTGTTGGCCTTCCTCTGACCTGTCAGTGAGGACAATGTTGCTCCTGAGGTCTCGGGGCTGCACCATTGTGTGAGCTGCACAGAGTCTGGGGGGGGGGGAGGACGTGGTATGAGTTGGGTCAAGCAAGTGCCTGCTTTCTAAGACCATTGTGCTGGGTGTCTCTTGATGCCCCTTTCCACAAACGACCAACACAGCCAAGGCAAAGGTTAATTCGGAATGCTCTCTCAACCGTCCTGAAAACAAAGCTGGCGTGGTTGGGGAATAGGTTTTCTGCTCATGTTCTTTAAACGCCACATTGAAGACCAAAGGGAAAGAATAAAGTGGGGGTGGGGGCATTGGAAGATGACTGTCTATTAGTTAGTTACGGTAGGGTAGGATGAGGGACTACAAGTCTGCTGGTAAAAGTTACCTAGTTGGAGACTCCCTGGTGCTGCTTTGGATAGGGACGAGGCATTGAAGAAAATAGCATGAAGTGTGTTTGGCAGACGTCTGCTGTCTTTCCTGATTACTCAACAAGCTCGAAGGCAAAGGGCATGCTTCTCTTGGTGTCTGCTGTCTCTAGGGAGATAGAGTTGTGTTTTATAATGCAGCTGTTAATACCTTAATGTTGAGACATGCACCTTGAAAAACAAGAAGTTTGATACCTGAAACATCTGCAAACTTCCCAGAAGGCAATGGTCTTAGCCTGCGTTAGAAACAAACCAGCAAAGCTTACTTCCTTCTCCCCCCCTCCCCCTCTCCCCTCCACCCCTACTCCTGTACTTTAGGCTTCAGAAAGCAAGTTTGTTGAACAGGGAAGGGAAATGCCTCTAGCCAGCCAGTCTGAAGACAGGGATGCTGGTCAGGAGACCCAGTCCCCAATCGGAAGGCTAGAAGGAATCCACAAGGCTGCATCAGTCACCAAAACAAGTTTTGGAGGTAAAGTGAGGGTCAGGAAATTCGCGATATGACCCTGATGGGCTGTTAAATCCTGGGTGCAGTGCAGGAGTGGTGACTAAAAGACACCATTTAAACCACAGAGTTTGCATGAGCGTGAAGTCTCCCCAGATGAGCTCACTTGTCAGATTCTTCTGGAGCTCCTGGAATCCCTGGTCTTTCAGAAAATCCCACTCCTGTGGTCAGTGCCTGCATGGGGCTGCAGTCAGATGGGTTTTCCCTCTAAACATTCCAGTCTCTTTTCCAGGAGTGCACCCCACCCTGCCTGAGCCCGTCCTCACCTCCACACTGGTCTTCAGTTTTCTGTGACACACTTTCCTTCCAGCAGAAGCAGACAGTCCGACTTTGGTTAACATCAGTACAAGACACAGTTAGGCTTCTCTTTCTCCCCTTTTCCCGGAAGTATGTGTTTTGGGTAGAAAGAAAGCTTGTGCATGTTTTTTAGTTTCTGGGGTTTTAGTATGTGGTCCTAGTTTCTCTCCCAAACTATTTGGACTCTGGCTAAAGTGATAAGAGACAGTGCGAGGTTCTGAGAATGTCACTGTGGCCGTCACTTTTCTTTTTGGCCTTTGTATATTAATGTGGTGGCACATGTGTGTGGTGGTCAGGGGACAACCCCGGTTACTCTCCCCCTTTTCCTTCATTGGCTTGTTGGCCAGCCGGTGAGCCACAGAAATCCACCTTCCCCACGCACACCGCCACGGCAGCCTTTCTTCACCTTTATGTGTGGTCTAGAGACTGGGTGAAGCAGGGTCTCATGCCTGCAAGACAAGGGCTTTCCAGACAGCCATCTGGCGAGACCCACAAGCGGGGTATTCTGACAGAATAGGCCTATTTCAGGGTGTTCTGATTCTTGTTGTGGGGTGTGGGGACCTAAGCATAGCAGTCCCTACAGTGGAAGCAATCAGGTGTCCCCAGTGGGAGCTTGCCTTGGGGAAGGGTCAGCACCTGTTACAGTTTCATCTGAAATAACAGCTCAGGTTTGTTGCTGTAAATATTAAAATGATGATTGTTTAACCTTTTACTGGCCTCCGAGGTCTCACTCCATGGACACCGCTCTAGTGTGTAGTCAAGCGCCCTCTCCCCTTGGTTCCCTTCCCAGGGGTTCACTCCATCAGCCCTGTTGCTTCTGTCCCAGGTGGATGTGACCATCCTGGCATGTTCCATCTCTACATTGCCCGGCACAAACATGACTCTAAAGCCTGATAGCTTTTCATGGTTTTATATATTAAATTTCCAATCCACAAACCCTCTACACAATATGATTATATCCAATAGGTCCTTCATCCCAGTGACGGCACACTGACACAGGAGCTCGTGCGTGGATGAATTGGGTGGGTCAGACATGAGCCACAGTGGTTAGGACACCAGGGAACACAGTAAGGGCAGACGGTGTATGTGCCATGGCGATACAAAAACCACCAAGTTATCAGGAGACACAGCTCTGTGTTAGAGTGCTCACTTGCCTAAGACCACGGGCTCAATTCCAAGACAAAACAAACAGAAGAGATAAGCAGAGGGAGGGGTGGGTGGGCAGCTGTTTGCTGAGGTCTTGGTATATTCTTAGCGTTGTACTGGGATCCTGTCTCTCAGTCCCCACAACAGGGCCTGGCTGTCCGGGCTGTTGTGGCCCCTGTGTGTAGATGAGATGTCTGAGGTACACAAAGATCCACCTGTCTCAAGCCACATAGAAGGATGTGTGAGGGGGGCATCCAGGGCTTACTCTGGAGACTGTAGGACCCCAAGCGTATGATCTGATCTCACTTTTTATACCAGAATTAATGTGTGAATGTAGCAGTGAGCATTTCCATTTCCTGTGTGAGTGTGGTGGTGTCTGGTATATGTAGGCAGGTGCTTGTGTGGTGCATATAGACCTTAAGGTCTGAGTTCAACCGTGTTTTCAACCGTGTTTCACCTGATTCTTTGAGACAGGGTATCTCACGGAACCCAAAGTGTGCCACTTGTGTGGGCTGCTTGTTGCCCTTTTCCTCTCTGGTGCCATGGTCACAGATGCCAGCTGCCGTGCCAGTGTGTTACACTGTGGGAATCTGAACTCAGGTCTTTCTGACTGAGCTGCCTCCCCAGCCCCTGCATTTCTCCCTATCTGGTCCCAAGGCCCCAGTTTACTATTTTCTCTTCTTAACTCTTGCCTTATCCAGATGGTTCCAGGCATCCCAGGCATCCAAACCTGTTTCCATTCCTGTTATCCCAGCTTCAGTCAGCCACACTCTGTAAGCCCCTGTGGTCCATCTTGAGGTTGCTTGTCCCACTGTCTTTGCTAGAGAAGACCCTTTACAAACGAAGTCCCACTCCAGTCTGTCTCTTTTAGATCAAAGTGCACTGTCTCTGTAGTCTCAGAGGAAACTCCAGCCCCTCTGTCAGTTGAGGTCACTTCCCAATATTAAATTGTTCTGATACTCTTGTGTCCTTTGGGCCCCTTGCATTTGTTCTAAGATAATTGTTCATGGACACATTTACGCTGGCTAGTTTTATGCCAGCTTGACACAAAGTATAGTCACCAGAGAGGAGGAAGCCTCAGTGGAGAAAATATCTCCATCAGATTGGGCTGTACTCAAGCCTGTAGGGCATTTGGTGATTGATGTGGGAGGGCCCAGCTATTGTGGGCGGGGCCATCCCTGGACTGGTGGTCCTGGGTTCTATAAGAAAGCAGGCTGAACAAGTCACGGGAGTGAGCGGTTAAGCACCACCCCTCCATGGCCTCTGCATCAGCTCCTGCCTCTAGGTTCCTGCCCTTGCTGCTTTTGATGATAACCTGTGAATGAAATAAACCCCTTTGTCCACAAGTTGCTTTTGATCATGGTGTTTCATCACAGCAAGAGTAACCCTAACCATTAGATACTATTAGATACCTGTGGCTGTGACCAAACACCTGGCAGGAGTAATGTAAAGGAGGAAGACGGCTGACTGCTCTTCCAGAGGTTCAATCCCAGAAGTCACATGGTGGCTCACAACCATCTGTAATGGGATCCAATGCCCTCTTCTCGTGTGCCTGAAGATAGCTACAGTGTGCTTCTACACATAAAACAAACAAAGACGTCTTTTAAAAAAGAGGAAGGATTTCTTTTGGCTCGCAGTTTTAAGGGAAGGAGTAGAAGGACCCAGTCTGTGCAGTGGCAATGTTTCACAGAATGTCTCACATCTTGAAGGATCAGAAAACAAAGCCAAAGGCAAAGGGGGCTGTCTTAGTTACCATTCTTGTTTCTGCAAATAGACCCCATGACCAAAGTAGTGACTCTTACGGAGAAGGGCACTTAACTGGGGGCTTAGTCATAGTTACAGAGGTTTTGTCTGTTATCATCATGCTAGGGAGCTGAGCAGCGTGTATATGAGATGCTGGAGAGGTGGCTGAGAGAGGTATTCTGATCTATAGGTAGAGAGAGGTGAGGGATGGGTGGGGTCTGGGTTTGGCATTGGCTCCATAAGTGACGCGTTGGACAGGATGCAAGGCGGTTTCTTTGGCTGCTGCTAAAACTTCAGGAAATCAAAGTGGGCTGTTATTTGGACACTTGGTTCTTATAGGGTCAATCTCTTGACAATCAGACACCCCATACTGGGATCTGAGAGCTGTGAGCCTAGAAGTAAAATGCAGGCGCAGAGGCTCATATTTGGGCACTCAGACTGGCACTGAAAAAAATACTCAGATCCTAACAGCATTGCCCAATTATGAAACATTAGTTGGAGCTCTTTGTGTCACAATTATGTGCTTGTTTAAGCCCCAGGTACTGTGGTGATTGTTCTCGTGTAAACACAAAGAGAAATAATGCAATATATTCATGTCCACCTGGGCCTGCCAAGTTACCTCATCATCCCTTGGTGAGCATACTTCTCACTGTATAAACCAGGCAGCATCATCAGATTTTCCCCTGCAAGCCCTGGGGCCACTTACCACATTTGGGGTGCCCAGTCTCCCACATCATGACAACCAGGGATGGGGCCCTTTCCTGGGGTGCAGTCATGGTGTGCCAGTTTCTTGGATCTTGGAAGAAAGAATGACCTTGAGGAAGACAAGCGAGAAGAGACAGCCCATTAGCAGACAGTCTGCCCATATGACAGAATAGAAACCACTAGCTCTCAGCTCAACAGCTGGAGGAAGGAGCTTAGAAACCAGATGCTGCTTTGGAAAGCCTGGTTTACACAGCGTCTGGGCCTGCAGCGTTCACCTGAGCCCCTTGTGTGGCCCTGGGTGCTGGGCTTTATGGCTGAATAAAATAACAGAGTCAGGGAGAAGGGGGAACTGTGTGCACACCTAGGGCCTGACTTATAAAGTCAGAGCAGTAAGAAGTGGCGATTCTGTTCGCTGTTGGTGGGTCACTGTACCCAGCAACGTCATCAGAAAACTGAACTTGACCCATACCCACTCCACCAGGGCTTTATTTGAATACTTCCTAACAAGGGGCATACTTTCATTTGAAACCAGGCAATAGCTATCAGGATCCTACTGCTAGGTTGCCCTGAAGACTATCTAGATCCTTTTAGTGGCTCTGGTAGGAGTAATCCTGTGAAATTTCCCATATTGATTGTCCAGATAAATGAATGATATTCTCACTTTTTACATTACTGACTTGAAGGAATATCTAAGTGGCTGGGTCCAGGTTATTCCACCGGGGGGGGGGTGTAGGGAGAAACCATTCCAAGTCATGAAGCCCATTTCAGTACTCAGTACCCGCCTGTGCCTTCACCGCTTCATCACTAGGGTCTCCCACTGTGCCACGGCCCTAGAATACAGGTGCACAGTCCTAACGTAATTCCTGCCACAGCCAAGTACTACTGGAAGAGAATGTGTGTGTGTATTTACATGTAATAGATGTGTGCATGTGTGTGTGTGTGTGTATGTGTGTGTGTGTAGGTCAAATGATGACAACTTGAGGTTTCAGCCATCTTATCTGTCTGTCTGTCTGCCCGCCCTGCCTGCACGTACGTCCATCCATCCATCCATCCATCCATCCATCCATCCATCCATCCATCCATCTATCCACTCACCCACCCACCCACTCATCTATCTACCTACCTATCTATGTGCACTGTCTAGATGCTGCCTCCGAAGTTAGTAAGTCTCTGGAATCCACTTAAATTTACCTTTTTTTAAAAAACAACTTTATTTTACAAAACAAAGATAAATGTACAGATTTTAAACATTTTTTGCTTAAAATTATACATTTTTTGTCAGTACGTTTTTTTCAGATTTTAACATAATTTTTATATAAAACTATATGAATGTATTTTTTAGTCAGTACTTGATTTTTTTCAAGGTTTGGTTGTATGCCTTGAAAACTTAATAGTTACAATGAGCTAAAGTACATGTAATAAAAGCAATATACAGCAAACCAACAGCCAACATCAAACTTAATGGCGAGAAACTTGAAGCAATCCCACTAAAATCAGGGACTCGACAAGGCTGCCCACTCTCCCCCTACCTATTCAACATAGTACTGGAAGTCCTGGCTGGAGCAATTAGACAGCAAAAGGAGTCAAGGGGATACAAATCGGAAAGGAAGAGATAAAAACATCACTCTTTGCCGATGACATGATAGTGTACTTGAGTGACCCCAAAAATTCCACCAGAGAACTCCTACAGCTGATAAACAAGTTCAGCAAAGTGGCTGGATACAAAATTAACTCAAACAAATCAGTAGCCTTCCTGTACTCAAAGGACAAACATGTGGAGAAAGAAATTAGGGAAAAGGTACCCTTCACAATCGTTACAAAAACTATGAAATACCTTGGTGTGACTCTAACTAAGCAAGTGAAGGACCTGTATGACAAGAACTTCAAACCTCTAAAGAAAGAAATTGAGGAGGATCTCAGAAAATGGAAAGATCTCCCATGCTCATGGATTGGAAAAATCAACATCTTAAAAATGGCCATCCTACCAAAAGCAATCTACAGATTCAATGCAATCCCCATCAAAATTCCAACCCAGTTCTTCATGGAATTGGAAAGATCAATGCGCAATTTCATATGGAATAACAAAAGACCTAGAATAGCGAAATCCATCCTCAACAACAAAAAAACATCTGCTGGAATCACTATCCCTGACCTCAAGCTATATCACAAGGCAATTGTGCTGAAAACTGCATGGTACTGGTACAGAAATAGGCATGTGGATCAATGGAATAGAATAGAAGATCCAGAAATGAGCCCTCATGTATATGGTCACCTGATTTTTGACAAAGGAGCAGTAAACATTCAATGGAAAAAGGACAGCCTATTCAACAAATGGTGCTGGTCCAACTGGCACTCAGCATGCAGTAGAATGGAAATAGACCCTTTCTTATCTCCTTGTACAAAGCTCAAGTGTAAGTGGATCAAAGATCTCCACATTAAACCAGATACACTGAAACTATTAGATGAGAAAGTAGGGAAAACCTTAGAACACATAGGCACAGGAGAAAATTTCCTGAACAAAACACCAATGGCTCAAGCTCTAAGGTCAAAGATTAACAAATGGGACTTAATGAGATTGCAAAGTTTCTGTAAGGCTAAGGACATCGTCAAGAAAACAAAACGGCAACCAACAGAATAGGAAAAGATCTTTACCAACACCACATCAGATAGAGGCCTAATATCTAAGGTATACAAAGAACTCAAAAAGCTAGACACCAGAGAATCAAATAACCCTATTAAAAAATGGGGTACAGAGCTAAACAAAACGTTCTCAGTTGAGGAACACCGAATGGCTGAGAAATATCTGAGGAAGTGCTTGACATCCTTAGCCATCAGGGAAATGCAAATCAAAACAACCCTGAGAATTCACCTCACACCAGTCAGATTGGCCAAGATCCAAAACTCAGATGACAGCAGATGCTGGCGAGGCTGCGGAGAAAGAGGAACACTTCTCCACTGTTGGTGGGGTTGCAAGCTAATACAACCACTCTGGAAATCTGTCTGGCGACACCTCAGAAAATTGGATATAGTACTACCTGAAGACCCAGCTATTCCACTTCTGGGCATATACCCCAGAGACACTTTAATACACAACAAAGATATATGCACCACAATGTTCATAGCGGCTCTAGTTATAATAGCCAGAAGCTGGAAGGGACCCAGATGTCCTTCAGAAGATGAATGGATACAAAAATTGTGGTACATATACACAATGGAATACTACTCAGCCACCAGAAACAATGACTTAACCAAATTCTTAAGAAAATGGCTGCATCTAGAGAATATCATCCTGAGTGAGATAACCCAGTCACAAAAGAACAGACATAATATGCAGTCACTGATAGTGGGATGCTAACCCTAGAGGCTTGCACTCCCCCAGAAACAACTCACAGACTGTGTGAAGTCCAAGAAATAAAGAAAACAAAACAAAACAAAAAAAATTTACAAAACAAGAAAACTTTAACTATTTCCATGTTACATTTTGTTTAAATTTACCTTTTATATCTGTACCTCTGAGTCCTGCCCCTGCCCCTTTTTTAAAGTCCCAGCTAAACTCCGGGACTTAAGCTCAGCTCTTCTGATATTTGCTGTGTCAGGTGTGTGCCCCTCAGGTGGCAGAGACAGGCAGATCTCTTTGAGTTGGAGGCCAGCTTGGCCATTGCCACGAGTTCCAGGCCAGGCAGAGCTACACAGTGAAACCCTAGCTAAAGAGGAAAAAAAAAGATTTAAAAAATATTTGTCCTAGAGAGAATTTCTAGAAACAGGCTGAAGAGACAACTTTTCTAATTCTGAGGTACAATGGGGTGACTCTCACATCAGGCAAATGGGCACAATAGAAGAGAAATGATAGAAAGCAAGTTCCGAGCTTTTCTTGAAGTTGTCAGCGGGTTGAAACTGGCTTGTCCTCTCTTGCTGTGCCCTCCCATCTGAAGGGATGCAGGTATGGCGTGCTGGGCCATAGAAAATCAAAACTTGAAAGCTTTATAGGAGTGTGTGTCTGCCTCAGTGGCCTACTGAGGAGGGCATGCCAAGCAAAGGGTGTCACAGCAAAGGCATTGCTGAGGGTCACCTGCAGGAGCAAAAGGCGGAGGAGGTGTCCGAACTCTGAGAGGGTACAAGGCAGGAGCGGAGGCCTTCAGAATGATGTTTGCCGTCTGTGGGGTGCCAGCAGGAAAGGAGCTGGAAGAACAGACTCCCCAGCCCTCTTTTGTCACACTCTGAGGAAGGGTGGAGGAGACATGAGGGTTTCCAGGAAGAATATGTTAGGGCTTGGCCACAACCAATGCAGACTGCTTGTGACCAGCTCTCTCCTGTTGAGTATCTGGGTGATCGTCACGCTTATTTGGATATGGCTTGTTCTTATACACATATAGAATCTTGAGATTTAAAATCCAACTGGCTTTGTGTATATTGAACTGAGGGCCTCTGGCTCAGAATGAGGCCAGCTGGATCCCCCCTGGATTTCAATGTGCTCAGGGTTACTAGGAAAATATAATAACATGATGAGAGCGATACTTACTATGGAAAAATCACATTGGGTCCTGAGTAAGGATTCGAAGGAGGAGGAGAAGGAGATAGAAAACAAGTTCACAGTTTGCAGTGGGGGAGGGACGTTTTCTCCTTTAACATTGCTCTTTTCATGCGTGTTCTGCAGTTGGAAATAAAGTGAGCTGCCAGTTCTCTGGCTGAGCGTAGGCTGTGGGTGGAAAGGCTGCTCCACTGATCATCTGAGGAAGGAAAACTCTGACATAAGTGTTTCTTGCCTGAGTCTCGGATGTTTTCCTTCACCCATTCAGGACGATTCATGTCCAGTTCTCAGGTCACCATGGCTATACAGAACAGGGCTGAGGTACCTACACAGTGTAGTTGAGATGGGACATTTTCTGCTCTGAGACCTGTCCTTTGGGGAGACACAGGGAGGAGTGATGTGATTATTGGAGAGACAGTATTCCATCTGAATGCTAGGACTGGGTCCACCCTCACTTTTTCCTTAGTAAAAAGGATTCTGGGCATTACCATTACCATTTGTATTGGTGACATAGACCAAAGACCTCATCCTGTTTATAGTGTAGACTTGTAGGCAGTAGGGGTGGGAGGCATACTCTTCTTCCTAAGCACAATTGTAAACCTGCCGTGAATGCCTGTGGACTATCAGGAAGGTTGGCAGATGTGAGTTCTAATCTGAGCCACCCCTCCAGCCCTGTATGTTTGTTTCTAAGAGTTAAAAGGTACAATAATTTTTTTATCTTTATTTTATTTTGATCTTAGCTCAGTGTAAAGACTCTGTACTAGGGTCTGGTAGAACTTACCAGTAGCTGAAGGCTGGCTGCTGGGTATGTACCAAAACAAAACACCACAAACCAACAGATTAATACATGTAGTTTCCTTGCCTAACACAGTTGTGTGATATTGTAGCCTTGGTGACACCCGTGGAGCTTCTCACGTGTTGTGAAATTAAGTGTACAGTCCATAGGTTGGAGCAGGGTTTGTCTGCTCTGCTGGACTCTTTTCTCTGTGTGTATGTTCATGCCATTGCAGCAATCCTTCTGTCTCAGTCCCTGAGGAAGTGAGTCACCATGCCTGGTTCTTAGTGGCCATTTTAGCTGTTTTCATGTCCCTTTGTCTCATTTTCTGAGCCTTTGAACAGAAAAAGTGAACCTCAGCATAGAAGGTCTCAGTGCCAAAGGGTGGGTGTTATTGTCCTTGTTGGGAAGGGTGGGGTTGGTAGAAAAGCTTTGGTAATCCTCTGAGCAGACAGGGTGGTGTCTGGTGGGACAAAGGTCAGGCCTACACCCTGCAGGAGGAGTCCTTTTGTTAGCTCAGTGCAAAGAATTGGTATAGCCTTTGGCAGGATTTGTCAGGTAGGGAGGGTGGCATCTCAGCATCCCTGAGCCACATGATGTAGTGTTAGCCACACCTGCAGGATTTACCCCCCCACACAGCTGGGGACCCTAGCCTGAGCTGCACAGGTACAAGTGTCTAGGCCAGTATCACTGGACAAGCGATTCTCAAAGAGCTTCTTTCATGCCCAGGTTCTCTGAGCATGTCCTAAGTTCTACCTTCTTTTTGTCCCCAAGCACTGAGACGGAAAGTCCAACAGCATGACAGAGACAATATGAAGTGTTTCAAAACTGAATACAAATGATATAATAATCATAATAACAGCACTTTCGAGATTTTGAGGTTCCCCAGGCCTTTGAAACTCCAACGTCTTGATCCGTGGCTGAATCTACGTTTGGAGATGCCACCATGAGGGTGCTGGGACTAGAACCTGAATCCTCCACAAGGCACGTATTTGATGAGACAGGTCTCCAGACCCTCTAAGATACTTTCTGTCCTCCTCTTAGAAAGCGTCTTCTTATACTCGTTAAAAAAAAACCCATAAGGACTCTTGGAAAAGATCAGTGTGTGTATTTATATCTGTATGTGCAGAGTTGTAAATGCTTATTTATTATTATATCCGAACAATGAAACAATTAGGAAAGCATGTGTCCTCTCCATTTTCTTCCTCCTCCAACTCTTTAAGTATTCCTACAATAAATTTGTGTACACACACACACACATGCATATATATGTATATATATGCATGTGTATGTGTATGTGTGTGTGTGTGTGCGTGTGCATGCGTGCGTGTGTGTGTGTGTGTGTGTGTGTGTGTGTGTGTGTGTGCATGTGTGCAGAGGTCTCTCATCACTTTCCTCTTTACTTTTGGGTTTCCCATTGAACTTGGAACTCACTGATTTGACTAGACCAGTGACTAGGAAGCCCTAGGGACCCTTTTGGCTTTGCCTCTCCAGCACTAGGACTACAGGTGTGGGCTACCATACCCAGCTTTTCAAGCAGGTACTGGCTGTTGGAAACCTCAACTCAGGTCCTTATGGCTTTGTGCCATGAACTTTACTGACTGACTCATCTCCCCATCTGAAATAAATCTTTAAGAGGAAATTCAGGAATGGTTTTTTAAAAAAACTTAGTGTTTCAGCAATTTTGACATGTTGTTCAATTCATTTCATGTTTATGAAGTATCTACTAAGCACATGGAAAAGAGCTAGTATAGCCTGGGCTATTTTCTAAGTAGCTTGCAGTCCTGGAAGAAAAGGGAGCTGGAGTGTATGTGTGTGTGTGTGTGTGTGTGTGTGTGTGTGTGTGTGTGTGTGTAAGTGTATGTGTGTGAGTGTGTGTGTGAGTGTGTGAGAGTGTGTGTGTGTGAGTGAGTGTGTGTGCATGTGAGTGTGTGTGTGAATGTGTGTGTGTGAGAGTGTGTGTGAATGTGTGTGTGAGAGTGTGTGTGAATGTGTATGTGTGTGTGTGTGTGTGTGTGTGAGAGTGTGTGTGAATGTGTATGTGTGTGTGTGTGTGAATGTGTGTGTGTGAGAGTGTGTGTGAGAGAGAGTGTGTGTGTGTGTGTGTGTGTGTGTGTGTGTGTGTGTGAATGGAGCTTTAGGATGGTGTTGAATGAGGGCAGGGGTGCTGAAGAGCCTTGGAGTCCACTGGGAAATGCTGCCAAGCATGGCTTGAGGGAAGTCAGATATGGAGCCACAGAGGCCTGGGAAGCTTTCAACCTGCTAGTGAAACCACCGTGCTCACTACTGAGCACAGCACACATAGAGGTCAAAGGCAGAGACAAACAGCCTCTTGTGCCATTTCCCCTTTGTCCTCTCAGTGGGAAACGGGGGGACTTCCTGATTCTGGCTATAGGAGACACTAACTGAATTTTAACGCCTACCTTGTCAAGCCATTCTGGAGCTGGTAGCTTTGGCTGGCAGCAAGGCAATGGTTTTGTGGGGGCTTCTTGCTCATGGCCCTTAGAATATTCCTTCTGATGCTGTGTTTTACCTTTGACGTCCCTCAATTCTGCCTGCCTTTCGATTTAAAATGTCAATGCTACGAGAGGTCTGAATTGCGCTGCCTTCACGTGGCTACCACGTGCATACTTTCCCACACAGTGTCCCTCCAGTCTCTCTGGCAGTGTCCTCACAGACGAGTTTGCCATTGGCTTTAATGACGAGAGTCGTTATTATTAAATTATTATTTAATAATATTGTCATTATTAAATCCTTCAGCGGAAGACGGCGCCTCATGCTAGTCACAGCCCGAGAGGACAGCATGGCTTTGCTATGGGTTTTCAGTTATTTCCAAACCACCTTTGAGAAGTGTTTGTCAGTCCCCTTGCTGAGATTCCCTCCTTTCCAGCCTGACCCAAGGCCTTCTTCGGAAAGGTGCTTTAGGGCTATAGCTTTGGGGTATAACATGGTGGTTCCGGGAGACAGGCCCCATAGGTCCCTGAAACACCCTTCACAGCAGTGAAACCCTGCCTCAGAGTCTGAGTCTGTGGTGTCTTCCTCTGGACTCTGTGTGCTCGGCGCTTTCATCCCCACTTTCCTGCTGCTGTGAGGAGCAGGACATTTGTCCTCTTCGGGTTTCTAGGATGTAACCATGTGCTCACGGCAAACCCTACAGAGTCCCTGGTTGATCTTGACCACCGTCTCTTCCATTCCCTGTAAGTCAAGCCCACCTTTCATTTCTAAGGTGCCCTCATCTCTTGTCTATATAGCCCACGTGAACTAAACATAAGTAAATAGATAGATAATAAAAATATCTATTTAATTTTGTTTAATTAAATTTTTATATATTTTAATTATATTTTTCCATCCCTGAACTCCTCTTTAATTTTCTATCTATTCATCCTCATGTTCTTCCTCTTTGTCTCTCAAAACAAAAACAAGAACCAAAATATGGAAAAGAAAGAGACAAAACAAAACAAACCAAAACAAAAAAACCAAAATCCCAAATATGAAAATCCAAACCAAACCAAATATCATATCGTCTCCCTTGTGTTGCCCTGGAGTACAGATGATGAATCCACTGGAGAAAACTAATTTTCTCTCTCCCAGCAGATAGCCTCATGTGTGTGTGTAATGTGTGTGTGTGTGTGTGTGTGTGTGTGTGAGTGTGTGAGTGTGTGACTGTGTGTGAGTGTGTGACTGTGTGTGAGTGTGTGTGAGTGTGTGTGTGAGTGTGTGTGAGAGTGTGAGTGTGTGAGTGTGAGTGTGTGAGAGTGTGTGTGAGAGTGTGAGTGTGTGAGTGTGTGAGAGTGTGTGAGAGTGTGAGTGTGTGAGTGTGAGTGTGTGAGAGTGTGAGTGTGTGTGTGTGAGTGAGTGTGTGTGTGTGTGAGTGAGTGTGTGAATGTGTGTGTGTGAGAGTGTGTATATGTGTGTGTGAATGTGTGTGTGTGTGTATGAGAGAGAGAGAGAGAGAGAGAGAGAGAGAGAGAGAGAGAGAGAGAGAGACAGAGAGAGATCTGTGTCCACTTTCCCTTCTTGGTCCTGAGAGTCCACCAGGCTGGAACCTGTGTGCTGTTTGTGCTGCCAGTGTCAGCGAGCTCATCTGTGCATCAGTCCTGCTGTGCCCAGAAGACACTGCTTCCTTGGCGTCCTCCATCCCCTCTGGCTCTTACAGTCTTTCCACCTCCTCTGAGGTGTTTGCAAATATATCCCATTTAGTAGTGGAATTACTCAAATTTGATGGAAGAAAACCTAGAGTCATTTCTTCTGGTATTTATATTAAACTGGTAACAAATTCTCTTCTGGGAGGCTCAGGGAAGGAGTGGACGAACACAAATATCCAAGAGAATTCCTTCTCCCAAAATGCACCCCAGCTTTTCTACTTAGAGTAGCGGCTGGCTATTTTCTCTTTTCCCAGCTCCTCTCTGCACCCTGCCCCTCCCCCTACACCCCTGGCTCCCTATGTGGGCTGTTCTTCTTGTTCCTAGTGCTCGGGTCGCTCTTTATCTCCTCGAATCTGTGTAAGGGGATCCTGCCAAGATGATCAGATGAGAACTCAGCGCCAGAAACATTTTAATTAATTTATGGTGATAAAATGCGTAAAGAAAACCATTGAGGAAAGACTGGGCCAAAGAAAATTAAACACAAGAGGAAACAAAGAAACTAGAGCCGCGCGGTCTTGGAAGAAAGGGCCTGGCTGGCAAAGCGGCCAGCAGGCTTCCTTCTCTTCCCTTTGCTGTTTTAACAGCTCCCAAGTGCAGCAGCGGACAGAAGACCCTGGGGCAGGGGCAGAGGGGCCGGGGTAGAAAACCGAGCAGCCAGCTATTGGTCTGGGGCTTCTTGAAGAGGCTGAGGCTGGATGTCTGGGGAAACATAAAAAGTGAAGCGGAGGGTTATGAGCTTCAGCGTAGGGAGTCCAGTGTTTCTCAGGAGAGCTGAAAGAATATTTCTTAAGGTTAAGCTAAGAGAAAAAATAATAGACCTTCAAATTGGACAGTGTTGACTTGTTCCAGTACCGGGGGTTGTTGCTCTACCACTGAGCAGTACGTCCCCTCCTTCCCGCCCTCTTTTTCATGTCTTATTTTTAGATGGGGTCTTACCAAACTGTCCAGATTGGCCTTGGACTCACTGAGTAGCTCAAGCAGACCCCAAGTTTACACTCTTCCTGAGCAGCTACGGTCATAGGTACTTGTATTTATTGCTTTTAGATCTGGCAGTATTTAAAGAACTCAATATTTAAAGAAACATGGCATCCCATTAGAAGAGACTAAAGAAAACCCTTATCACCTAGTCTTCTCTGTCCTAAGACAAAATTAGGACATCAATATCTAATATATCTGCAGGCAGGCTGGCTCACTGACCCATTTGCAATGCTGATTTTATTTTGTTTGTTTTTTTTTTCCTTTTTTAAAAAATATGGAACACCTTATGAATGCTAAAAAACAAAACAAAACAAAACAAAAAACCCCGCCCACATTTCCCAGTTGCCCCTTTCCTAAATGATCCTAGAAGAGAAGAAAAAGAGGAAAGTACTTATAAACAGCACACAGTGGGTCTACCAAGAGGAGGTGGCCTAGTTTCCTTGTTCTATCAGTTCAGGCTCTGGCTGCTGTGGTGCAACTCTGGAAGGAGCCATGTAAGGGAAAGGGTGTATTTTGTCCAACACTGGAAGGAGCCATGTAAGGGAAAGGGTGTATTTTGTCCAACTCTGGAAGGAGCCATGTAAGGGAAAGGGTGTATTTTGTCCAACACTGGAAGAAGCCATGTAAGGGAAAGGGTGTATTTTGTCTAACACTGGAAGGAGCCATGTAAGGGAAAGGGTGTATTTTGTCCAACTCTGGAAGGAGCCATGTAAGGGAAAGGGTGTATTTTGTCGGGCCCTTTGAGGAGCTGTTGTCTGTCATGTCAGGGAAGGAAGGGTGAGCACTGAGAGCAGCAGACTCCTGAGTGAGATGGAGAATCAGGGAGCAGAGAGGACTCTCGTGGAATAGGGCAGGCCCACACCCTCTGATGAGACCCCATCTTTTAAAGGTCCCACATTATCTCCAAGCAGTGCCAACAGTTGAGGAGCAGATATTGGAACATGGTTCCATGTGGACCCTCCCCGTTCGAACTGTGATGCCTGCAAGTCCTCCTAGATTTGATGGCCAACAGAACTGCCACAGTTAAATCGAAGGGGACTGTTAAAAGCAGCCAGAGTTATGCTATAGCATAATGTCCAGAGAAATGCGTGGTGATTCCACGCAGAAGAGCCACAGAATGTCCATCACAGAAGTATGTGGAACAGCCCCAAACTATCTACTACACAAATACCTGTCAGCAGAGCAATGGGAAAAATACAAGATATCCTAATAACACAACAGAGTTGCACATAGATGAATCTCACAAACAATACAAAAGAATATATGCTCCAATTCCATTGATCTCCGATTCCACTGATCTGATATTTCAAACAGGCAAACTTCATCTAGGATGTCAGAGGTCAGGAGAGGAAGGGGACGGTGTCAGGAGTGTTCTGATGTAATGGCCAAATGGCTGGAACTCCTCAGTTTGTGACAATTCATCCAGGTTCATACTGTGTCCCTTTGTACTTGTATGCTGAGCTCCAGGGAGAGGCTCTGAAGAGAAGAACACAGTCTTGTTTCTTTACTGCCGCTGTGAGTTTCCTACAACTGAGATAATGTCACGTTTTCTTATGTCTGTGATATATTAAACCCTCGTTTAAATAATTGGTGTCTGGGCCGGAGCAGTTCTGAGACAGGAAAGCTCTTAAGGGTTCTGGGGACTTTTAGGACATAGCTTAGCCAGCAAAAGGCTTATTGATGTCCAGGACCCACATAAAAGAGTCGTGGCTTATGCTTGTAACCCTCTCTATGAAAAGGAAGAGAGAGGCAGATCCCTGAGGATTTACTGACCATTTCAGAGAGTAAAGTGAACGGGGCCTGAGGGGTGACTTCTGGCTTCCATACACATGTGCACACACATACAAGTGTACACTCAGTCAAGCCCATCTACATGAACACACACATACCCCCACACACAAAGATAAAAATGACTTTCATTAGCTAAACCATTGTGTCAGACAGTCCGGAGGGGCCTCATGCCTTCTGTGTGCCATCTGGCTTACTTCTACATGGGCAGTCACCTGGTACTCCTCATGGGTGTGGAGAGCAGCCCAGAGGCAGGGTGAGAGGGACCTCCCTGTACGGAGCTTTTCTCCGTCCCACGGCCTCTCTGAGCTGTCATTAGGTACAGCTCAGTTGGATCTTTGATGTCTTCTCTGTGTAAATGCAGCATGATTATTTTCTCCTGTTCTTTGATGAACAAAATGTGAGGGAAGATGTTTGACCCGGGGGCATGGCTTGTGGCAAGGCAGGAAATGCCTCATCTTGTTGGGGTACATAAAAGGGAAATTAAAAGGTACTGTTAAGTGGTACATGCCAACTCTCAGGTCTGCCAGACATCTTCCAGGAAGTGTGGCAGCTACATGATGTGGCAAGGAGCAGACCCGAGCTCCCCAGTTCCGGTCCAAGTGGACTTTCTTTGTCCTGTGTGTGTTCTACTAAGTCTGTCAGTGAGCTCCAGAAGCTTCGAGTGCTGGAGAGATGGCTGAAGCCACATACAAGCTTGGCTGAAGTCATTTTCTGATTAGGCTGTGGGTGGCAAATGTGTGAGCCTGCAGGCCCACTCCTAGTACTACACAGCTTGACTGGTCCTTGCTTTTCTGAGGTTCAAGCCACATTATACAACTCAAATCCAACTGACGGGTACAATATCAAAAACTGTGTACCTGGGAAACCAGGCTTCCAAAACATGATTTCTTGTTTTCTAAAGATGGCTGCAATCTCTTGGTGAGGTCAATCAAGAGTGTGAAATGTTGGAGCTGCCTTATCTCTTAGGGTTGACATCCTGATGGAGCCGGAAGCTCTCTGATTACATGACGAAAGAGTTGCTGGATCAACTCATGTGAATGCCTCTTTTTTCATTTTTTTTTTTGACAAAATATCAAATAACGATGAAATTCTCAGGGACAGCGTCAAGAAGTGAAGCCTGCCCTCTGCGGATGGTGTGGTCCTAAAGGATTTGTTGGGAGTCTCACCAGACCCTGAAGCTGGCAGGACTCAGTCCCTGCCAGCCCTTGTGTCACCCATAAGGACAACTGGTTTTGCAATAGGGGCTTCAGGGTTCTTTTCTGAGGCACATCTTGGGGGTGGCTAGTCCGCCAGAAAGGAGAGTGACACAGCGGCGGAGGGGAGACAGAAGGTGAGTAGGAAAGGCTTTGGATCTACCAGAATATTCTAAACACTCTGAGTGCTGAGACCTAACTGACAAGCATGTGGTTAGCACTGAGCTAGAATCATTTCTGACGGTCTTGTTTCTGATAGCATCCCCCTTCTGCTCAAACATGCCCTAGAGCAGTAGCTCGTCACCTTCCTAATGCCGCGACCTTTAACACAGCCCCTCATGTTGTGGTGACCCCCAACCGGAAAGTCATTTGGTGGCTACTTCATAACCACAATTTTGTTATTGTTATGAATTGTAATGCAAATATCTTATATGCCACCCCTTTGAAAGGGTAACTTCTGTGAAAGGGTCGTTGGAGCCCCCAAACGGGGTACCACCCACAGGATGAGAGCGGCTGGTCTGCTCCATGTTCATTGTGTTCAGAGAGAGAGCACAAGGAGCAAAAGACACACAAACTGACAGGCCATTGGCTTCCAGTCCCTAGGCTTCAGCTCTCTTGTCTGCTACAAGGCAAGGTTCCCTCAGTGTTAGGGCCCCTGCAGCATTCCACAGGGTCTTCCCAGCAGCTACTGTCAGTCCAAACCCAAACAAGCTCCCGTGAAGGGTGAGTGGTAAGTAAAGCTAGTGCCTCTAGCCAAACGTGTTAGCCAAACATGCTTCGTAGTTGAGGGTCCAAGACACAAGCTTGGTTCATTTTTATTGGAGGACCAAGGGTGGAACATTCCAGAGAAAAGAGAGCTAACCGAGGCGTTCAGGATTTGGGGATATTCTCTGGAAGTAGCCTGGCCTGGCATCCTCTGTGAAAAGCAAACACCAGGATTCTAGGGAGACCTCTGGTTTTACTTCTGTGTCTGGAGCAGAAGTCTGGAATCTTGTAGTATCTAGAATAGGAAACAGAAGGCCCTCAACCACTGGGGTGGCCCAAGGATGCTCACTTCTGGAATATGCATTTGGTGGAATCTCTTTCTTTAAGTGTTGGGGAAGCTATGACTTTATACTTAATTCATGCTGGGGTGGGGTCCGTGACATATGTTCTAAATAATTCAAGCATCCTCTATTGTCCATTGTTAGCTTGATCTTTAAAAACAGCGACTCACTTATGACCTTCAGGATGTTATTTTGAAAGCCTAGAGCTTGCTTGACTGAGATGTATTAGAGTTACTTGTAGTTGCCACTAGAGAACGGGGCTTTTTGCTGTAAGTCTGCGTATTCATGAGTAAAATGCCCTTTGAGTCTCCACGTTAGCTTGGAATTTACTGAGGAACATGAGTACACATGTGTGCGGGTATGTATAAGTGCATGCACGTGTGTGTGTGTGTGTGTGTGTGTGTGTGTGCGCGCGCGCGCGCGCGCGAGTGCATATGATTGTAGGCCCAGTTGTTCTCTAATTTATTCATTGAGACAGAGCTCATTTTAACTAGTCTAGCTAGCCAACTTGCCCTGGGGATTCTCCTGGTTGCTGAGGTTACTGACTGGCATTTATGTGGGTTCTGGTGATCAAAACATTGGCCATA
>NC_137974.1:512500-817500 GCF_963924665.1 Micromys minutus
AAAAGATTCTTTCTACAAATAAGTCTAACTACCAGTTAATAGAATAAAACTCTGGATTCCCTGGAATGACCT
Organism: Micromys minutus; assembly: GCF_963924665.1. Taxonomy (NCBI): domain Eukaryota; kingdom Metazoa; phylum Chordata; class Mammalia; order Rodentia; family Muridae; genus Micromys; species Micromys minutus. Next base: position 512,573 of record NC_137974.1, read on the forward strand.
CAGAACTGGTGTGCCCCACTCCCAACTGATGTCCAGATTCTCTTATCTTGAGGCTTCTGGTACTTACTCTTTTGCTGTTCTCAGAATTTGTTCGGTGTCTGTTAGTCCTGTAGATCTTTGTGCAGGGAATTTCCTGCCTCTGCATGTACACTTGCCCTGCACAGAATGAGAAGCCTAGTCAGGATTCGGATGTATAAGAATGCCTCTCCTACGAAGCTCTGACTCCAGTCTCAATAGAAAGAACTCTTCTGCCCATTGTCCCCCTGCACAGGCCATGTTAGCACAGTGACCTCCATGTGTTGCATTGTTTTTTCTCAGTGTCTCCTTCTATCTTCATTGAGAGCAATACTCTGGGGTACACAGGACATCAGGACCTGCAGTTTCCAGATGCAGTCTGAGTCAGCAGGGCCTTCCTTGTGTATCACTTGTGGTCGAAAATTAGCCACTTGGAAGTAACTCCTTGTCTTCCTGGTGCCCAGGTGGTTGGAGTGTAATTCCAGAGGAGCCCAGTTTTTGTTGTTTTGTGAAATCCAGTCTGTAAGAATGCCACCAGTGTAGAGGCTAATGAGATGGAGCAAGACCCTTGCAATTGTCATTCTGTCCCCAGGGACAGATCTATACTATATCTCGGCTTTAGCTGGGTGAGTGGACAAGTGGCTTCCTACTTGTTCAGTGTTTTGGTTGAACCAGATAAAACTGGGCTCCTATCTCTTATACCCAACAGAAGCCAACCCAGTCATTGGCTGTCTGGAGTGGTTTAAGAGCTGGCAATTGCCAAACACTGCCTTAGGCACCAAAAATCCATAGACTCAGTCTTTGGAACATCTCTGGTGTCTTGGGCATGTGGCTTTACATCTGCTACCTCAGGGAGCCTGTTGCTGTTGTGCTATTCTGTGGAGGATGGGTTGCTCTCAGATGGCATCTACCGGCCCGTGAATAGATAGGATACAGTTGGGAAAGTCGTGATTCAGAAGCAGAAATGGTGGCATTTCTGGGACTTTTTTTTTTATTAGTGGGAACAATTAATTCAGGGTTATCCTCAAACATTGTTTACTTAAAAATTAAGTTTGGGCTGATGCAATAGATCAGTTAGTAAAGATGCCTGTCCTGCAAGCCTGTCCATCCTCTCAGAAACCTACAAAAAGCAGCATGTTGAAGCTTACAACTGTCAGCCTTGCATGCTTACAGAGAGATGGGCAGTCGAGGCAGAATCTCCAGGAAGCTTGCGGATCAACTCACCCGGAGTACTCAACACAACAGAAACAAGAGAGAGCCTGGTTAAAAAGATGGAGGAGACATCACACTCCCAAAAGATGCTTGGAAACCTCTGTATACCTGCTACGGCACTCCTATGCTCACACACAAACATACACCACAATCTAACATTCTATGCTTACTTAGAAAGGTATTCTAAGAATATTTTTGAGAACTCCGTAACACTATTGAAGACTCCTAATGGTTTCCTTAAAGCAGGGTTGGAAGTTAGAGGCTCGTTCATGCATGGGAGTCACATGCTCAACGGCCGTCTGTCAACATCTGTGCCATGAAAAACATCATGGTTTAACTCCAAAGTTCTATTTTAGACTGGTGTCCCCGATGATTTTAAACCTTAAAATAGAAGTGTGCCTGGCAGTCACCTCATTTTTCAGTATAGAATTAGGCTCTGCTGATAACGGATGGATACTTTCCACATTAATGCAAAATGTGAGCACGAATATCGAGATAGGGTAATGCACTCCAGGAGCGGCCATGATATATTTAGATACAGACTAGAAGTCAAACTGATACATCATTCCTTACTGCGTAGCCAACAGCACCAGTGCAGAACAGCGTCTCTTGGGACTGAGGTCATTTATTTTTTCTCCTGGATATATTGTTTATATCACATTCTCTCCCTCATGTTATATATTAAATTGTTTAATGTAAGCTATGAAAGGACAAATGTCACTCAAAGGTTCATTCTCTCTCTCTCTCTCTGACAGTCTGAAGGGTCGGATCTTCAGAAGCAGGTGATCTGTCAGCTTTCTTTCCTGAATGTTACTGGTACCTACGGCTCCACTTATCAGTTCACTTTAAGTTCCCAGATCACTGATTATTAATCTATAGCATCCACACAGATAGGCTGGAGCTCCTAGAAAGTGTGCAGGCTACTTTCTGTCTCCAAAGTGTGTCTTCAGGAACAAGGGCTTCCTGAAATGGGTAGAAAGTCAACTCATTGAGAAAAGGGTGTGTGTGCATGTGTGTGTGTGTTTGGAAAATGAGACTTAGGGAGGAGAAGAAAGAGGTGGGGTAGCATGTGGTTTAAGGGTAAAGAAACCTTTTGTCTTAGAAAGTTGGGAGCTCCAAAATTAAGCGGATCTTTCCTTCCATCCCTTTGAAGCACAGCATCTCTCGTTCCTGTGATGCTGTCTGGTCAGTGAGCTTCTGGGTGACTCTCTTATCTTTCTCTCCCATCCGGATCTAGGAATGTGTGATTACAGATGTGAGCCAACACAGCCTGCTTCCTGTGGGCCTGAACTCAGGTCGTTACGCTTACACTTGGACTCACTTCTCTCTTTTATCCACTGAGCCATTTCACCCAAACATTAAACATTTTAAATAAACACAGTGCATTGGGCTATCCTTCAATTAGTTGTCCCCACAAATAATTAAGCTCCTCTTCTATTTAGAACTACAGTAACCATCACCCCTTACTGAGGCTTACCGAAGGTCTTTCCCTGTGTAAGAACTTCTCATTTAACAATCCACTCACTGTGGGGTGGTTGAACTTGTCCACATCCACCAGCGAATTTTGTCACAGCCTTTGTGGCTTCTTCTGCATTTGCTTCCAAACCTCTCCCGGACCGTCCTGCCGGGGTGGACTGTCCCCCAGACAGATCTTCACCATCCTGTTTGTCTCCTCTGGTCTCCCTGGTATTGTTCACCAGTGCTTGTTGGCCATGGTGTTCTACCATGTTTCAGAAAGAGCTGCTCTGTCCCTGGGTCGCAGGATGAAGGGAGGAGAACAGAATCCCAGCAATAAGATGGATATAATGCACAATGAGACCGGAAGCTTTTTTCCTTTTTCCTTGGCTTATTGAGACCGAGTTTCTCTGTGTAGGCCTGGCTGTCATCAGTAGAGCAAACTAGACGTGAACTCAGAGATCTGCGTGCCTCTGCCTCCTGAGTGCTGGGATTAAAGGTGTGCACCACTCCAGGTACTCAGAGAAATCCATGGCTGAATTACACAAAGGGAAATTGTGTAATTTGTGCTCAAGGTCGCACGGGTTGTCAGTAAATGGCTGTGGTTGATCGTTGGTCCGATTTTCATATGCTTACCAGGCAGACAGCAAATGTCATTGGTGACCTTTGCCCCGGGGCATGGCAGCCTCAGCCCGGTGCCTCCTGGGTTGGAGCTTAAGACGGTGGTTTGAAAAGTTCCACGTGCAGTAGTGGCTTATTTGCACATGGGATTACACTTGTGATCCCATCACACAGAAGGACTAAGTCCAAGGCTGACCTGGGCTACATAGGACCACATGAGATCTTGTTTTACAAACATACACCAAGGTAATATGGCTTCAGGGAGAGGATAGGAGGAGCCCTGAGGCTGTGCTGATCCATGCTGCTGGGTGTCTCCACCCCACACCGTGCCCACTCAGACGCAAACCTTTGCCCGGCACACCAAGCAGGCAGTCAATGGAGATGCTGACGCAGGCAGTCCCATGTGGAGAGAGGTTTGTCGATAAGCATGAGATTTGCTTGGACCATTGAAGTTTTTAAAATTGGAGTTCTTAAAAGTCTCTTAAGAGACTTTCAGATGAAGCCCCCTAGGGCTCATTAGTCCCAAGCTCCAGCTCAGCGCCAGGCCTGCTTTAGACCTGAGTCCTGTGTCCCACACGGAAGCCTCAGCTTCAGAACAGGTAGTGTGTGCGCTGGCCCGAGTCAGGGCCAGAATCTGCATATGTAACCAGCCCCCAGGTGTTTCTCATGAACTCGACTATGGGTCTCATTCAACCTCATTTTATAGGTTTAGAGAAACTGAGGCCTAGGGATTTGATTCTTGTGGAAATGATTACGCCAAATTGCAACAAGAAAAGGTGAAAGTAATTTTCAGGGTAAAATAAAATCTTGAGAGTCATCATTCATCTCTGTTTTTGGCACAGATCTCCTTCACGAAAAAGTAAAAACCTAAAAACACAGGTCCATCTTCTGAACACATGGTACGTAGCCATTTTCCCTGCGACTCCTTGAAGTCAGTTTGCAGAGTCTAGAGCTGGTGACTCATTGGAAACAATAGCCCCCCACCCCTACCCCACCAACCCTAGCAGAATTAGGGTACCTAAGAGTGAGCTAGCACTGGAGGAGGTGAAAAGAAGTGGGGAGCTTGGGGTAGGGCAAGCAAAAGGAGGCAGACCCAAGCTTATTCCTAAGCATCAACAGGGCATGTGTTTGCATTAGGCGAGAGACTAGTGCTAAGGGATGTTCAGAAAGCCACAGTATCCTGGAGCGTCCCCGCAGTCCCCCATCCTCATCCCACAGCTGAGGAATTATTCAAAGAGCTAACTAATCAGCCCAGGATTGGCAAATTGTAGAAGAATGGGACATCTCTGGAGTTCATCCTTAGCATGCATCTATAAAGAAAAAAAAAGAAAAAAAAAAAGAAAAAAAGAAAACACCTAGAATTCTGTGGTGAAATGTGGCTGAAAGGGAGCAGATAAGAGTCCAAGTAAACGCAAGCACTCCTTCACTCCTGGGGCAGCTCTGTGAACTGCCCACATAATTTGCTGATAAAGGCCCATCTGTTAAAACAAAGTGCAGCGGCCTTGGCAACGCCTTTTAGCCAGGGAACTGAAGTAAGTGGTTATTTTTTTCTTGACAGCCTTGTTGGTTCTGTAATTTTTTTTTTTTTTTTTGTTCAGAAAACTATTTGAGAATGAAATATAGATGATGATATTGGCTTTAAGCTTGTGTTATACTTTCTGCTTGGAGAGAGAAAAGTCAGTCGGCATAGCCTCCCCGGTAAACACTGCTTTGTGATAAATCGTGATGAGGGTCTAGTCCTAAGGAAAACTCAGCCTCACAAATGACACACATAGAAAAACAAGCAGATGTCTTTGGATGAAGGAAAGAGCCAATTTATTGCCAAGACCTTGAAAAACAAAATTAATTTCCTTTCGTCTGTGATAATGGTGATGTAATGTAGTTATTAGGAAGAGTCTGCCATGCTCAAGTAGTTAGAAAAGGAGAAATGCTGGCTAGGCCCTGGGTTGGCATCCTTGGTTACTGATGTTACTTTCACTCATGAGAGGAAAGTGTGGCCCGAATTTATTTCCATTTTTTAAAAAGATTTATTTATTAATTATATATATGTATGTATAACATGTATATATAAATACACTGTAGTGTCTTCAGACACATCAGAAGAAGGCATCAGATCTCATTACAGATGGTTGTGAGCCACCATGTGGTTACTGGGAATTGAACTCAGGACCTTTGGAAGAGCAGTCAGTGCTCTAACCACTGAACCATCTCTCCAGCCCCTTTATTTGTTTTTTTAAGTGACTATTTTACAAACAGGGGGCAATAAACAAACCCTGTTTAGTCAATGATTTCTGACACTTGGAGCTGTTGGTAGACATTGTAAGAAACACCGTGTCACAGTTTCAACATAAAATGTCCCTACAAGTTCCCATGTCCAAATGCTTGGTTCGTGGCTGGCCTGCCGTTTTGAAAGGTTGTTGAGTCATTAGGAGGTGGAGCTTTTCTGGAGGAAGTGAATCCTTAGGACTGGGACTTAAGGTTTGCTAGGCAAGCTCGACTTCCTGTCTGCTCTCTTTTGGTCCTCCAGATGAAAGTATGAACAGCTGCCTCACACTCCTGCCCCATGTCTTCACAACATGGTGGTCTGTATTCCCTCAAACCTTGAGCCAAACATGTCTTCTCTTAAGTGCTTCTTGTCAGGTGTTTGGTCATAGCAACAGGAAAAGTAGCTGATACACATACAACTCAAGAATAAAACGAAGCTGTTGGTATTTGTCTTAGTCAGGGTTTTACTGCTGTGAACAGACACCATGACCAAGGCAACTCTTATGAAGACAACATTTAATTGTGGCTGGCTCACAGGTTCATCCCATTGTTATCAAGGTGGGAGCATGGCAGCACCCAGGCAGACATGGCGCAGGAGGATCTGAGAGTTCTACATCTTCATCTGAAGGCGCTATGAGACTGATTTCCAGGGAGCTAGGATGAGGGTCTTTTTCTTTTTCTCTTATCATTTCTTTTATTTAAAAATAAATTTAAGATAAAATTGTATAGTGGCAAAATAATTTTAAATTGAAGTTTTCTACTTAAAGCTAACAGAGATACATCTTATAGAGGGGAAGACTTTGCTGCCGTTAATAACACGTAAGCCAAGGAAAGGTGATGTGGCTCTACACAGGGCCTCACTGGAAACACAAGCAGAGAACCGCAACGTATGTAGATGCAAACCCGGGGACGCAGCGCCTGCCACAGGGGAGCTGCACATAGAAGACACAGAACAAAATACACAGATTACTTTCATCATGTTAAAGAAATCCCACCAAAAAGTATACAGACAAAAACTGCTGTAGATGACATAGAAAATAGTGTGCCCATGTATCTATCTATCTATCTATCTATCTATCTATCTATCTATCTATCTATCATCTATCTATCTATCTATCTATCTATCTATCTATCTATCTATCTATCTATCTAATCTTATATACTGTCCCAAGAGGCACAGATGCTACCATCATGAGCTAAATTGCACACCTTACATCTTGGTTCCTTACAAGTCACAGCGTCGTACTCAACCGTAACTAATAACCTCACCTACGTGACTATATACATTATTTCTCCCCCTGCACATGATCTACATCGAAAGCCTGGTTATTCTGTCAGGAGGGAGTTTCAGTGTGGTGTCTGCCTTAAATACACTGTATTTGCTTCCACACTTAATACCATCATTACCACATTAATTAAATTACATTAGAATCATTATATACATAAAAATATTGTCATGTTTGCTAGATAAACAATGTGACTTTCATGAAGACATGTTCTGGTACCTCAAAAGCTTACGTCCCCACTGTGGAGCAGGGGGAGCGTCGCTCTTGGATTTTCTGGTTTCTGACATTCAGATACAAGAGGGTAACGGTGGATGAGCATCTACAGAAACGAACCCAGCACGTGGTCAGTGTTTTGGTGACAGTAGTGTGTGACAGCATAAAAGGAACAGTCACCCTTTTAAAACCCATGAACTTCAATTTTTGTTTTTAACTGAAAGAAATTTCCAAAACTATGAATCAAACTACTCCCCCCCTTTTTTACAAAGATCAAAGTCCTAAGTACGCATTAATCATTAGGGTATTTTTCACAGTGCTGACCAGTCAGTGTAGCAGTACCCATCCACCATACCCGAAGACTGAGTGGCAGAAAGAGACTGCGTGAAAGGTCCTCCTGGGGCCTGTGAGAACCGCGTCAGAGTGAGAAGCCGCCTTACTTTCTGGCTCCTAAGACCGAGAAAAGCAACCTTCTACCGCCAAAGGCACTGCAAGGTGTGGCTTCCAGCTCACTCTGCAGCCTCACCAGGACAAACTCTTTAGTTAGTTTTAGTTTAGAACCTAGGTTAAAGTATGCCCGGGCAGGGTGGGCAGAAAGGTGAGGGGGAAGAACCCATTGTTATTCCATAGATCTAGATTAAAGGTGGTTTTAAAAGACAAAATCTATATGCATGGCTACTCAAAGGCGAGGGACAGCCCTCAGAGTATCTGCTTCATAGTGTGGCCGTGCTTTCTAACAGTCAGAACAGACCGAGTCTGAGGGGAAGAGATGCAGGGAACTCTTTGTCATATAGGTGAAATTTGTAAGCACACACCAAGGCAAGATTTATCTAAAAATCTACTCAAGTTCACAAACAATTTGTAGGTGGCTCCAACCATCTCCTTCCAGCATCAACTGAAACATCCAACTTTAAAACTTACTCAAACAATGTAGTGCCTTATGTCTTAAAATGTAGGTGCCACTGAGCTTTCTGGATTAAAAACAGGCAATGTAGCAAACAGTCATAACTTAATCTTGAAGTCAGAATTGGCCCCCTCTTCCAAAACTCTGAACTTGTATTTTATGCTAGGAACTACAGGCCATTTGAACAACCTCTCTGTGAATTCACTCTGATTCAGAGAGGACATATTCCACTTAGGGTTGGTGTTGACCAGGTAGGGCACTATCATGATGAGCCCAGGTTTGTGCACAGAGGTGGGGTGTACATTCAGGATGGAGAGTGTTTATTGAACAATAGGTCTCTCTTTCAGTAGCTCTCTAATCTCTGTAGAGAGGCCACAATAGCCTGTCCAGTAGGCTGCTATGCCTATGCCTAGGGCAGAGTTCTGAACCTGTGATTTTGAGTCTATTCTTTTTCTTCTCTGGGGTTGGGGTGGGAGAGGGAGAGTCTTCTCCTTGGAGAGAAGAAATCAGAAGAATGGATACATTTTCCTATTGAACAATGCTGATGGTACCGACCTCTGGGAGAATTGCCTGCTTCATCTCTTCTCTCTGCCTATTTCCCCCTCTCTCTCCTATTCTTACATGGTTTCTCTTGGAAGCTTCTACTTCAGCTTTCCATTTATTCCAGCTGGAGCAAAGCTTGAGTTATACAGAGGGGAAGCTGACAGTGTCTCCACTAGGTCCGACTGTGGTCTATTAGCATAAGAAGTAGTGTGGTTCAGTGAAGCTGTGGCACTTGATGACAGAGGTGGCAGTCTGTTGTCAAATGCTGTGCAGCAACTGTGTGCCCCATATGAGTTTTATACCAGCTCATTGAACCATTATAGCCAGGCGATGTGCTAGTCACTGCGAACATAGATGAAGAAGCTCGGGATAGAGAAGCCAGTCAGCTTGCCCAGGGCCACATTGGCTCTTCTGTACTGAAAGTTCAATTGTAAGACTTGTTCCTCATTGCTCACCAACATGTTTGTTTTTGTTTTTGAGATGGGCTTTCTCTGTGTAGCCTTGGCTGTCTTAGAACTTGCTCTGCAGACCAGGCTAGCCTCCAAGCTCTCTATCATTTTAGAGTCTTCATTCTTTGGTCAGTTTTACTTATTCTGCATAATTTAAGAGAGGAATTATATCTAACAACTCTGAGATTTGTTCTTCTAAACTGGCCTAAGAGAGCAAGTCTGTGAATGTATGGTCTTGTGCTCTTAGGAAGCCTGTACTTTGGTTAATTCTTAAAGGCTACTGAAAATGCCCTTTTACAAAGTGGCCAGATCATAGTGACTCCCTCCCTTCCGCAGTGTAACAGAAAGCTATTGTTTCTATATGAACTATATATACACTCTGAACTATATATATTGTTTCTATATACACTCTGGGTATGTATGCTCTTCTGAGCGATGTCAGTTAGGAAAGTTTTTCTTCAAAGTCAACGCCTAGAGTACAGAGCAGAAAGCCCTTCAGACAGAGCTCAGACCCTCATGCTCTTACATAGCCCAGCAGAAAGGCATAGGAACGTGAAACTCGGATGGCACAGGGAGAAATGGCATCTGTATTGGTTAGTCTTATGTTCAGGGATGTGCAAGAAATAAGATGCGAGCAGGAGAGAAGCACCAATAACGGTGACGGGTTTTAGACAAGAAGACAAGACAGGAGGCATTGTGAAGCCCTCAGAATGGTGAACAACTGGGAGAAAAGTAATCAAGCTTGGAAAATATAAGTGATTCCCTTTTCAGTTTTCCCTTCAACATCCTGATGCTTTTATGACTTTCCTTGAATGGAGCTGCTGATGCTGTAGCCATCACAGTAAACTTAGAAGCTGTAACTTCTATATAAATCTCACTCTCAGGAACATTGGTTTTCTTCAGCCTTGTCCTGTAGCTTCAGCACAATTTTACTTTGAAAGGAGGATCTCAGCTTATATCTTCCACAGGTCTTTTGTTACTCAGGACCAAGGGCAGCAGTTTCTATAGGTGCTGAAGACTCAGTTGGCTCTGCTTTTATTCTTTGGAGTCAATAGCTCATGTTTAAAAGCCTGGGAAAACTCACAGAGATCTCCCACTGGTTGAGACTCCCATATTGAGAATTGACTCTGGCCTTGGGAGGGAATGAGCAGGCTTGAAATCATTGCTAAAATCATACTAACCATGTTTCTAAGGCGAAGTCTATCCTGTGTGTGGTCAGTCAAAAGCTGGGCACTTACCATACTGATGCTTGGCCTTCTCAAAACCAAGAGGTGGCTCAAGGCATGAGCTTCAGAAGCAGGAGAAATGGAGAAACTCCAAATCTAGTGACCAACAGATGCTTTGGGGTAAATCACATAGGACTTGTCTCTGCAGAATGAGAGTACATCTTTTACCAATAGGGCTGTGAGAAAAACAATAAGAGAATAAGGAAGGTACCCAAGAAATGGTAATTATTGTTGCTTAGACAAAATCCACACCAGAGCAAGACATAAGTTACGTCAGATATTTTGTATTGCTCATGCTCCTGTTGTCTAGAAACTGGCAAGTTCTCATAATACCTGAACATTAAGCAGAACACCAGACTGTTAGGAGCCGCCAATGGTCTTCACACTCTGCAAATAACAAGTCAGGTGTTTGATAGTCTCTCTGGAAAGGCTATGCCCTTTGTATAAAGCTATCCATCCATCCATCCATCCATCCATCCATCCATCCACCTATTCATCCATCTATTCATCCATCTATTCATCCATCTATTCATCCATCTATTCATCCATCCATTCATCCATCCATCCATCCATCCATCCATCCATCCATCCATCCATCCATCCATCCACCTATCCATCCATCTATCCATCCATCTATTCATCCATCTATTCATCCATCCATCCATTCATCCATCCATCCATCCATTCATCCACCTATCCATCCATCCATCCATCCATCCATCCATCCATCCATCCATCCATCCATCCATCCATCCATCCATCCATGGATGATTTTGGTTAGGGACCATGTTGGTAAGACTTCATAGATATAACTTTAGTCATCTATAGGAGACATCATCTCATAGCAAACTTTATATTCCTCTTGCTCTTACAATCTTTCTGAACTGCCTTCTTCAATGATCCCTCAGCCTTAGGTGCAAGAGTTTTGTTGTAGATGTATCAGTTAAAACTGGTACCCATAAATCTAAATTTTGATTGCGTATAATTTTCTGTAGTGGTCTTTATCTATTACAAAGAGAAATTTCCTTGATGAGGGGTAAGAACTACATATATCTGAGGGTGTAAGGACAAATATTTAGAATTTAGTCAGGGATTATGCTGGTTTACTTGTGTTATTTATTCATTCATTTATTTGTTTATTTATTGTGGTATTTGTAGCTTCTCTTCCAACATCCATGATTTCATTAGTCCTGGCTATGTTCCCAGGACCAGACATAACTTTCCTCTGTTGAGTAGACCTTTGGTCTCACTAGAGAGTTGTTGGTTACTGCCAAGGTATGTGTGCCATTATTGCACTAAGGTTATTGTGTCATGCCGGTCATGTGCGGTTTGCAGGCATCAGAGCTTGGTAGGACTATTGGTCGCTTCTCTCATTTGAAAGCTTGCATGGAGCCTTCTGATACCATGAAAGCCAGTTCCCAGGGCTTTAAGATCAGATCTAGTTCAGATCCTCTGGGTCTTGTGCTTGATCTGGTGACTTCCTCAATAATGACTTACCTTTTATCTCTAGAAGGAAACCAAAGGTAATCGCAATAGCCTAGAAGTTTTCAAAAGTCTCTTGGACAACACTGACCAATATCACCAAGAGTTGGCTGTAATACGACGACCAGCATAGATGAGCTTAAGGAGGGGCAGCTTGTTCTGGGTCATGGTTTTAGAGGTTTCTTTACTCTCTTGTTTTGGAGCCTGTGTGGTGCAAGGACCTGGTAGATCAGAAAAGGGACCAGAAACAGTCAAGTATCAGTCAAGGGCACATCCCAGTGACCTGCTTCTTCCAAATTCAGTATACTCACACTTCCCTAGCACACTGAGGGATGAGCCCCAGTGGGGTCATAGCCTTCCTGACCCAAGCATCTGTCCCAAGCTTTGCATCTTAGTGCGTTTGGGGGCTAGGCTTTCAAACACGATTTTGGGCATTTCTAAGATCTAAATCCTCACAGTTTTCCAAGGTGGGAGTGTCCATTGAAGGGTGACTTCTTGCTGTTTAGACTCCAAGAAAAGAGAGTGGGCCAGCTATAAGGTAAGATATGGGGGTATCAGGAAAACACTTAAAATATAAGAAAAAAAAAAACCCTGTGGTACTTGAGATGTCTCACTGAAAAGGCACAGTCCGTGAGCTATTTTCAATCAGAACTGAGTCAGTTCTTCTGTCAAGTGTTGTCTGCCTATCCACCATTTTCCTTACTTTAACCCCCAAGCTGGTTTGATTACACTGGGGCATGTCCACACTTAACATATTGTTCAACCCTTTTCAAGTACAGGTCTGAGAAAGGGAATGGATTTGATTTTCTTGACTGAGACAGACCTTTGACTGGCATTTTATACCCCCTCCCCTTACTCATTTGCTTGAAGAGTAGGACTGGGCTGTGAACAAGGGACTGGCTGTGCCTATCCACTTAATAGCCCACGAGCCAGCCTCCATCCTCAGGCAGGTTGACCATCCCAGGTAGTGTACTGCGCACGCTTCCAAAGGCTCTCTGACCCCAGGTTCTCACAGGGAACTCCTTGAGGGGACTGGCAGGGTCGTCACTGAACTAAAGGCTTCCTGTTCCTCAAGGATTAGTGCAAATCATGGTGCTAAGAGGGGAGGGGGAAGTAAGAAACAGGTGCCTCTGGCTGGGGGACAGGCGTGTTAATAAATAATGCTGAGTTGCTTTGAAATGTTGTACTTGAAATGAAAGGAAACATAAAAGATGTGTTCCTGAAGGTCACAAGACTCACGGACCTGGAATTAGGCGAGCTATTTCTAGATTCCTGACTGACTCATTCTGGGAGCCATTTTGTTAAGATAGGTGTTTGCTTCTGACTTAATAGAATTGCAAGAAAGAGGGGGAAATATTTAAGATGTAAGAGAAAAATGGCGTTGCTGCGGCTGCATGCAGGCTCAGACAGAGAAGGTATGAAGACGTAGGAAATGCCTTTAGTTGAGAATGAAAACAGTAGGCTGCTGGAGGGAGTCCTAGTTCAAATCCTGGCTCTGAAGTCAGGATCTCTGGGTATCTCCAGGTGTCTTTGGTGGAAACCCACGAGCTCTTCTGGATTCACCTCTTCTGCTCACTGCTGTCTGCTTCGTGGGACTCTCGTGAAGACTGAGATAAGTGACTTTGTTAAGCTCTTTGCTCTGTGAGTCAGAGAAAGGAACTCTGGAGAAGTGGATGAGGTCACTCTAACTGGGCTGTGGACCAAGCATCAGACAATTCAACAAGGGCAGATGGCTGTGCTCCAGGCTGCAGCGCACCGTAATTGTGACAGTGGCACAGGGCACACAGCCCTTTTCCCCACTGTCCTCACTTCTGGGCATTGCCCGTCTGCTTGGTCTTTTCTCATACAGTCATGTGTCCTCATGGTTCGTTCCAGCCGTCTTGGTCATGCACTCCCGGGCCCACTGATGCTTCAGGGCACATGCACAGGTACATGTATGGGTCATGCAAAGGAGGAAGCTGCCCGACTTTATTTCTAAAGTTGTAGTTTCTATACTAAGGATGGAAGACAGGAGAGTATCTATTAGGTAAGGGAGAAGTTCAGGTGGTTATCTTCTCAAAGTCCCAGGGGCCATTATGAAGTTAGCTAGCTCACGCCCGCTCCTCCAGTTTCATGGGTTAAAGGTTTAGAAGTAATGAACTGGCACATGACTGCAGTAGCAGCTTGCAGGCAGGAGTCTGAGACCGGGAGTGAGTTTTAGGTCAGCCTGGGCTGCATAGGAAGACCCTGTCTCAAAAAAAAAAAAAAAAAAAAAAAAGCAAGAAAACAAACAAACAAACACCAGCACAAACGGCCTACTGAAGAAAGTAAAACAAGCTTGAAAAAGCACTTATATATGAATCGGTGGGATTGGGCTTTAAAATGAATATTCCCAAGAGTTTCCGAACTGCTACACCCTAAGTCCAGAGCACCCTGAATCCAGCACCATCTGCTTTGTGTTTCCACGAGTCCCACTTGGAGTTCTTTGGTTTGACCACTGAGAGATGCCTGCTGGTCTCACTGTCTTTTCTGTGGTCTTTTCTGTGTCTCAGACTCCCGCGTCAGAAGCAACGCATTCAACAAAGCAGTTTCCTCATTGCAAAGCCAGGTGAAGTGTAAGGAAATCGGTTTTTGAAAAATCGAAATAAATAAATAAATAAATAACAAAAATACTGCTTTGACAAGTAAAGACCAGAAAGTGTTCTGAGGCTTCTGGGCTCTACACTAAAACTCCAGGGTTCTCGGAAATAAAGAAGAAATACCGTAGTGGAGGGGAAAAAAGAAGAAAGAAAATGAAAGGAAAGGAAGGGACCGGCAGGGAAGAGACCTGTGGGAATTGTTGGATGGCTCTGTTTATTCCCCTGTCAAGGGTTTATTGATTGAGTGAGCTCTCCTATAGCTTAGGCTGCCTTTGATCTTCCAGGGAGAAATTGGGGCTGGGATTTTGGCAGGAGGGAAGGGAGGGAAGAGGTTAAGGAAGAATCTGGAATGTAATGGCTCTTGTTATCTGTAGTGGCCAGAGACACTCCTGACCCGGGCCGTCCAGAGCTGTTGCCAGGGAGCAGGGGAGGCTCTGACAGAGAGGGCCCCTCGTTCTGGCCTCACCAGTAGGGACAGCACTTAGAGCTGGAATAGTGACATCTTGCCACTAATAGATTTGTTTCTTTAGCGGCAGATAAGTAAAGAAAACGATGACTTTTAAGTGAATAGTTCCCTTGCACAGCGGGGCTGGTTAGTGTCAGCCAGCTCCGTGGCAGGGATCACCAGTGGTGTGGCTTGGAGGCCCCCACTTTCCCAGTTTACAAAGCCCAGATACTAGCCCCCTGCTCCTGGTGGATGGCCAGCGCTTGTCTGAAGGCCGTTTAAGTAATTGCTCATAATTGCATGGTTCCCCGGCTGAGCTCTTACCTCTCCACCCCTGAAATTAAAAGGGGCCAAAGATGTGTGACCTTTTTCTAATGGGATAGGTCCTGGAACAAAGGGATTCAAGGAGGAGGCCCCAGGCCCTTATCGGGGCTCATCTCTGACAGCTGGAAGCCTGGGGGAGTCAGAATTGTCCTTTGTCAAGTTGGAGAGGAGGAGGCCTAGGGGATTCCTCCTCCTCTAATCTCACAGCTCAGTGTGATCTCTGCCTGTTCACCTTCTCCCCCCTCCTTCCTCCACTCCAGAGAAACATAAATCTTTTGCCTCTTAATTCTGGGGGGGGGGGGTAGGCACATTTGCTGGGCAGTATCCTGTGGCAGACCACAGCTCCCTGCTGAGGATAATGCACCTAATTTCTTTGAGCTGGCCCCTCACCGCCCTCACCTGACAAAGCAATGCTGCTATCAGAGGGGTGGGAGATCAGGGATGCACCAGGGGGTCCACAGATCATCATTTCTGATGTCATCCCAAATCCTCTCTTCTTGGTTAGCTGGGGGGGTGGGGGAGACTGAGTCCAGGCCTTGGTCAGTTTCTATTCTAGGTTCAGATCCACAATACCAGGATTTCAGTGAGTGAGGCAGGGGGATCATACGACCAACACATAACATAGCACAGCTGGTCTGGGCTGTTAGACTCTTTAAAAAGCCTAAGTAGAGAATGGAATGCCCCTGTATGTAGCTGGTTGCCTTGGCAACACCTGGGCAGCTTTTATCCACTGACACACAGATTCTGAATGCAGACTGTAGCTGGTTTGATCTGTGTACAGATCTAGGTGTCAATATTTTTTTTCCTGTGGGCACATGATGCTCACGTGGAGGCCATAAGCCATCCCCGAGTCTGAGAGTGTCTTTGCTGTTCATCGGTGCGCATGGCGGGACAGCTGGCCCTCACTCTTCAGACTCTCTAGTTCTCATCTCCCAGTGTGAGCGCTGAGACGGTAGAAACATGTCTCAGCTCTAGGGGATTCAGACTCGCACCGGTTTGCTAGACATTATCACCAGTGTACATACGTCTCTCCATTCCTCACGTTCCTCCTCTGAGAAAGGAGGGTCAGCATGAGTAGTAAGTGGTTCTCACTCAGTTGCACGTTGCCAGAGAGATGGTTTAGTCAGTGAAATGCTTGCTTTGTCAGGACAAGAACCTGTGGAAAAGGCCAGGGTGTTGTGAATATGATCTCAGGCCTCAAACCTGAATAGCAAGAGATTTACCTACTGAACCATCTCCCCAGCCCTCAACCTGCCTTTTTGGACCAGTAAAAGTCATACTTGGGGCAAGGAGAAAGTCAGGTTGGAAATGAACAGCTCACAGGCATTTAGGCCTCTAGCCTACACAGTCTTTTCCACCCTGAGAATTCTGCGATCTCTGTTTACTTCATGAATCCCAGAATAGCCTGTCCTTGAGGGCTCTGTGTGTCCTGAGTCACTCTGTCCTCTTATTTTCCGCAAGCAGTGGGGCACAGCTTATACACTCCCACCAGATTCTGGGCCTGGAAATTCTGCTGACAAACAAAATGGAGGCAACATGGAAAATGGTGCCCCAGTTTGTGCTGTTACAATTAATGACCTGTCAGTGTTTCTATTCAGGGCCTCTATTTCGGGGGATAACCAACCGTAAACATGCTCTCCGGGCTGAACCTTGGCACTCGTGATTTCAGCCCGAGAACACATGTGTGCTGGTGTGTGCATGTGTTTTTACAAGATGAGAGGGAAAGAATCAGTCAGCCATTTTAAAGCTAAGGGTGGTGTGAAACAGGGTGGGGGTTGGTAATTGGTAGCAGATGTACTTCTGACACTGCCAGGACTTGAGAATTGCTGAGTTGCTTTGCCCCCCAGTTGGGGATATGGAGGGTGGAGAAGTAATTCTGTGCCTTCATTCTGTGCAAGCAATACTAATTGACAAAGTAAAAACCCACATGTAATGGTAAAATCTAGGCAAAGGTAGCTTCTCCAAGAGCAGAAATTGACTTAAGACCAAAGACTGTAGGGCCCAGAAGTCAAAGCGCCACATCTTTTCCCTCACTTGCTCTTTTTTTGCTCAGTGGTCAGTAGAGGTTGGAAGAGGGAAGACAGCCGGTTTTAGTTTTTAATGACATCTTCAGTTACCATGGTGTGTGGTTGGTGGGGAAACTATCATTTCCCTTTGAACAGAGTGTCAGAAGACCTCTGGAGTTTAGATCTAATGAGACTGGACAACAGCGTCTGTATTTAAGCATCAAGATGATCATCAGAATTGAGTCCTCAATCAATCCAGGACACTCAAGACTCTAAGTCCTAGAACTGGGTGTGATGGCCTACACCTGTAATCCAAGCACTTTGGAAACTGAGGCAGGAGGATGGTGATGAGTTCTGGGCCAGCACAGGCTGTGTAGCAAGATTCACTCACAAACAATCTAAGAAATAGCAACAGAAGCTGTGAAGCCTGAAGCTGCCGCTGTATTTTAAGAGCATTTAAACCGTCAACTGTGCTGTGAGCTGTCTCTGCCGCGGTGTGCAGATGCTGTTACCGAGTGTGAGAATGGCTGGCCCTGAACCATAGAGAAATGAGGTGAATGAGGAAAAGAAAAATAAAGCCATGGGGATGGACGGTCAAGGGAAGTGAGGGAAAGCGTGGGGTGCAGGCTCTCAGTGCTGGGGCTGCTGCAGAGCCCACACCCCGGATGCTCAGTTCTCACTCAACACCATGTCCACCCCTGTGGCTTTGCTCTTGTTCCTCATTCAGTTCATTCCTTCAAGCTTTCCAGGGACCTGGCATCTTCACTCCTTTTTCCTTTGCATAGAGGATTCTATGCCTCTCATTCCAGTCTGAGTTCATTGGCAGGTCAAATCGGAACGAACATTAGTCTGTTTTGTTGTGTGGCCCAAGAAATAAGAATGGTATTTATCACTTACCTTTATTTGCTTAGTTTTACTTAAGAGTTTTTGGTGGGATTATTGTTTTGAGACTAGGATTCCTTTTGTAGTCCAGGCTGGCCTAGAATTCTCTATGCAGCCCAGGTTGGCCTGAAACTCATGACCATTCCTTGCCCATCCTCTGCTGGGGGACAGGTATGGAACACTATCAAGTTATAGTTTTAAATAGTCAAAAAATAATCAAAAGGATAGGACTTCATGAAGTGTAAGTATAACGTGAGATTCAAATTCCAGTGTCCAGAAGCAAAGCTTGATTGCTATGCAGCCAATTCTTTTTTATACAGGCCCCATCTTCATGCAAATTACAATGGCACAGTTAAGTCATTCAGATGGTGTTTTCCCTTCGGTGAGCCCGTCTGTGTCTTTCTGTGTCTCTGCGAGCTCTCTCTCTCTCTCTTTCTCTCTCTCTCTCTCTCTCTGTGTGTGTGTGTGTGTGTGTGTGTATGTGTTTCTCTGTCTTTGTCTTTCTGTGTGTACACACATGTGAGGACCTTTGTATTTGTGTGAGTACATTGGTGTGTGTAAGCCAGAAGTCAGCTGCCCTCAAGAGTTGTATCCACTTTGTTCTTTGACACAGTGCTGGGGCTTGCTAGTCAGGCTGTGTGTTTATGAAGTTAGAGACCTACTTGTGTCTTCTTCTCCAGGACGGGCTGTGTGTGAGCGCAGGAAAAGTTCTGAGTCAGCCATCTCTCCAGCTCTCCCTCGTTCCAGGCTCCAATCTCATCTGCTCTCTTGCTGCATTTTAGTCTCTCGGTAGTGCTTGTCACTGGTTATAAATTATATTATTTTCTTTTTCTATATGTGTATTCATTTGTCTGCCTGTCTCATAGAGGCTCTGGAAGGCAGAGCTTTTCTGTCTAATGTGTAGCTACATGGCACAAAACATGACTATCCACTTGGCATTTTTATACCCAATTAACCCATATATGGGTAGATACAAGTTCTTGGACCAAATGATTGTCTCTGAAGCTTAAATCATCCCAACCCGATTCATCAATTCATTCATTCATTCATTGGACAGAGGGCCTAGAGTGTGACAGCCTTGTGTTTTTGATGTTTCCAATCATTTGATTTCAATACTCAACCCACCAGGACTTCTGCCTTCCTTGGGCTGCCCCAGTGGGGCATGTTCCAAGACATCAGACGCGTCTGAGACTCCTGTCTGGGGAGGCTGTCTCCGGTCCTGTTCCATCCTCCCTTGATGACAGCCCTGGGCTGTGTTGCTCCAGACTCTAAATCTCCAAGAGAAATGAGTGACCGGCTGCCTTCCCCCAGGAGGAGACGTCTGTCCTCATTTTTGCTCACTCGAGCACAACCTTTGCTCCCGTTTCTGCCCTAAAACATCTCTGCTCCCTTATTCCTTCACAGGGCCTGCGCGCCTCTGTGGCCTCCCACTCACACCTGCAAATCTCGTTCACACGGCATCCGATTCATCCTTGGCCCGTGAGCAGGCAAGGAGGGCGGGAGTCCGGCGCACACACTTCCTCTTCCTCCTCCTCCTTCCTGCCTTCCCTGCAGATGGGATTCCTGTGAAGGACTCTCCAAGCCTTTTCCCTGGGGTGGAAACTTGGTCTACTAATGGTGTCTGTGAAGCAGGAGGATGTAAGCTTACTTTATATTTGAATGGCTCTCGGTTCCTGGCGACAATAGGAAAGAATTACCCACCCTCAGTTTACTTAACAATCATTCACAGAATGTAATGTTGCAAGATCTCAGATCTGGACATAGAGGGGAGAATACAATTCCCCTCCAAAGGGGTTCAACCCCTCTCCATGTGTGCTAGGGTGAAGGGTCTACTTTTAATGCTTATCTAACTTACGGTTACTTTCATTCTGGACTTTCCCAGGCTAGATCTGCTATAAAATGTACTTTCTCATTGTAAAAATTATGTGCCCTGAATTGATTAGTCTGGTCACTCCTCCTGTAATATAACAGGAAAAGTTGGTCTATTTTGATACCTATTTTATCTCTTGATGAATTGTCAAATTGTCCTCTGAGTAGTAAGGAGAAGGAGAGCGGCTGTCGGGGTGGGAGAGGAACAGGGATGGTGGAGATGGATGTTGGGTGTAGGACCAATGGGGGACTGGGGTAAGATGAGATCTGGTGATCCCAGTCAGTTATCTGGCTCACTGGATGAAGAATCGGGGACAACTCTCTTGTGTCACCTCTATCCCCCTTCTTGGTTCTGATTTTAAATATGGGTCTGTGCGAGTTCCTGCGGGGCCTCTGAGGACACCAGAGTAGAAAGTTCACGTAGAGGGTAATGCCATTTATGCTGGTCACCTGGCAACCCCAGGCACCGAGAAAAGATCCAGGCCCATGTGGATGCTTCATAAACACCATTTAACGTTTAATGGAGGGAAGAGACTAGTAAATGTGCTTGTGGTTGGCAAGAGGAGTGGGAATCTGATCCCCTCTTTCTGACATTTAAACCCTGACTTTTTTCCCCCCACACACAAAAACACATACAGCCAAGGAGAACAGATGAGCTGCATATAGGAGGTTCAGTAA
This sequence comes from Micromys minutus, assembly GCF_963924665.1. NCBI lineage: Eukaryota > Metazoa > Chordata > Mammalia > Rodentia > Muridae > Micromys > Micromys minutus. Next base: position 533,066 of record NC_137974.1, read on the forward strand.
AGCAGTTTATTAAGGGGGAAAAATTCTGTTCTTGTTAAATGGGCAATCAAAATACCAGTGCTATGGTACCGAGGTGGATATATCCGATAATGTTAAAGAGAAGGTTTGTCCAGTAACTGGACTAGAGCAAAGGAAGGTCTTCCCAACTCGGAGATGCCTTACACAGATCAGAGTCCATGAATTGCAGGTGTGTATGTATCACCTGTGGGCCTTTGAAAATCCAGATGTGGACAATAGGCCTCAACTGGGCTGGGCTCCTGCCCCTCTAACAAGCATCCAGGCACCGCTGTGCTGTTGAACCGGGGTAAGCATTAGGTAGGGAAGCTTCAGAAAACATTCTCTTGAGTCTGAGTAGCTTGCTTCCCCTTAGCCAAAGGTCGACTCATAAACAAATGACTTTTTATTTATTTATTTATTTTTTAAAGATTTGTTCTGTGTGACCATGGAAGAGGAACAGGTGAAAAGCTCCAGTGACCCAAGTCCATATTTTGGGTATTAAATTGTGCTTCAGGGCAAGAGGTATGTATTGCCCTCATCTGGGGTAAAGTGTGCTATTTCCTGGGACCCTTTGTTCTTCCTGGAATCTAAGGTGACTGCAAATCTGAGACAAGACGCACCTCAGCCTTGATGGAGGATGGGAGACACTCCTGGTGTGATTATCAGGCCAACCTGAACAGGTCAGCAGGTGACAGAAGTTAAGAAAGACAGGCTCTTGTCCTGTATGTAGTGATTTTGTTGCCCCAAATGAGGAGGCAGTGTCTTGTTGTTTGGCAAAACCAGGTTTGGTCTCAGTGTCTGTCTCAACTTTCCCACTGGAGCTGAGCGTTCTTCACTCTGGATGTTAGCTAATCTGGTTGGTCGGTTCCCTAGTCCAGTGAGAACAATAAACAAGAAGAGGACAGACTGTAATGACCAGAGCATAGATGTGAACAGAGCCAGATGTTTAAGACTAAATGAAGAAGCAACAACTATAGAGTGGAATACAAGAGGGGTCCAAAGCCCAAAGAGATGCAGTTAAATAAATCCTACAGAGATTCATCTTTCCTGTTACATAGCCCCATGAATACAGACGACTAAGAATGCGCAAAGGGGACCCTGTCCTGTAATCATATGTAAGAACCATACATCTGTAAGCTTTTGGCTTCAGTTATCTTTGGTATGTGTAGTCCAAGTGTCTCCATGTTTGTTGTTGTCTCTGACAGAGGGTCTGGGTAAAAGGAACACCGACTCTAAACTCATCGTCCTCGTGATTCAGCTCCCTGGTACACGCACACACTACCATATCTGCTGAGGCTTTAACTCAATTCCAGTAACTTCCTCCTTTGTCTCTGAACAGTTTTGTTTGGAGACACCACTGGTTATCGTCTGGTGATTTGGTCTCGATTGCCTCTGGTGGCTGTGATGAGCTCTGCTCGTTTCGTCTGATCTGACCCCACACTGGAGGGGAAGGGACAGATGACAAAAAGTGACAACTATTCTGGGGTTAAACCCAAGCAACTAAGATGTGTCAAAGGAGTAGCTTTGGAAAGTGTTTATTTAGAGTGTATTCTTAAGCTTAATTCTATTTGGAGATTGTGTGTGTGTGTGTGTGTGTGTGTGTGTTACAATTCTTCTTTTGATTTCTTTTTTTTTTCCAGCTCGGAATTCTTCACAGCTTCCAAAAGGTCTGAATTATTAGTCTACCTTTGTTGCCATCTCTTCATAATCTGTCCTTATCCAAAAAGGTCCCCAACTCTAGGCTTGAAGCTGCTCATTTCTAGGAACAGGCTTTGCTTATCTCTGCCTGGGAAAGTAAATTCTTTATGTACTTGGTTTCAGTAATCCCATCTATAAAATGAAAAATTGAAAAAACCTTTTAAGGTTGTTTGTTTGTTTGTTTGTTTGTGTTTATTCGGTGGGTTAACCCATGGACCACTTGCTATGGTGCCCAGCTTAGGTCAGACTCCTGAGTGTGTTGGTTACTGTGACCATACGCATTAATCTCCTGCCCTCTCTGCTTAAGGTAATGGCAATATTTGGTGCTATAGGTGATGATGTATTTGGGACTAAGTTTTCATTAGAGATCTAGATGTCAGGGATGCCTTTAGGCCCGATGAGGTTAGAAGATTGTGAAACAATCAACCTCTGGGAGAAGAGAAGAGGGCTAATCTTGGTCACTTAAGGTAATGTGTGTAAGGTCACTTAGGGAAACCAAAAACACTGGCAACCTCCCTACTGGTCTTAAAGAAAGAAAGTGGACTGTCCAGCTGCACAGCTACTATGCTGTACCCCCTCTTCACTTTTACTCCTCTGTGGATGCTTCTGTTCCTTTCCCACGGTCCCTGTGAAGTGCCGTCATTCCAGCCTCCCGCTGTTGTCCCTCCCTCCCACTTTCAGCTTGCCTTTTCTGCATCCATTTTTGGACCTCACCGTTTTCCTTCCTTATTCCTCCTCTCTTTTCTAGATAGTGAGGTCAAACATTCCAAGTTCATGGTGTTCAGCCAAAACCCATCTCCGTTGAACCTTTAGCGAGCCACTGACTGGCTTGTGGTCTGATTAGCCATGGCCACAATCTACATAATAGTGCACAATCACAACATCCCCTCTGGTGGGTAACAGACAGCTCCTTATACATACATTCCATATTGATATGCAGTTTCTGAAGAAATTATGATTCAATTTGCATTATAAATTTTAAATTCTGTTTAGAAGAAATTTTAGTTCAGATTCCGTACTCTACGGGACAGAGAGTGAGTAAGATACCGTGAAGTGCGGTAAGATGGGTCTCCGCTGATTGCCGGTCTAAACCTATCTTTCTCTTCTTTTGTTGTAATAAGAGTCTGGATCTTGTTGTTAGATGAAGCTTCAGGGTGGGGAGGAGTATTGAGTCCCCAGAGCCACGAAAGTGAATTTTGCTGCTTGCTTGTCAGTGATTAGTCAATCAGGTAGGTAGGAGCATGTGACCTAATTCTGACTAGTAAAGCAAAAACAAATTTCTGGAACTCCTTCCCCTTTATAAAACTTTTCAGAATTTACCCCTGGGAAATGAAAACATGTCTACACAAAGCCTGTTTGTGAATGTTTATAACAGCATCATTCATAAATGGCTCAGACTGGAAGTAGTCCAAATGTCCATTAACTGGGATATGAATAAACAGGTTATTGTATATCTATACAGTGAAATACAGCTCCTCAACAAAACAGAACAAACTATTTATATATGCTACAATGTAGATGAGTATCAGATGCACTGTGCTTAGTGAAAGAAGCCAGACACAAAAAGTGCCCGCAGTGTGTGATTTCATGTATATCTGCAAAGGCAAGATTGAGGGACAGAACCTTTCCAGGTGCTGGAGAGGAGAGACTTGACCCTGAGCAGATACCAGGAAACTTGTGCCACAATGGGAATGCTATACCTTCATTGTTACATCACTGTATATACATTTGTCAATCTCATCAAACTGACATTTAAAAATAGTCACTTTGACCATATTCAATGTATGTACCTAGAAACACAACTTAAACCAAACAAAAGGTGTGTGGGGTGGAGTGATGACACTTTGGGAGCAGAAAAGGAAGCTTTACTTTGAAGGTCATCACATAGTACATATGGTGGACAGGAAGGAAACTTTGAGCTGTGGCTTACCATGTGAAAAATATTTCTTTATTACTTAAGGCAGGTGAATCAGACTTTCTGCCCAGGGATCTCATCCTCGGTGAGGCATGCGTTAGTTGTGTGTAAAGGACAGTGGATAGAGCTCGGGGACTCTTATGGAAGAATAGGAGGAAGTGTGGTGGTCCTCAAAGGGAATAGGAACTCCCACAGGAAAACTAATAGTCAACTAACTTGGACCCTTGGGGCTCTCAGAGTCTGAACCACCAACCTAAGAACACACCTGAGCTGGACCCAGACCTCCCCACACATATGTAGCAGACGTGCAGCTTGGTCTCCATGTGGGTCCTGAACAACCAGAGCAGGGTGTGTGTGGCGTATCCCAAAAGCTGTTGCCTGTATGTGGGATACGTTCTTCCAGCTGGGCCTCAGTAGGAGAAGGTGTGCCTAGTCTTGCAGAGACTTGATGTGCTAGGATGGAGGGCTATCCAGTGTGGCCTCCACCTGCTCCGAAAAGAAGAAGGGGGTGGGGGAAGGATTGTGGGAGGGGGTGACCAGGAAACGGACGGGGCAGAGGGGTAGTAAATGGGATGTAAGTAAATTTTAAAAAGATCTGTGACGAGGGGAGAGGGTTTGTAGTCATTTCTCCATCCGAACAGTACTGTGAACATGGAAGAAACTCACTGCAGCCTCAAGCACGCAACAGTCTACAGACACTGTGAGCCCATGAGCATGCTTATGTGTGTAAATGTGCACACACATGCAGCTCTGAGTGGAGGCCAGAGGTCAGCAGATGTGTCTTCTTTAGTTGTTTATTTATTTTGACACGGTCTCTCACTGAACTTGGAGTTTACTGTTTGGGTAGACTGGCTGGCCAGCCATCTCCAGCCCCCCCTGAACTTCCTTTCCAGCACACAGACTGTAGTCACAGCTGCAGTTGGCTTTTCTATGCAGATGCTGGGAACTGAACTCAGGTCTATGCAGCAAATGTGTCACTGACTGAACCAACTCCTCAATCCCCACTTGTGTCTTGAGTTTCTCAGTTTGTGCGATTCACTCCTTACAGAAAGTTTATTTTCCTGTTTTTCTTAGTTTTCCGTAGCATACACAGCTGCCTACAGGAGACCTTGGGCTGCTGGAGGGTAATGTTCTGGAAATCCAAAGTGTTTGGAGCACAGGTAGAGTGACCTTTCTACAGAATCCTACGTACTTAATAATGGTATTTGTCACACAGTTTGTCTTTTGATTGAGGGGATCATATGTTAATATGCCCTGAACTGGGATGTGAGAGTTCACAGAGCAGACAGTAGTGAGTCCTGCCTTCAGAAGTCTGGGTGAGAAAGTATGCTGGGAGACATGGTGCTTCTCTCTCGGGAGAGCAACACTGGGCAGGTGAAAGGAGCGGAATGGAATTCAAGCTCATTCTTGCTACATGGAAATTTAAGTCCAGAGTGAGTTATAGTGCCCTGTTTCAAACCCAACCAAGGAAACAGCCAGAAGCTGGGGCAGAGCTTGTGCCACACTCAGGCCTTTATTCCTAACACCACTGCAGACAAAATAAGACAACAGGAAAAGTTAGTGGGAATGCACCAGACCTCATCATCCCCCACCAGCTAGGGTGCCAGTCTAGAGACACTGGCAGTCTTATGAATTGAGGCTAGAGGTTGGTCTGTCTTATCTTGGTTTCAGATCCAAAGAAGTAGGAACACCATCAGCTTACACTGATGACCCAAAGTAGGTGTAAACAATGATCAATGTGAGTAGGACATTCTTCAACTACTGTGACAATTCTGGGTCAAGAATCTCAAACACAGATTGTGGGGAGCCAGCCCCAGTGGATACATCTATGTCACAACTCCTGTGTCAATGGCTAAGGGAACCTTGTGGGACAGAGAGCGAAAAGATTGTAAGAGCCAGAAGCTCAGAAAGTCTGCTTCGAAGTCGCTCATAGAAATGGCTGCATAAACAAGACCTCAACACTGGCAATACCAACAGACATGCTAACGCAAAATGGGGGAAATCTCATGGGGTCCCATCAGACAAGGACCTGCAGGTAACGGATGGCTGTGAGAGAGGGAGAGTTCGTCTCTCCCAGGGTGAGATCCTGATTGTCCAATATGAAACAGATTCAACAGGACTCATATTTATATATTTGTGTACACACATACGCATATAATAGTAATCAGAGGTAAAAAGATGATCAGACTGAAAGAGGAACATGGAAGGAGATGGAGGGAGAGAACTTGGGAAGAGCTGGAAGTAGAAAAGAGAAGGAGAAAGTGATAAAATTGCATTTTAATTAGAATATATAAAAATAAAATAATTTTAAGAGCTACACACACACACACACACACACACACACACACACACCCATCTTTGGGGTAACTGGGCTGGTACAGTGATTGTCCAGCATGCACAAAGCTGTGCCTTCAATTCCCAACACTGCATAAACACAGCATAGTGGTTTCCAGCTGAAATTCCAGATGTTGAGAAGTAATGGTTGGAGAATCAGTAGTTCAGGATCATTGTTTACTACGCAACAAGTTTGAGGCTAGCCTATACTACAAGAGACCCTGTTTAAATTAAATAATTAAATAAATAAATAAATAAAGGAAGGATGGAAGGAAGAAGGGAAGGAGAGAAGAAAAGAAAGAGAAAGGAGAAAAGAAAGGAAGGGAGGGAGAGAGAGAAAGAGAGAAGAGAAGATGAAGCAGCAGCTGGAGAAGGAGGAGGATGAAGAAGAAAAGAAGAAGAAGAAGAAGAAGAAGAAGAAGAAGAAGAAGAAGAAGAAGAAGAAGAAGAAGAAGAAGAAGAAGAAGAATCCTGTTATAGATCTAAAGAGAGCCCTGCAGACCCTATATGATGTCATGTAGTTTAGTGAAAGTAAGACATCCCTCTGGATGGGAAAATTCTCGTTCTGTCTTTCCTGCTTCTTTCAATTTTAGTGTCTGTTCTTTATTCTTCTGGTCAACTGTGTATTTTCTGTTTTTTCTTTAACACCTTCAGGAGTGTTCTACCCTGTCTGGGCAGTGGTTCATCTCACGACCTTCCCGTGTCTCCTTTCCAGCCACAGAAACCGGCTGTGAATGCTGGGCAATGAGAGCCCTGCTCTAGGTCCCCACGCCTGCTGGTTGCTTCTGCAGGAACAGCCGAGACTATGAAAACAGTGAACTCTGCTTGTTCATGTGCTGGGATAGACTAGGTTTTGTGAACTCTTGATTTTATTCAGTACTTATGCCCTTCTTTAAAAATTAAGTATGTAAATAAATATGTATTTAGGGTGGAAACTCAGATATTTGTAAAAGCTGGCAAATTTTGTAATAATGCAAGACCTAAGAGAACCTTTAAGTGTCTGGCCAACAGACACACTGCTCTAATACCAACACCACATGACACCACAAACCCACATTTACCACACTTAGACATTGTGATGGTTTGCATAGCTTGACACAGGGGGTGGCACTATTAGAAGGTGTGGCCTTGTTGGAGGAAGTGTGTCATTGTGAGGGTGGACTTGGAGACACTCCTCTTAGCTGTCTGAGGATGCCCAGTCAGTTCCTGTCTTCCTTCAGAAGAACATGTAGAGCTCTCAGCTCCTCCTGCACCATGTTTGCCTGGATGCTGCCATGTTCTCACCCTTATGATAATGGACTGAATCTCTGAACCTGTAAGCCAGCCCCAGTTAAATGTTGTCCTTATAAGAATTGCCTTAGTCATAGTGTCTGTTCACAGCAGTAAAACCCTAACTAAGACAGACATCTATATATTGATGAGTGGAAATATTTCCAGAGACCAGCTCCTTGGTCCTTATATTTCAAATCTTCTTGGTCCATGAGGACCTGTGAGATAATTCAGCTAGTAACAATATTTAGCCAACATACTTAGGGTACCTTGTGCAGTGAGACACATTTAGATCCTAACATGACTTTTGGCTTTGTTCCTCAGTTAGACCAGTGTTTTTCAACTTTCTAATGCTGTGACCCTTTAATACAATTCCTCATGTTTTGGTGACTCACAATCATAAAATTATTTTCATTGCTACTTCACAACTGTAATTTTGCTGCTGTTATGAATTGTAATGTAAACATCTGTTTTTCAATGCTTTTAGGCAACCCTTCTGAAAACATAGTTTGACAGTGCCAAAGGCATCTCAACCCACAGGTTGAGAGCACACACACACACACACACACACACACACACACACACACACACTTACACATTTGAAAATTTTATAAACTATCCCAAAGTCTTGAGAGTAGTCTGTTGCAAACAGGAGTTTTGGTGTAAGCTCCTGTCTCTGATTTAATTAGGTTAAATTTGTCAACAACACCACTGGCCTGGTAGAGAGTTATGTGAAATTCATATGCTGCTTATACATCAGGGTCTCAGATGGCAGAGGGAGGGATAAGAGAATAGATCCACCTACTGTAATTTCAACAAGAACCAGTTCACAGGGACCCATGAGGTAACTCAGCCAATAATGGTGAGAGCCACTGAGCCTCCTGTAGCCTGTGTGTGATCTGTAACCTACACAATAGAAGAAAACAGACTTCCTTAAATTGATAATTGTTAAAAAAAAAATAACTGGTTCATAGATATTTGTTTTCTTTCATTCCCATAACCTCCTCACCTTAGGCTACAGGTTGGGTAGGGGTGAGGCATCTCATTTTTTATGATTCCGTTGTTAAATATTTGAAGGACTTTGGCCATGTTTACCCCTGTATCATATATAAACATGTATTCCTAGTTGAGTGTTTACCCTTGTGTCATATATAAACATGTAGTCCTAGTTGAGTGTTTACCCCTGTATCATATATAAACATGTAGTCCTAGTTGAGAGAGGCGCAGAAAGAAGGTTATGTGTGGGCTCCTTTGTGCAAATCTGAAACTGAGTTCTAAGCCCGCTTGCTCCTCAAAAATCCAAATGGGAAGGCCAGAATGCTGAACAGTGGCCACAGCCTAGTGAGATCATCACCTGTCAGCTGCCAAAGAGGAAGGAGCCCTGCTTCATTTGTGGAGGGGCTCCGGATCAGGGCAGCCCACAGGGCTCAGCAGCTAAGCCAGAGATGAAGTTAGATTCTGAAGCCACCAAATGCTTCTGAGACTCATACCCTCAGTATCTTCTGTTTGTACCATATTGGATTTCACTGCATTCTCAAAGGGACGCATTCTTGAAGCCTGCAGTGAGGTGGAGTCGGTGGACAGGTTCCACCTACAACCAGTCTGAGAGCCCAGGAATGGACAGTTGAGCCTGGTTGCCTTCATCTGGCCAACTCTTCTGTTCGCACCCCAGCTCTGTCACTCATCCTGTCTGGGGGAGGAGGTGGGACTCAGAATGTGGGTTGTGTGTTCCTTCTGCCAGCATTTGCTTGATTCTAGTGTGATAATTCACACCGACTCTTTGTTCCTTGCTTCTCTTTGGGTATTTTAAGTTGACTTACCGATCCACGTGATTCAAGGTTATCAGTGTGATCTGAGAGTCTTTTCCATGCAGAAGACTCTGGGTGAGCTTTCGAGGCGGGAACTTGGAGGCTACCATGAAGGTCATTTTTTTACTCAGTCCATATTTCACAAGTGATTCTGTCAATGAAGAAATTCGTAAATTCATTCACCATTCATATCGCTGTCTGTTCTATGTCTGTTGTTGGTGCCATTTTTGAGTGGATTCTATTTTTCCTAGACAGGCAGAGAAGCTTCCTCTAGACAAGAAGCAGAGAAAGGAAATGGGGAGTGAGTGAATTCACCTGGAAGGTTCACAGACACACAAGGGAAGAGACACTGTCCCCAGAAAACATTAGGGACAGGACAATGCTACGAATGGTGTCTGAACATCCAGAACGGCTATGCAGCAGAAGCAAGGGGGATGCAGAGAAGGGTGAGACTTAGAAATCTCAGTGTTCCCATGGAGACTTAGAAATCTCAGTGTTCCCGTGGTGACAGAAGAGGGAGGTACAGCAGGCGAGCCTGAGGTATGGGGCACTGCCAGGGCTTCAGGCTAGAGCGGAAGGCAATTCTTCTTTGCTACAAGTTCAGGAGACCTTGGAAGTCCAAGATTCTTTGTTTTATGAATATATGGATTTGTTTTCATCTATTGTAGTTCTTGGGATTAAATCTGGAGCCTTGTGTATGGCATGCAAGCTCCCCACCACTGAACTATATCCCTACTCCTATTGCATGACCTTATATAGTAGATGTTGTCCACTGTATTGATGTTTGGCTGTGTTTGGTAAGGTAAAGCTCCAAGTTGTGATTGGTTCATTCTTCATGCTTGCTTTTAAGAACAACCCCAGCCCATTTGATATGTATTTACAAATACATGGTACCAAGTACTCTCTCTTAAATCAGTTCTTTGGGGTATAAATAAGAAAACAAACACTCAGACAGTTACATGAACTCTCTTCAATTTGATGAGCTGTGATCTTTCTGAGGATTGGCATCTGCCCTCTCTTTGGCTTTGGGGAGCTTCCGAGCGTTAACAACATCTCTGAGAAGCATTTACTTTTCTTGGAAGTGAGCTCAACAATGTTTTTCTCTCGTGATGATATAACAAGACACTTACTCTGGGCTACTGATTAGAATAATTGAAATTTTGGTGGTGAAAAGAATTTGAGTGGTTTGATGGTAGCTTAAAGTAAAATATTGAGTCTCTTTCTCTCTCTTATGTGTTTAAGGGATAGGTAGGCAAATGGCCTTGCTGTGACTTCTAAGAAAGTGCTCTTTGATATTTTCTCAGTAAGCCTTCCACAGTGCACAAGGCTGTGAACACAGCCTGGCTTTTTTCTTAGAAACATTTGGATTCATAGTGAGTGGTTCATGCAGCATGATGTACAACTGTTGTCTTGCCTACTTTTCTATCACGTGGAATTCCATTTACCACCCATGGGCAACTCTTTCATTTTGAACAATATCCTCCCTACGGAGGTTCCAGCTTATGGGATATTCAAGACTCATCAATGCCTTGAAATACGAAGTGCTCCCAAGCATGGATGGTTTTTCATTTTTAGGTGGGAGTCCTTTGTAAGACAGTGTGACAGATGGTGGGACTGACAATGGCAACACCTACATATGACTGTGTTGCTGCCATTCTAAAAGAGAATGTTCAGGTAAATAAAACTTCAGAAGGATACGACTTACAACGGTTTCGACTGGTTGATTGTGATTTTGGAATAGATTTAGTTGTTGAGGCCCAACCTCTTGTAACCTGGTGATGGGAATTGTGGGGACTATGGGGGCCTCTTCTCCACACAGCTCTCACAGTCTGAAATTCAATACGGAGAGAAAGTCACTTCTCAGGTAGCAATGGACAATGAATCACCTGGAAGAGGAAAGATGCTGTTTCTTTCCTTTTTTTTTTAAATAAATCCATAACATTTAGGGACTGGCTGAATGGCTTTTCAGATGTGGCTAAAAATGGACACAGTTCAAACTGTTAGATGCACAAAGCTGAGGATAAAGGATGGAGGAAAGCCTGCTGGGTGTGGCCGCCCTTCCCCAGTTCCCCTGTGCTCTATTATGATCCTAGTGTTTTAGGCGGAGGGGGGAAGTGAGCTGTTCAGCTAGAGTAGCGGAACTAATTAACGCTGGGCTCAGTGAGAGACCCCACTTCAGTGAGTAAAGTGGTTCATCCCATCCCATGGGGCTCTTGCAGGCAGAGAGAAGGACACTGGCTTTTCCCTGCGTGCCAGGGGAAGTGTGTGGAGGCTCTGGAGCACAGGGGCTGTGCCCAGAAAGAAATGGCTACAGACAAAGAACTGGAAGGGCCGTTCAAAAACCCAATAATCAAGATACATTATATTTTTTAAAAGGAAGTGAATATAAAAGTTTCTGAAGAACAAAATCCAATTGTTCTCTTTTATGTTAAGCGAGATACTGACTGGAAGGTTGGAAAAACAAAACATTCTAACTTTTAAGTGGCATGCTGTTCTGAGAAGCGTGATGGGATCTCAGTGTCGGCTGGGCTCCATCCCATCCGGAGCGTTCAGTACCCTGTGTTCAGTGTATCCACACGGTACACCGTGCCAGCCAGCAGCCCGCCCTTTCTCTCTTGCTGCCTCCTCCGCTCTTCTGCCTGCATTCTGAATCTCTCTCCTCTATTCACAACTTCTCTCTGTCCCAGTTTCTCTACCGGAAATTTCTGGTCTGCCGCGCAGAAGCTCCATGCCACAGACACAAAGACTCTTGCCTCTTCTACCCGTCTTGGGCAGGCTACTTTTTGCCCCACCTTTCGGACCACTGGCTCTTCGCAGAGAGTCCTCTGAATTAGTCATGTTTTCATCACTTTGACAAATACTTGGGCAAGAGGTGGGGGTTGGGGTCAGGGTAGAGGATAAGGATAGGGTGGGGGGTAGGATAAGGATAAGGATAAGGTGGTAGGTGGGGATGGGAGGTCAGGGGTTGGGTGGGGTGAGGTCAGGGGGTCGGGAAATAGTTTAAAGAGTGGAAATATTTATTCAGCTCATAGTTTTAGAGCATGCTGGCAGCTCTGCTGTCTCTGGGTCTGGGATGAGAAGAACTCGTTGGGTCAGAGCTGCTCGTGGTATTTGGGGAGCAGAGATCGAGACAGAAAAGGCTCTGGTAAAATACAGAGCCCAGGAGTCACCTAATTTCTCCAGCACCTTCTTCAATAGCACTGCGCAGTGGTAACCAAGCCTATGAGAGCATTTCCTGTTCATGGTCTCACAGCCTAGACTCGTTCCATCTGAGCACATTGTATCATGTGGATTTCTTCCATAGCTAGAGCTGAGTGTGGACCTCCTTTTCTGAGTACGCTATAAACGTCCCCATCCCCTTTGAATTGCTTATTTCTTCTTCTTCTTTCTCCTTCTCCTCCTCCTCCCCTCCCCCTCCCCTTTCTCCATCATCATCATCATCATCATCATCATCATCATCATCATCATCATCATCATCATCATCATCATCATCATCCTCTTCATCATCATCTTCATCATCATCTTCATCTTCATCACCTTCACCATCATAACTATTTTGGTGAGGTAAGTTCAAGCTGCCTCAGAATCTAGATTTTTCTGTCTTAGCTTTCTGGGTGCTAGGATGTAAGCTATGCTTGCCCTCTGTATCTTTTCTTCTGGTAGTTAGACTTTTGTTTACTGCACTACCCAGGAAGGGGGGAGGTTGCAGGTTTTCGTCCTTGGCCTCACCTCAGGCCTCTCCTCAGAGACAATGGCCAAGATTAACCTTGGTTGTGGTCTTTTAACCGGCCTTGGCCCACTCCACACCTCTGTCTGGATTGCTGAAAAAGACCTCCAAACTGGTCTCCTGTCCTGGGTCTGTGTGGCAAATATACCCTCACCATGGTTTTTAGAATTTAGAACTGCAGAATCAAGTCAGGTCCTGACTATGCCTGTCTCCAGGTGGGGCCGGAGCCTGTTGTTCTGTTCTTGTTGGTGATGTGTGATGTAGGAGCAAGTTTTAAAATGAAACCGAGCTTCAGGGCGGTGAGAGGTGGTCTGGCTGCTCTTTCGATTTCCTGGGTTCAGTTCCCAGTACCCACAGGGTAACTTAGAACCATCTGTAACTCCAGTTCCTTATGCCTGATGCATGATAGCTACCCGAATGCTTCATGATAAATGTATACAAGGAAATGAAAGACCTGTACTGTTGTGATAGAATTGTGGCTCGTGTCTGGACAGACAACAGCAGGTCAATGCAGCTTTATGTGAGAGAGGTTTCTGTGGGGGAAGGGGACAAAAGGGGAGACAGAGACAAAGGGAGAAAGACAGAGAAGGGGCAAAGGTCAGGAAGGGTCTGCCTTGTATTTAGGCTGTGACACAACACTTCCAAGTAAAGGTGGGAAGTAAACCAAATGGATGCTGGGAATGTATGGCCATTGCCATGGTAACAGATGCATGGGTTCCATGGGTGATGTCACTATCATCACTGGGCTTGGAGGTGATCTGCAACCATAAAACAAGTTCCTGATACCAACCTATGCACTGAAAGCTGTCAATCACTGATGAAAACACATGTAAATGCTCCTGTGTACACACATCAGAAGAATGAATATTACCAAGCTGTCTTAAATATTTAAAGAAATCCATAAATTAATGTAATGCGTGACAACATTTTAATAAGATTATCCATCATAATAGAAAAATACATCCTAAGATTGTATGGAGCCACAGAAGATCCTCAACAGCCAACAAAAAACTGAGGGGGTGGGAAACAAAGCTAGAGGGGTCAGAAAATTTGACTTCCCAATGGAGTGGGAAGCCACAGCTATGAAGATGGCCGGGGACAGTACAATGCTGGGGTGCTAGCGCAAGAGGTCAGAACGGGAAGCCCCAAAGTAAGCTCGTACTTAGGGAGAAGTGAGTTTTGTTTGTATTGTGGACCAAGAAGTACAGGAAAGGGCAATCACTTTCATAGATGCACACACAAAGAAAATTTGAAATTTTACCCTTGTTCATGTAGGAAAACATTTATCGAGAGAAGCTACAGAGCATTAGTCTGTACAGTAAGTTTTGGAGATGATCCCAAAAGCACAGGCAATAAGTAAATAATAAATAAATACATTTAAAATCTTTAGAAAGAAAAATGAAATAAAAGAAGGAAAAGAAAAATAGACCTGAGGTAGATCACTGGAACCCACAGAAAGCTGACAAGAGAGACCTGACTCCACAGATTTGTCCTCTGACCTCCATGTATGTACTATGACATGCCCCCTCCATCACATACATATAATAATAATAATAAATAAAGATGATTCAAAATGGGTAAAGGGCCTGAATAGACATTCCCCAAAAGAAGTCATACAAGTATCCAAAAATATCTGGAAAGAAATCCTCAACACCATTAATCATCAGGGAAATGCAAATCAAAATCACAATGTAGTATTACCTGTCAGAACATCTGTTATGGAAACCATGGAAGCTTGACGAAGAGTCAAGAGAAGGGACCCCTGCACACTGTGGGGGAACGTAAGCCATTGTGGGAAGCTATGGCGGTTCCTCTAAGAACATAAAGTGGAACCATGTAAGTCGTCCCTGATACAAAGACAAAGAGAGTGAGATCGGTGACAGTGACACTCGTGTCTGACATTCATGGCCAGGAATAGAAACAATCTGAACGTCCATCAGTGGATGGACAGAGAAAGAAAACAGGTGTGTGCACAAAACAGACACTCCAGCCTTGAAAAGTGAGATACACCCATCACTCCCACTGCTGCGGCACGTGGAGCTGGAACACGCTCTGTGGGGTAAAATAAGACATGTACAGAAAAGTCACATACTGCGTGCTCCCTGTGGAAACCAACTGTGCTGAAATCACAGAGCATGAAAGGAGAGCGGCGGGTTTGAGAGGTGATGGGAAATGCTGGCCGCAGGACACAGGAGGGGTGAGTTCAAGTCACCCCCTGCTTACTATAGTGACAGTGGTTGATAGGGCAGAAATAGTTTAAGACATCATGCTGTATACTAAAAATACTTTTTATTGGTCAATTAAGATAAATGAATTTTTAAAAAGTTAAACAAAAGCCCAAAATATAATAGAATGTAGAGTATCCACTTAATGATAATTTAACCTGATTAAAAAAATAACAAAATGCTTATTTTGTTTATCTTTTTGGTAGAGGTAGGAAATAAGGGACCATCTTTGGGGAGGCTGAACAAAACAAAACAAAACAAAACAAAACAAAGGAAAACAATACAACAACAACAAAGTCTGCAAAAGGATAACAGGAAAGTGGAGAGTTCCACATTGTTATTTTGATTTTACTACTGCAACAAGACTAGAAGCCTTCACTGGTCGGCCAGAAGACGGGTCAGTTGGGTCAGGTTCTTGAAGGAAGACAAAGACTAGCCCAGAGCCATAGTAGGTTTCCTGGTGTGTCTCCTGGAGGCACTTAGTGGTCAGTTCCCAAAATTTGCTTCTGTGGTGTGAGATACATGTCTTCCCTCTGCTTTAGCCTGTGTGTCTCTGGGCTTGACCTGATGCATGGAGAGGGAATGAGAAAGGACAGACAAGAAGAGATGCAGAAACATGGGAATCAAGTGGCTCATGCAGGCTTATGGAGATACTTCAGTAGCCCAGAAACTCAGTCCATCTGTTATGTATTGCTGAGGGAGAAGGTGGGCTTATCGTGTACAGAGGGATAAAAAAGGAGCCACCTTAGCTGGTCTCCGGAGGAGGTTTCTCTAGGAAACTAGTTTCAGGTTATAGTCATGTAGAAGAAGAAAGCTGTAGTTGGTGACAGTTTTAGTATTCACTGGTTTTAAACCAAAGGTCATTTTGTTTATAACCTTCGTACCTGGACCAGAAGAAGGCTCTGCCAGCCCTGTAGGTCTGATGCACTGGGGTTCTTAATGTGGTCATGCTCTAGTTAAAAATACACATTCAGCTCAGGGCTTCACTCACTCCCTAAACCCCTTCTTTCTGAATTTTACCGTTCCCACCTTGGGGTGGATAGAAATTTGGGGCTCGTAATTTATTTGCTTGATTCTTTCTTAAGGGCTGAAAGGCCGAAAGGAAGTCTCTGGAATTCATTGCCACCAAAATCATTGAGTCAAGCACTTTGGTGTTTTCTAAAGGGCCGGGTGATTTTTATGAACTTTGCAACCAATTGTGGGATTCGTACTTGACATTAAGCCTTAGGCGTCAGTTCTCAATGTACTTGGGACGTGCAGAGAAAACAATGACCTTTTTTCCACTTCAGTCCTCATTTCTGAAGACCATGTAATATCCCATTCTCAAATTTTGCAAAGAAATGCTGCAGGGGTGGGCAGCCATCACAAAGGAGCTGGGTCAGGAGCATCAGAGGCTATTTTGGGATGCTTCTGTGACTCTCCATCAACAATTCCAATGTTGTTTTTCACAAGAGACCTGACCATGCTGAAGAGAGATCAGCTGCAGTGGTTGGAAGGGTGGAGTCCTGACAGACAGGCAGAAGGGCGGTAGATTCCCTGCCTCAATAGCTTCATTTCTACAAAAGAGCAACTTGGCATTGTTTGCATAGCATGTTAGTTTCCTTTCTGTTGCTCTGATGAAATGCTGTGACCCAAGCAAGTTAAAGAAGAGAGAGTTTATTTTGGTCCATGGTTTCAAGATGTTAGAGATGAGATGTAGTGGCTGGAACGGGAAGCTGACAGCTCCATCTTGAATTGCAATCAAGAAGCATAAATGCAAACTAGAAATAGGGGAGGCTTTTTACTTTAAAAATCTGTCTGGTGGCATACTCCTTCCAGTAAGGATATACCTCCTAAATCGATCTAAACAGCATCACCCACTGAAGACCAAGTGTTCAAATGCTCGAGACTTTGGGGAACATTTCTTACTTAAAACTAGTGCACACTTCTTATAAGCACACCTTCAGAGTATCTAGTATATGATAAATGAATCTTGATCAGATTACATCCTTGTATCTAGCCAGTGGCGAAGACCCTGGTGCTACCCGTTTTAGAGAGTCAAAAATTGATCAAGATCAGAAGGTTTTCAATCTTGTCCTTCTAATTAAGATTTTCAGCTTCTAAGGAAAGGTGTGTATAGAAACTGTAATAAAGAGACCCCAGTAGACTATCTAGGTACTAGGAACAGCACATGCTTACACTTAGCACTGAATGGGTGAGGAAACTGAGAGTTGGCCTGTTTAGATGACTTAGTATCCTAGTTTTGTTGCTATCTTGTACAGCATACTCCAAAGTCAAAAGTTTATTCATTTAGGTTATATTTATCTTCCACAGTAGGCAATAAACTCCTGTTTATCTCTCCTTTGGTCCCTATGTCCTGGATCCTAGTGGGCTTGGAGCAACAGTTCTGAATAAAAGAATGGACTGAGCTCTATTGTGGAAGGCCCAGGGTCTTTTACTGCCTTTCTTGACATTTTGGCGCAGGACTTTATTTTCCTTTGATCACTGGAAGGAGAGATATGCCATAATCTTGTTTCCCCAGGGAGTTGACCTCTGATGACATTTTCAAGGCTACAGGGAAACATTCCCGGATCATCAAACCTGAATACCCTCTTCCTCCTTGTCTTCTCCCTTCTCCTCCCATTCTTATCACAGTGAAATAAAAAAAAAATGTACTCCAAAACCAAATGAGGTGCTCTGAATCCTGTCTTGTAGTCCCTGCATCAGTTGTGAAGGGTCCAATGGCTGGTACGAGGGGAGACAACTGTGAGCATGTGGTGGGAAGGGTGGTGTGAGGTGTGTGTGACTCCTCCGTTGGAAAGGCTCCCCGATGTCATAGTCCTTACTGCAGTGTGCTTTGAACCATGTAATAGAATTTTCAAGGGGACCCAAGGAAAACAAAGAGGGAAATAAAATGTTTCTAGTAGGGACACTTTCTAGAAGACTAGATGGGATTCTCTGATTCTAGGTAGACTAGTTCATTATGGTGGTATTTTATGGAGCAGTGTCCATTTTTCCAATGTGCAAAGAATGAGAAATTGCCCCCTAATAAATCCATGGAGCCCTAGTTAGCATTCAGCACAACTTCAAGGGAATGTTGCACTGAGGATTTCTGTGCAACCAATTACCTAAATACCAAGACATGTTGTCTCTCCCCAGACTAAAAGGTCTTTGGGACAATGGGGAGACAATGCCCCCCTTGCCCCCTTGTCATGCACATTAATGTCACAGGTCCCAGGAGAAGACTTGGGGTACTTTGATGGCCAATGTGCTCAAATTGATTTCAGAGATTTCCAATCCCTCCCATCTAAGCATGCCTTCTCCACAAACAAATAGTCCTGGAACACAATTCTCCGGCAGGCTGTGGATCCTTAATTACCTCCACTCAGTGGTCCTCCCACTGTTGAGAGCATGGCTGACTCTTGGAAGCATTAACATTCTTGGAATTTCATTAGGCTGGTCTTTGTAGAGGAGTTGAATACTGCCTCATTAGCTCAGGCTCATGGGGCATTTGTGTCTCTGACAACAGTTCAATTATAGACATTGTTTACCAATCAGTACTGAAAAGACAGACTAGAGGGCTAATCTGAAGATTAACACAGTAGCTTGTTTGGGGGTTAGTCTTTCAAGCAGTGAATGCAAGAGTTAAACAAACGGTTTATGTAGCTCTTGTTTTCGGTAATAAGATTGGGGGACTCAATCCAAGGCATGGATACATTTAAACGTTTCTAAGGCTCACTCCTTCTGTTTAGCTTTTAGATTTAGCTTGATAAAACCCAAAGGGAAATATTGTGGTTGAATAAGCGAGAGTTCCGGGAGACTAGCTAGTAGGGACAACAGAACTTGGGTGGCTCTGTCCTCAGTTTCTAGGAAGCCAGTGCTCAAAAGGGAGCCATAAGGCAGCCTTAGATATTCATCTCCAGAAAGATGAAGGACACAGAGAAAATGTTTCTTGATATGCATGTACTTTTTTCCCCTTTAATCTGTACTAAGATTCAGTTTGTTTCTCTTCAGCATTTGGGAGTCCTGTGATCACTGTTTAGGAGAAAACTGGGTCATAGAAAGTGTAAAACTATTTGTTCTGGAGTAAAATGATTTCCGTGATTAAGAATTTTGGTAAATTGAAGTTTTTAGAGATATAACCCCTCCAACTTCTCAAATCCAGGAATGGCCTGTGTGGTCCAAACTTGACAAAGTGAGATCTACTGGGCCCCACACAAGCTAGGAACTGTCTGGTGCTTAGAGGCTGACCTTGTCTACACTGTCCCTGGGGAGAGGGTCCCCAACTCCTCAGACTAAAACCACTTTACAGCTTCCTGCTATTAGCAACTATTCATGTTGGTCATTTTGATTCAAGGAAAAGCTCAAAGCAGTCAAAACTTGTTGATGAGGATTATTTAATTACCTTGTGTGTGTGTTTGTGTATGTTTGTGTGTGTGTGTGTGCGTGCGTGTGTGTGTGTTTGTGTGTGAGTGTGAGTGTGTGTGTATGTGTGTGTGCGCGCGTGTGTGTGTGTGTGTGTTTGTGTGTGAGTGTGAGTGTGTGTATGTGTGTGTGTGTTCGTGTGTGTGTGTGTGTGTGTGTGTATGTGTGTGTGTTTTAGGTCAGAGGTTTATGTTAAGTATCTTCCTTGATTGTTTTCCATCTTATATTGTAGCGGGTCCCTCACTGATCTTAGATCTTGAAGAGCCTGCTGGTCTATCTAGCCATCTTGACCCAGGGACCCTCTTTCCATCTCCAGGGCACAGAATTACCGTGAGCCACCATGCCCTCTCGGCACTCACATGGATGCTGGGAACCCAAACTGTTTCCACACTTCGTGGGAACCACTGTACCCAATGATCCATCTCTGCAGCCCTATGCTGGTATATTTTCTGTTTCCACACTTTGTGGGAACCACTGTACCCAATGATCTATCTCTGCAGCCCTATGCTGGTATATTTTCAGTAGCTAACTTATGCTTGATGACACTGCCTACTTAAAAATAGTGCAATAAGGCTGCAGCTAGTTTTCTGTCTAGACCCTCTGGAATGGCTAGAGGTTCAAGAGGGGCCAGCATTCTCACATTACTGAGGCTTTGGATTTCCCAGAGGCTGACTGTGTGTCCCCTCATCTTGCCAGACTCCACCATCAGCCCCTTCCCAGCTCTAGGCACATTTGCAACACAAGGTGAGAACTTAGAGACTGACTCATTAGGCCCCACTCTAACAAACACTGTCTTTTTACCAGAGAATTTTTTTCAGACAAGAGTTTCTTCTCTCTGTCACCGCCTAAGAGATTGGTGAAGATGGTCACTAAGTTACCAGACTCTACTGACCAGTGAGAATTAGTTTGCAGGATGACAGTCAAGGACTCTCTATAAAGGATAAAGAGGGAGGAAGCTTCGAGGAAGTTATTTGTATTCACCTAACATTGGGTTTGTTAGTTGAAAAGTGGCATATTCCTGGACAGATCATGTCAAGCCTGCACAGCTCTCACTTTGGAAGGTCTTTATTGAAAGAGGGGAAGAAGTGTGGGGGGTGCGGGGGGGAGAGAGAGAGAGAGAGAGAGAGAGAGAGAGAGAGAGAGAGAGAGAGAGAGAGAAGAGAGCAATGGGTTAAGGTTTCTGTCCTTTATCTGGGCCATGACATAGGTGATGCAGGTAGTGCAGGGGTTAGGTGTGGCAATTGCCATGGCAACAGATGCAGGAGGGTCCTTGTTGCCTAGGTACAACATCATCACTGGATTCATAGGCTGGCTAGCTTCCGATGCTAACAGGGTTGAGGACAAGGATGGGACAGAAAATAAAAATTTCTAGAACATTCTCTTTGGAGCCTTGACCCAGATAAGCCAGTAGAAAGTCTGGAGGCCTGCTGATGCCTCTCCTGTTAATGGAGATTTTTGAAGCTGCTTTGTTATAGGATTGAGAGTGGGGTGTGAGAAGAGGAGAAGAAAGAGGGAGAGGTGGAGGTGGAGGAGGAGAGTTAGAGTGACTGTAAAGGAAACATCTCAACAGATAGTTTTGAACTATCACCTATGTTGTGTCTGGCGACCTCCAACAGTGGCTATTTCATCTCTTAACTCCATGTCCAGTTAGAGGCAGGCACAGAGCGGTCAAAAGCCAGAGAAAGGACAAAGAAGGAAAGGCCTGGGCAGCATCCACCTGTGGGTCCTGGTCCCTGGCCCTCTGGCAGCTACACAAGCCTTTCCCTGAGGCTCCAGCTGCCAACATCCCTCATAACTGGTCGTCCCACTTAAAATAATGAGTCTCAGAGTCCCTCGTTGGATTCAGTCATTTCTCATGGTGTGGTTCAGCTTTTAGGAAGAATAAATTGACATTTTAGGGCCTGCCTGGATTTATTGTAAACAGTCTCTCCCCACTAAAAGTAGCCTGCCGTGTGACCCAGCGTGGTTTGGCCCAGAGTAGTTTGGCTAGGATGTTGGCTCCTTTATGGAGACACATTTGCTGTTAAAATAACACAGCCACAAGGAAACAAACCTCGTTGTTGGCTGAGTGCATGTTTTCTTAGGAGCTGGGAAGGATTTCTCTCTGAGTCACCTTAGCTGTTCCTCTGAGTCATTCCAGGGGGTGAGGGGAAGAAGGATAGAGCAGGGAGTGATCAGAAGGCTTGGCCATCATGACTCAGACCTTTCCTACTCTTGACCAATCTATGACAGGTGCCCAGACCTCCTCAGCCTCAAAGAAACCCCTAGAAAGCAGTCTTCTTATTGGCCAGGAGGGTAGAGAGAGACAGGTCTTCCGTCTGCTCAAGAGCTAGCTATCTAATGTGTGTAGCATGTGGTTTGCCAAGGCTAGTTCTCTAATACTCTGCACCTGGTCCTGTCTACGGCTGGCCCTGGGCAGGAGTGACCTTTGCTTATGACACCCATGGCCTACTACAGTCACAGAGGCTGCCTGATGCCCTGGCTCTCTCACGAGGTCTCCATGGCTCTGGGCCTTCTTGGGTCTCAGTGGACCCCATTTGCTTGTCTCTCCCCCCCCCCCCCCGTTAGCTTGAAATCTCAAACCTCCCAGAGTCTCACCTGTGGATTTGACATCTGCTCAGTTCTGCCTATATTTAGATGTGGCCTAGGCTCCTGCCTCAGCCTCTGTGGTGGCATCAATGAAGGCATGTGCACTACCCTTAACTTGCTAATTTTTGCAGAAGAGTGTTCACAGGTTTATGTTCTCTGAGAACCAGAACAAGAGTCTTCCCAATTTTACATCAATTTAATTAAATGCATTGGCTTGGCAAATTGCAATCAACTATCTTGTATAAACCTTAGTTTCTCCAACCATACAACAAAGGTAACCATAAAGTAACTAACATCCTACAGTCATGAGAACTGAGAGGCATAAGCTTTGTAAAGTACTGACCAGGGTGCCTAGACCTACTGAGTGTTTATAAAAGGCCACTGCTATTATGGCCTGTTGATCGAAGAGGCCAAGAATGTCCCTCTGAAGAGTCCCAGGTATGACTCATTGTAAGACTTCACAGTGAGCTGGAGAATCTTAGCCATCAAACTGGAGAGGGGCCCAAGTCCTTCTGGCAGGCCCATCCTGCTGACCTCATGGCTGGTCTGCACGGGAAGTTTGTGGCTAGTTAAGGGAAGGGCTTCCTTCCCAGAGGCACACAGGCACCTCTGGAGGGAGGATTCCAAACTCACCAGTCTACAGTAGCTCTGTGGATTCAGGCAGGACCTGAAGCTCTAGTGCTGGTGTTGTTTTGGTTTATGTTCATGTCTTCAGCAGCCCGAGTAGCTGCTTCCTTCTGCATTTTTGGACACATTTAAAACAGTGTACCAGAGAACCCTTTGGGCCAAGTTCACAAGCTGAGCCCAACCCGGTGTTCACAGTTAGACATGAAATAGCAAACAGAAGTGAGACGGACAGGCGCCCACACCTGGCTGCTACAATGAATAAAACAGATGCCCGGGAAGGGGGAAGACTTTGTGTATGAGTTGCGGGTGGCCTTATGGGTTTACCATTCCAACTCCAGCAGCTTCTAGAAGGCTTTCAAAGTGAGGGAGCACCCCCTCAGGACTGCTGAAGGCAGCACCTGCAGCAGGAGCCACGCCCACAGCTCCCTAGAGAACTCTAATTTATGCAGAGGATCCGAACTCAGCTGCTGTCTTGTGGCTGGGATCAAAAGGGCTTTCTTACTGACCACAGATCACATCCCAGGAATCCTCCCGGACAGAACATTCCTGAGAATGAATGTGGCTTTGGCCACAGCCTGCATGGTGGAGCAAGACTGGAAGGGCACAGAGCCAAGACAGATATTTCAATGCCCCAACAAAGACTTGCATACCTCCCAACAAGAGAAGTGTAGGTTTGAGACAAACGGCATTTTCCCAACCACTTGGGATGGTTTGTTCAAATAGTTTCATCCTAGCAGATAACTTCCTCTGAACTTAGTGACTTAGGAATGTTGGATTCGAATTAGAGAGACAGCGTCGTCGGCACTGTACCACGTGGTCTCAGTCGAGGCTGGCTTTACCCCTCTAGTGTGATCCTGACCCTATGAGCAGTGCGGAAATTGCTGCATTGGGATTAGGTCATCACTAAGCCCCGCCCCCGAGCCTGTAGCTCAGCTCTAAGCTCGAACAATCTTAGCTTGAGGAGAACATTTAGAACCCTGGGCAGGATGCTTCTGGGTCTTTTGGACCAAGGTGCTTGGAACAGCTGGAGAAGGGAAGACGCAGCTGGGGCTGGCCGGGCTGTGTCTGCTGGCCGGGCTGTGTCTGCAGGTTCTGAAGTGGAGAGAGAATACCAGAGGTGAGTGGGAAAAACCAGCCCGCCCAGTTGACATACCCAGGCACCTCCACAGTTTGTCTTTCAAGAGTGGCCTTTTTCATTTCTTTCAGGACACCCTGTCCCTGTCAGGGTCTGCAAAGCTGTGCTTCGCCCTCTGATGGGTGTGAAAGCCTGGCAGAGAGAAGAAAGGGAGGGGGAGAAATGCCAGCCAGTTCCGTTTAAGGAATTCCTGATGGTCTCCAGAAATGAGAAGGAAAGTAAGTGCTTGGTGCAAGCAGAGCTCTAAACACCCTTTCGGATGACAAATCACTATACTTCAAATAAAGAATGTAAGGAGGAGATGGCCATCCGGCCTTCTTTTTTTCTTTCCTCCACCCCCACCTTTTGGTGGTGCTCATGCTATGTAAGCACTCACTGAGCCACCTCTCTGGGTTTTGTAGTTTTGGGTCCAGGCGGGCTTTGAGCTCGCTGTGTGACACAGCTGACTGGATCACATTAAAGATCCTCTTGTTTCAGTTACCAAATGCTGGGATTTTAGGCATTTCTCTAGCCTGGCCTTTACTTCATTACTGATGAAAGCAGAGAGTTTGGTGTGTCAGTGAAGAAAAAAGTCATCAGACTTGTAAAGATAGAACCAGTCATACTCTAAGAACGCAACACAAATTTAAACACCCACATTTGGTTCCTGGCTTCCATTTCTGGTAAATGGCTTTCAATACACATCTTCCTGATAATAAGAAAGTTCTCTCCTGTTCTTCCTAAGGGGATGAGTACGTAGTGGGTAGGTTGTACGGATAGTTTGCCTTTTCTTAGATCTCTAAATGCAGGAGTAGGGGAAGAGGCCTGGGGAAAGGAGTTGGTATGAGAAAGAATTGTCAGGAGAGGATCATGTGACAGCTGATGGTCAGGTCATGGCATGGTTTCCATGGGAAACCCAAGGAAAACAATATTCTGAATGTTGAAGGGCAAAATCTTGCCTGCACATAGAGAATACTGCAAGAGAAAATGTGTACCTTTCAACAGTTAGCATTTTTCTTTCCTTTTCTAGAGATAGAGTTTCACATTTTGTTTTTGTTTGTTTTTTTTCTTTGTTAAGACAGAGTTTCTCTGTGTGGCCCCGACTGTCCTGGAACTTATGTGTTTGAGCATTTTGTCCAGCTGCAGTGCTGTCTCAGGAGGTTTTAGGACCATTGAGACTTGGGGCCCACCTAATAGAAGTGAGTTGTGGAAGTCAGCCTTTATCTGTACCTCTGGTTCCCGCCCAAGCTCTGCTTCCCAGTTGGCAGCCATGGCTCTGACATCCAGTTCTCACCCTGGCCGAGCTCCTTGTTCTGCCTTCCCCGCCAAGTTGGACTGAAATCTCTTGAAACCACCAGTCAAAATAAATTCTTATTTGGTTAAGTTGCTTCTGTCGGTTTCTGCCACACTGATGAGAAAAACCAATATACACCTACAAAATTGTTTATTATAGAAATACTGTATTTTTCAGTTTCATACCCTATTAAACAATTTTATTCTCTTTTTCCCACCTTGTTCTGTTTCAGACACAGCTGTACTTGAATTTGTTCTCAAACCTCAGCTTTCCTCACACAGCAGACAGTGCTATAGTTTCTCTCTGTCATTCCCTGCAAGTGTATTTGGGATTTCCATAATGTAACCTTCATCCTGTAACTTTAAAAAAGTACCTTACAAAAAAGTTCCCTTTAAAAATAGACAGTCTACCAGGAGATAAAAATTCTAAGCCAGTCTCAGAAAGACAATTATCATGTTTTCTCTCATGTGTGGTTCCAACATTTTATAGAGATATAATATCAAGATATATATGGCATGTAAATAAAAGTAAAATTGTCTATGTGACAAAGGAAGGAGGAAGAGATAAGGAAAAGCAAAGGACAGAAAGGCGTGGGGTCCATGGTTACCATATGATAGATGCTCATATCAAAGTGTCACCATGCAGTACAGTGCCATGTACAGTGAGCAGACACAGTAGAAACATTTAAATAATATTTTTATTATATCCTTGAGAATTTTGTATGACTCATTTGATTGCGTTCATACCAGCTCAAGTCTTTCCATAGCCTCTCGCTGTTTTCCTCTCGCTGGTCTTGAACCTTAGACCTCACCTCCTCCTCTTCTTTTCAGTCACACCATGCTTGTATCCCAGCCTTTGGGAGTGGAGCCTTCCCCAGGGCGTGGTCAGCACACAAAGGGTCATACCATTGCAGAAAAACACCACCTCTCTCTTTTCCGGTGGCTATTGAATGCCAGTAACTCCTCAGAAGCTACTGGGATTTTGTGCTCACACTTCCCCCCCTCTGGGCTGGGTTTTTGTCTGGGGTGACTTTGCACAATTCTTGCAGATGCTGTCATAGTTGCTCTGAGTTCATATGTGCAGCTACTCTGTGTTTCATCTCACCCCCTCACCCCCTTCTCTTCCTTGAAGATCTGTGAGCTTTGGATGGAAGGTGCGGGATGTGATGTATGTGCCCTGTTTAGGGAGAACTCTCTTATTTTGTATACAGCAACCAGATCAGGATCTTCGTGTTAATTGCCATGTGGTACAAGAGGTGGCTTCTCTGTTGGAGGTTGAGAAATGCTTTGAATATAGCAATAGGTCATTAGTGCTATTTCCATTTGGCAGATTAATCCTATCGCTCTCCTAGGGTGTGTGACCCGACTATCAACAAGCTCTTTGCCAGTGTAGGTCCCGCAAATGTGGGGAGTCTGTGCTGTTACAGCTCCAGGGTTTTTCTTTTAGACTGGGTCTTACTTTCACATTGGTCTCAGTGCTGGCCAGAGACTTAGGATCCTCCCATCCCAGCTTTCAGAGTGCTAAGATTACAGATATGTTGTCACACCTGCCTTAAGCATTGATTTTTGTATTGAAAATGTTTCCCAAATTTATTTCTCTGTTTTGAATAACGTTGGGGTAACTAAGCTACTTTTTTTTTCTGCACTGCCATTCACAGCTTATAGCAGGAATCTTAAACAGGCATGCTACTGCCTGCCTCCAGGAGCTGCTCACGGCACACGCCAGACTCCCTTGCTTTTTCTGCTCCTCCCCTACTCTTCCTTCCTTGTTCCTGTTCCTTGGGGTATTTTCCTGAACTCATCTGCCCAAGCCAGTGACTTCAGACAACATTTTTTTCTTCTTTGAACATGGTTGAGTACATGTGTGTGTGTGTGTGTGTGTATGTGTGTATGTGTTTAATTCTTCATTTCTTCTGGATTATTGATCTTCAGATACCTATTATATAACCATAATGAGCCATCTATCTAGAATTGGAGTGGAAATAATTATTAATAAATTATGGCACAGGGTCTACCCCACCATTGGTTACTGAGATCCCAGATAAGAAACATACACAACCTCTACATTTACAATATGCCTTAGGAAGCACAGTAGCTTGGCAGCGACCTACCCTCCATGCTATTAGAATCGATTTTTCCTAATGATAACTCCAAGTTATTCCTTACCATGTTTCATCTTCGCTGCTCTTAGCTCCAATTGGGCAGCCCTAGGGCCATACTCTTGACCTTTATCCCATAGTGTTTTCTTTTCTCTCTCTCTGCATGTTCTTCTACCCCTGGTGGCTGGCTTCTCCTTTCCTCCATCAGAATTAACTTGTGCATGTAGGTTTGTCCCCAGGTATAGGGCAGGAGGCATTGTTCAGTGTCTTCCTCTTTGCTCTTCACTCTTGAGGCCGTGTCCCGATGAAGCTGGAATTCATTAATTCAGAGAGGCTAGGTGGTAAGTGGGTACCAGGACTTTCCCAGACTGTGGTTACAGAGGTGGTGACCAGCCCTGGGCTTTACTTGGGATCTGGGGATTTGAACTCAGGTTCTTATGCTTATGACATAGGCAGGTGACCACTGAGCCATCTCTCCAGCCCCACTTCTCCATTTTTAATAATGACATCAATGATACCAGACTCTGTTCTCCAAGGTCAACCCCATACACATCTCAGGCAAAACTGTCTGAGAAGGCCAAGCTAGAACCGACAGATCAGAAACTCCATACTCCAAGACTGGAGAAAGCGTTCAGTGGTTAAGAGCATCGGCTGCTCTTGCCGAAGACCTGTATTGGATTCCCAACACCCACACAGCAACTCACAATCTTCTCTAGCTCCAGTTCCAGGGGAATCTGACATCTTCTGGCCTCCTGAGACACCAGACACAGAGTTCCCCAGATACATATGCAGGCAAAATATCCACTCACATAAAATAAAATAATTATACTTGTTGAAAATAGATTCTTTTGTACAACATATTCTGATTGTCGTTTTCCTTCCCCAAACTCCTCACAGATTTTTTTCTGCTTCCCCATCCACCCAAATCCATGCTCCCTCTCTTAGAAAATGCATAAAATAAAATAAAACCAAACAAGAGTAGGACAAAACAAACGAACAAGTAGAAATAAAAAGTGCCAATGAGAGCCAGGTGTGGTGCTATATGCTTTTAATTCAAGCTCTTGGGAGGCAGAGACAGGCGAATCTCTATGAGTTCAAGGCTGGCCTGGTCTGCAAATTGAGTTTCAGGCCAATCAAGGTCAAACAATCAGACCTTATCTCTAACACAAAACAAGTAAAAACAAACCTCACCAAAACAAACCTCAAACAAAAAACCCACTAAAAACAAAGTTTAAAAACTAATACATTAGTGAAAGACCCGTTAGTTAGGCAACAAACACATTATGAGACAAAAGACAACATGGAGCTCCTGTTGTGTTGGCTGCGTTCTCTTCTTCAGTTGGGGGGGCGGGTATAAATGCCTGCGTGGGAGTGAAGTTGGGCTTGAGAGAGTCCATAGGAAGGAGGACAGACGGCTGGGTATGCTAGGAGGTTTAGAAGATTCCCCAGGGAGTGGAGGCAGAAAGAAGGTCAGTTCCCTGCAAGTGGTCTGCTACAGGGCTGGGGGTCTGTTTGAAATGGAGGACTGGAAGGAGAGAGAAGAAAGCCTATTTGTATGTAGGCCAGAGTGGCCATGTGACCCACAGAGCTGCAGGTAGAGTGTGCCTGAGTATTGAAATCTGACACAGAGAAATGCAGTCCAGGAGGAAGGTCCCTGGGGGAATCAGCGGAGCCCTCAGGGCATGGAGGAAGAGAAGGGACAAGTCTTGTATGAGGTCTGCTACAGGGCTGGAAAAGAGACTCGTATACTTAGTTTTTTAAAAAGTGAGACAAAGAAAGAAAAAAGAAAAAGAAAGAGAAAGAGGGGGAAGTTCACATTTCTCTTTACCTCCCTTGGATTGGCCCACTTTTGACTCTGCCATTCACAATGGACAACAATTTTCCTCTGAATTATTTTACCCCAATCTCTGTCAAGATATGTGTGCCTGAGTTTCTCCACATAAAACACGGAAAGAGCAAAGTAATGTTATAAAATAGAAACTGTTTTGCCAAGAAGTTTGTAATGTAAATGTGCTTGGTTTCAACATAGACAACCCCCAAGTGCGTTCGTTCATCATTCAGAATGGAAACTTGAAAAGAACATTCTGATAGTAACTGCATTTTCGATGAACAGCTTGAGGTCACAGTCCATGAAACAGCCCTGCACTATTTGGGTCGTTTTCTGCAGGATTTGTAAACTGGAGGGATGGAATGCTTTTGGCTGCTTATCTGCATCTGCTATTTCTTACAACTGCTTTCCCTGGGGTATGAAGGACTGAAGCTGTGGAGTTAGTAGAGAAAACAGGTGTGCAGTGCAAAAGTGTGTTTGTGAAAATGATCTTCCCAGCATCCCAGTCCCTCTGAGAGGAATCTATGGTCTGAACATCCCCCAGGACAGCACCAACTGGCCACACCCTGGCTGGCTTCTTGCACAGACTTTCTACCTGTGACTTGGCAAGTTCAAGAGACTGCAGCTTTAACTACGGCTTAGTGATTAAGAGCACTGGCTGTAACTCCAGTTACAGGGACCTGATTTTCTCTTCTGGCCTTCACAGGCACTGGGCATGCACACAATAATCACAAATACATGAAGACAAGACACTTATTTAAAAAAGAAAAAGAAAAGATGCGAGACTGCCTCTTGCCAGCCGGACAGGAGTGGTGAACTTCCTTGAGGGATATGCTCCCGTGAGTACAGCAGTGATTTCCTCAGACATCTCTTTGCCGGAGCTGGGTACCATTGTAGGTTGTGTAGCTTTTGAGATTTGGCTTGATGGCTCTCCCAGAAAATTTTAACCTATTAAAATTGTTTAACAAGTTTCCTTTCCAGTTGCCTGAGAGGCTTGTGTTGATTGTAACCTAAGCTTCACACGAATCCACTGTTAAATGCAATGCCCTACACACACTGAAGAAAGCTTGTTGCAGGTGTAGGTTAGCGTGGGGGCAATTGGAGCACGTGAGCCTGAGAGGTCTATTACTTTTTAGCACTCATCTTGCTTCCTTCTAAACTGCATCCAGGACCCTTATGTTTCCATGGCGACCGTTCACACACTAGGAATATTGTAAATAGTTACGTTGCTCCACCCCAGCCGCGAATAAAGATATATGGATAAACACATGCCAGTTCCCAGCCTCTGTAACTCACTGGACCACTGACCCAACGATAGCTTAGCAGAAGGAAATTCGCAGTGCAAGAAGCCGGAAACTAAGTTCCGAGTGAAAGCGGATGTCTTGCTAGTGAAGAACGGATGTGTAAAATCTGTTTGTCCCTTTAGGGACATGAAGCTATGATGCTCAACAAGTTGTTCTTCCTTTGTTTGCTTTTTCTTATTTTTCCTTGATCACCTTTATTTTATATGTTTGAGTGCATGTATGTCTGTAAACCATATGAACACAGTGCCCCCTGAAAGTCAGAAAAGGCATCGAATTTCCTGGGGCGAGAGTTACAGACAGTTTTAAGCCATTATGTTGGTGCTGGGAATCAAACCAAGGTCCTTTGGAAGTTCAGCCTGTGTTCTTAAAGCCTGAACTATCTCTTTAACTTTTGATGTTTTTAAGTCCCACCCCCCCGCCTTGTTTTACTCAGAAATTGATCTAATGTCATTGATGTTTGGTAGTAGTTCCTTGGGGATTAATTTAGGGATACCTGGTTGTAACTCATCATGCATTCAAATCTGGATCCTAAAATACCTTTAGAGTATACATTTTCTATTTACTGTGAGAGATTCGCTCCAGGAACCATAGGAAATTGGAGTTTCCATGCCTTGCTGGCTTCCTGTTAGCTTCCTTGTATTATATGTTTAGCTCTGCTAGAGCACCTGCTCAGGAGATTCCCAGTGATGTCACAGTGGACTTGCATTTGGACTTCTACTTCAGAAGAAGCAGAAGGAGGCTAACTAGTAGCAAGAGAGGACATAGAAAGGTCATCCACATCCCATCTTGCTCTGGCCAAAAGAGAGGCTGTCTTTCCTGCAGGGGACCACCATTCCTACCCCAGGCTCTTAAGAGCATCAAAACTCATGACCTTCTCCACAAGAAATGTCTTTGTCGTGGGGTGTAAACATCTCCGGTTTCATTATTCTTTTCCTGGGAAGGGTTCAATGTGATGCTGCTTGTGTGCAGTTCTATCAAACAGAAGCCCATACATACAACCCTGTTTTGTAAAGACTATTTCTCCCCCTAGGATGTGGAGGGAGGAGGAGAGGGAGAAAGAGGAGAGAGACAGATAGACAGACACAGAGAGACAGACTGCTTTGGAATCACTAGTTAAGGTCTAACTTATCTGGAAACAGGAAGTAGGAAAGATAACAGGGACACTCCATTTTAATCTCACACTCACTTCTCCCCCAGGGTCAAGTTTTGGGCCATTATCTTTGTCTAGAATAGAGATGAAATGTGCAGGAAATGGCCTTTTGCTTTTTAAACAGCTGTGAAGCAGCTGCGATTATACACCTTTTGTTTTTTTGGTTCTGTGCAGTGGCCAGGTGCCTACTTACTGGCCTGTGCTCTAGTTTCTTGGTGCTTTGATCACACAATAGTTATGGAGCAGCTGTTTGAACACCCATGGGGCTGTTTCTCCTCTCCTGTGCATGGCTGGCTGTGTCCTGCAGCTTTATGATCCCGCCAGGGAAATGAATGGGAAGTCGTACATGATTCTGCTTCTAAAAGAAACACAGCAGCTGGGGCTGGAGAGATGATGGCTCAGTGGTTAAGAGGGCTTCCCGGATTTGCAGGGGACCTGAGATTGGCTCCCAACAGCAGCAACAGGTAGCTCAAAACTGCTGGTCCGGGTCTCTCAGAGTGCCTGGACTCATGTGGATTTACACACCCATATACACAAACATATAGACACACACACATACATAATACATACATACATACATACATACATACATACATACATACACTCACACACTTAGATCTTGAAAAAATAAATATAACAGAAGTAAGGGTTGATGAAAATATTTGTTTCTGTTGAAGCTAAGTTAGGCTCTTGCTAATTAGCTCACCTAATCCTTAGGTTTCGCCTCTACGAAGACCAGTGGTTCCCACAGAAACCATATGGTACTTTCCTTTAGAGGTAAGCAGCTGGTATAGAGGTCTAGGATTCTGGGATTTGTGAAGGCGGCTGCTTTGCCAGCATGATACTTTTTGCTTCATACCAGCAAAAGTGTCTTCTCTTAGTAAGAGAGTCGTTTGGCCTGTGGACAGAGGAAAATAGAAATATCCTTCATATTTGGAGCCATTCAGTGTTGTTGGTAATCTTATCTTATTTTGTAAAATAAATTTGACTTAAAGAATCAGATTGTTTATATCTCGGAATGATTAGCAAAATGTGTGTGAAATTTAAAGTGTTTGAGTTTGTAATCTTCCTATCCAGATTTGGCTTTCTTTTTTCTTCCTTATACTCTGACTTCTGATCTTGAAGTTAAATATTATATCTGAGTAAGAATATTTTCATTATTTTTTGTATTGTTACATGAACATACTTGTATTCATTGAAGGGTTGTATTTGTATCTGTGTTGTAATTTGTATTTCTCCTGTCAAAATTCAGACATCTCTAGTATATTTCAAACATTAAATATTCTTTTGCAAACATAATAATTTGGTGTTTTCCACATGTGGCACCTTTGGAGCCAGATTAAAAGTGCATTTCTGAGTGCCCAGGTGGGGCTGGTGTACTGGCTGGATTTGTGTGTCAACTTGACACAAGCTGGAGTTATCACAGAGAAAGGAGCCTCGCTTGAGGAAATGCCTCCATGAGATCCAGCTGGAAGGCATTTTCTCAACTAGTGATCAAGGGGGGAGGCCCAGCCCACTGTGGGTGGTGCCATCTCTGGGCTGGTAGACCTGGGTTCTATAAGAAAGCAGGCTGAGCAAGCCAGTAAGTGACATCCCTCCATGGCCTCTGCATCAGCTCCTGCTTCCTGACCTGCTTGGTTCCAGTCCTGACTTCCTTTGGTGATGAACAGCAATGTGGAAGTGTAAGCTGAATAAACCCTTTCCTCCCCAACTTGCTTCTTGGTCTTGATGTTTTCACAGGAATAGTGTAAAACTATGTCTGGGTACAGGACTTAGTTTTGTGGCTTCCCTCTGTTGAGATTTTTTTGTAATGAATATTGCTGTTTCTTTGGAACTATCCAGTCAAGCTTTTAAAAATACTTCTTGACATATCTAGACTGCATAGGATAATCCCATACATTTAAGGGGAAACGCGGGGAATTATTGGGTTGCTCCTTGAGGAGCTGAACCTGAATCAGCAGTGCACGAAATATGCTTGCCTCCATCCTGGTACTGGGAGCAACTTTTAACAGGAGTACAGTGTCTGTCTGAAGGTAATTTGGACTCCTAACCTTGTCAGAAGCCCTGTTGCTCAGCTGACACGCAGGTGCCTGGCCTTGAAGAGGACTGATGCTCAGGTGAGTGTGCAACATGCCAGCGGAGGCTTCTTAAGGCTGGCTCTTTCCCCGCGGCTGTGTCTGCCTCACTGGGTTCTGTCTAATAGTGAAACCATAGGGAGGCCATCAGACAGGCAGACGTATTCTCTACGAGCCAGGAGATTGCCCCTTTCAGCTACGTTATACCAGCCTGCCAACCTCAACAGGAGCACAGCTAGTGGACACGACGCCACCACCAGCAGGGGAAAAGAGAATAATAATTTGTTTTCCTCCATCATGTCCTATGTCCCCCCAGAAGCAGAGTGAGACCTTTCCGCTCCCATTCATACACATGTCTCTGCCTGGGTACCAGCTACAGTGCATGCCCTGAAATAAAATTTCCACTGTTTGGCTAGATCAGAGTCTCGTGTGTGTGTGTGTGTGTGTGTGTGTGTGTGTGTGTGTGTGTGTGTGTGTGTGTGTATTCATTTCAGTTGTCTTCCTTAATCATGCCCTACCTTCCTTTTTAAGACAAGTTTTTCAGTGATCCTGCAGTTTATCAGCTAGGCTCAACTGGCTGGTCTGTGAGCACCAGACTGCCTGCTGTGTGATCTTCCCAGTGCTGGGATCACGGGCTGCGGTCTGCTCTGACTTTAACATGGATACTGGGGTTGAACTTAAATTCTCAAGTTTACATAGCAAACACTTTCCTGACAGAGCCACCTCCCCTTACTCGACCTTAAGCCTCTGGGACCCAACACCTCATGGAGGTCCTATGTCGCACGCACGTAATTGTTCAGTGATGGTTGTCAGCCCTGGGCCACTCTGATTAGATTAGAACGCCTAAGGTGTAATCATCCCCAGGCTTGAGGAATTTAGAGAATCTGCTGCCTTTAACCTTCTTCTCCAAACCACGTGACTTTCCTCCTCTCCCCCCTCCTCCTCTTCCTCCTCCTTCTCCTCTTTCCACTCCTCCTCCCCTTCCTCCTCCCCCTCTTTCTCCTTCTCCTCCATCATTACTCTTGCCTTTGCTGTGATTAAAGTGTCACAGGGATGTAGTTTAAAGAAAAGCTGAGTTGTCCAGTAGCCATCTTGTAAAGGGAGTTGGTGTCTGGAGACTGGGGTTGATGATTGACAGTGACATTTAGAAGTGACTTTTTAGTGTACCTCTCACCTCAGAAGTCGAGGCAAGGAAGGACTAACTTTAAGAAACCCTGTGTCTGTCCTTCAAATGCTTTGCTGTATTTTCATGATTTATTGTGTGTGTACATGTGTATTGGCACTTGTACTGTGGCCCCTCTGTGGAGGTCAGAGGACAGTTTGCAGTAGTGATTCCCTCCTCCTACCATGAAGACGTGGGAACTGAACTAATCTCGAAGCAAGTACCTTCTACTAAGCCATATCCCAGTCTTGTGTCATTTTCAACGAGAGATGACTTCATCGTAAGTACAACTATACATTTGTTGTACGTTACAAGTACAACAACAATTATTTGTTGGTTGGTTCATCAATCGAATGATGTGTGTGTCCCTGTACATTCACGCACACACACACAGGTGCCAAGGCATGCATCCCATACACACATGCACACAGAATAAATAAATGAAAATATAACAAACCAAATGACGTACTCATGGAGTGGAAAACTTCAAAATAAAAGTGTTATTCTCTATTATTTCATTCTGTGAAGCTGTCAGATGTAAATTGTGTGTGAGTGTGTGTGTGTGTGTGTGTGTGTGTGTGTGTGTGTGTGTGTGTGTGTGTGTGAAACAACCAGTCATCAGTACAGAAAGATTTAGTGAACCCATACATTTGTTTTCAATTTCCAAATAGACAGGTAAAATTAACCTTTAAAATCTAATTCTACTTAGAAAGATAGAACTTTGATTCTGTCTGAGCTAAAGGTGTGACAGATAAACAGAGCCCCTGAAAATCTGCAGATGGAACTTTCCCTTTTGTGTTCTCCATAGGACAGTACAAACAGGAACACAATGATTCCAGATCTGGGGCGTTCTGAGCAGCAGGTTCAGTACAGAAAGCAGTGCGTGTCTCACTGTCCGATGTCTGTTTTCAGCCTCTGGCAGAGTTCGTACCAAGCAAATCATGAGGCAAAAAGGCTGTCAGTCTGGGGACAGCTCTCGAATCACCTGGTTTCTTATTTTGGCTGATGATCTAGTTAAACAAATTCTAGTTTCTTTCCATTTTTGCACAGGCTTTGATTTTTGGCTTACGTTTCCAATATAGTTACGAAATTGTACCTGTGATTTCTTGGCCTCTCTCTTTGTCTGTCAGCTTTGTTCATATGAACAGCAGGGTAATCTTTGAACCTTTCAGATTGCTATCCCCTGTTCAAAGCTCCAAAGCACCATAGTGGGGGCTATATGCTCCTAGAGATTTGGGGGGCTTGGGGGAGGTATGGAGGACGGGAAAAGGAGCAGGAGGACAGACAGGGCTGATGAAAGATAACAAAAAAAACCCTAATTATTCAGCAAGTCTTTGTCATTCTTAAACCAAAGGCATCTTTTTTCTTTTTCTTTTCCTTTTTCTTTCTTTCTTTCTTTTTTTCTTTCTTTCTTTCTTTCTTTCTTTCTTTCTTTTTTTTTTTTTTTAGAAGTCTGGGTTTAACTAAATAGCACATTGATCCTATCCCAATTAGCTTCTGATTGACTCTTCTTTATCTTATAATCCCTCCCCTACCCCTTGTCCTGGCTCTGATCTCTCAATTAAAATATCATTTTTCAAAGGCAAAATTACAGAACAATCCTTTGCATTGTAAGTTTTGCCAGAAGTGATCAGTTATAGCAGCCGGCTGTCTCACTAACAGTAGAAGAAATGGATTGGCAGATTAGAAACAGGGTTGATTTCTCAATGGGATTCTCTTCTGCCCTACCAGCACAGCACGGATGTTTGCAGGTTAAAAGTATCTTGCAAACAAGACAATGGCTAAATAAATTATAGCGTATTAGGAGATAATGTGCAGTCATATGGTGGGACTCTCAAAGGTCTAGAGGGGCCAGGCTTCGGTTCTGAGGTCGGGATTGTGGGAACTTGAGATACAGCCACCAGGCTGCTGTTGTTTGATGGGAACTGAGTGAACTAAACAATGGGGTGGACTTGTCCAGTGTGGTAGCCTATGCCTTTAATTCTTGTCTGGTGTGGTGGCCTATGCCTTTAATTCTTGTCTGGTGTGGTAGCCTATGCCTTTAGTTCTTGTCTGGTAGGGTAGCCTATGCCTTTAGTTCTTGTCCAGTGGGGTAGCCTATGCCTTTAGTTCTTGTCCGGTGGGGTAGCCTATGCCTTTAGTTCTTGTCTGGTGTGGTAGCCTATGCCTTTAATTCTTGTCTGGTGGGGTAGCCTATGCCTTTAATTCTTGTCCGGTGTGGTAGCCTATCCCTTTAATTCTTGTCCGGTGTGGTAGCCTATGCCTTTAGTTCTTGTCTGGTGTGGTAGCCTATGCCTTTAATTCTTGTCTGGTGTGGTAGCCTATGCCTTTAATTCTTGTCTGGTGTGGTAGCCTATGCCTTTAATTCTTGCACTCTGGAGGCAGAGGCCAGCCTTATTTACAAAGTGTGTGCCAGGCCAGTCAGGGTTAAGAAAAGATAAAAAATGGGATTGGGAGTGTGTCCTGGTGGTGGAGAAATGCTCCGTGTTATCTTTAGCACCCACAGGTGAGATAAAGGAATGAACTTTATTTTTTTATTAAGAAATATGTTGATGACAAGTTCAGAAAGATTTAAAAGACGTGTGACCTATGCACTGTGAGTTTGTAGCTTCTGGTCTCATACCTAGAACATCTGAAATAATGATTAAATAAGGAGATAAACCTGGGCTGGGAGTGGAGCATGTGCAATCCCAACGCTGAAAAATAATCGGCAATAAGCTACCCTCACAGCATACAGTAGATGTGGATGTGTGAACACATAACTGTTGATGCTTTGCATAAAGTCCCATAAAACTAAACTAACTAACTAACCAACTAACTGACTGACTAACTAACTAACTAACCAACCAACCAACCAACCAACCAACCAACTAACTAACTGCCCAGCTAACTCAGAAACTACCAAGGAGGGAGGTCTGATGTAGGTATGGAAGTGGGGGCAGGGGGAGGAAAGTTAGTTTTTAATTAGCCACTGGGTCTCATGTAGCCCAGGCTGGCCTTGAGTGTGCTGTGTTGTCAAGGACCTTCACCTCCTGATCTTACTGCCTGCATTTCTGTAGTTCCGGGAGGGTAGACATGAATCACCACACCCAGCCTTATGTGGTGCTGAAGGTTGAATCCAGGGTTTCAGAGGCAAACACTCTACGCATTAACCCTGGTCCCAGGGTGAGGCTGCTTCAGGGACACGTTTGCTCCTTATCTCTGTGCTTTGTGCTGTTGGTGTTTGACAAATTGTAAAAGCACTTACACAGATAACCTACATAAAACAAAAACAAAACAAAACAAAATTACTCAAAGGTTTTGCTTTTTGCAATAATGGTTTTTGTTTAGGTTTTTTTGTTTGTTTGATTTTTGGGCTAGAATATAGAATATGGTTAAAAAGACACGGGAAGTGCTTATGTGATACAGGCACAGCATGTACCTACAGGGAGTTGGAAACTGACGGCCGTTTAGAGGTTGTACTGAGTTGGAGCACATGCAGCTTCTGCTGTAACAGACACCTTGGAGAATCTAGAGAGATATAAAAGTTTGGATTCCTTTTTATTTTGGTACAGGTAAAAAAACAAAACCAAGTCTATGGTGAGGCTGTGCTGTGATTCCTGGTTTGGGCATTCTGTAGTCAGTCTGTTTACTGTAGCCATCTTGGAAATGTGTTTTGTTAACCAAGTGTGGGATGGACCAATCATTGAAAACCTACAACTATGTCTTGAGTGGGAACTCAAGGCAAATACCTTGCTATTGTGACTCTCTAATTGTGTGCCTAAGGACTGTAGTGGAAAATATCTTAGTTAAAAATGTTGTTTGTTTTCCTGGAGTTCAGAGAGAGAGAGAGACAGAGACAGAGATAAACAAAGAGACAGAGAGAGACACACAGAGGCAGAGAGAGACACAGAGAGAGACAGAGAGAGACACACAGAGGCAGAGAGAGACACAGAGAGAGACAGAGAGAGAGAGGAAAGAGTAAGAGAGGGAGAGAGCAAAATAAAGGCTGAGCCCTTATCCTTTCATCAAATAGCAGCTGGAGTGATAAAAACTAGAGCCAAGCACGTGGCCACAAACGCTGAGTGCGTTATTTTATGCTCAGCCTTCTGCAGTGGTCCATATGCTACAGAGCCTCAAGCTGAATGATTCATGGACAACATGGTGAAGTGCTGTGTAAGTTCACGCTGCGTGTGCATGCTTGTAAATCGCAGCGCTGACACGACTCAACCCCCCACCACTCCAACTTATTGTCTGGAAACACGTTTCCCTACAGAGCAGCAATGTCTTCGTACTCTGAGCAAAGCCACGCTATGCCCAGCAATTAAAAAAAAAATAGACCTCAACAATCAAGTGCTTAAATAATGTTACAACCCAATGGTTTTATCAAACTATATGACAGAATTCCATTTAGACCTTTTCTCTGCCAAGAGGACACACACACACAAAATGTGAATGGCAGTATACCATTCAAAAATATTAAAAATGCCCTGGGGGAGGGGAGGTTATTTCATTGCCCAGGGTCACTGAATAAGGGGGAGTAAGAGAATGTTGCTGCTCTGTGTGCTTGTTACCTGCCTCTAGGCACAACTGCAGCATTATCTCCAACGCACGGGGTGTGCTGCCAACCAAGGACAGTCACTCCATTCTTTTCCCAGAGGTTACCTGCTTCTAGTGAAACCTATACGAAATCCTCTGTGACCTGTTTGGTATTGTGACAGTGATAACCAGCCACACTTTCCAGCCCCTTATCTTGCCTTCTCTGGGATAATCTTTTCTCCTGGATCTTAATTCTGCTAATAGCACCCTTGACTGGCTGCCAGACAACAAACACCGGCAGGTGAAGAAGGAGTGGCTCCAGCCTGCCCGCTGATAACTCCCAGAGGCTTTTTATTCTCAGAATCCCCCCCAAACATGCAAGATGACAGGATGCCTGTCACTGGAATGCCTCTTGCCCTCTACTGCTGGCACTCACTCTGTCTTGTGAGCACCCCCTCTTGCCATTTATTCTTTGAGGGGAGCATCCCCTTCACCTCAATTCTATCTGCTTTGTTTCTTCAAAAAAGTTTGTTTACAAAAAAAAAAAAAAAAAAACAAAAACTAATCAAAGGTCCATAGATGGTCTCTGCCTTAGCCTAACTCAGTCATATACATTAATATATATTGTTAATATATTAATTTTGTGTGTATTTATTTGGTATGTGTGTGTGTGTGTGTGTGTGTGTGTGGTGGGCAGGGATGAAACTCAGGTCAACAGACTTGACAGTAAGCTCCCTTGCACTAGGCCTTCGCACCTGCCTCTTCTTGCTTTTAGTAACAACAAAAAAGGCCACCACACTGTTCCGTGTCTGTTCTGTAGATAGTATGAAGATCCTTCGTACACAGAAACATTGGGTTCTTTCTCAAAAATCCAGGAACACATGATGCTGGCAACTTGAAGGTAACTTTCCATGCAGCTACTTGATGGGGACATTTGCTTTCTGTGTGTCAGAAGATCTACATACCTTAAAATAAAGCAAACACTGTGCACAGTGCTGGTAGGCAAGTGGTATCAAGAAGTGAGGGCTGTAGAAATGAGTTATGCCATTGATCCGAGTCCTACGATTCTGAGAAAGTAAAACAAGCTGAAGAATTCGTGTCATAAGCCAACTCACTGCACCGTACGGCACCTGAGCCCTGAAAAGTATGGGCACAGGTGCCCAGTTCCCATCTGGAGAGGCTGTGTGGGCAGCCGCGGCGGGAACAGTGATTTGTTGGCTCTGGAGTGAGGTGCTTATCCCTCTAAAGGATTCTGATGGTTCTTTGACTCTGAGGTCTGAACTCTGTACCTGACAATGTAGTGAAATCCACCGGAGACTAAGACTCCTTTGGAAGCAAAGGAGGGATTTATGGGAGATGCCCGAACACAGGATGGCAAGGTAAGGCCTACTAAGTGGGCCTGGCGTGATTAGGCAGGCTGGATACATGAAAGTACCAACTATTCCTTCGGGGAAATCACTGTAATAGACAACAGCATGTTGTACAACGTTTCATCAGTGATATTTAGGGCTAAATTAAGAGCAGTTGTGAGATGGGTTGCTGATTTTTCTTGTGATAAAAGGGAAATAGTTCAAGAAATATGGACCAGATGTTATCTTAATCCAGACCTCATGTAAAAAAGCACACTGAAGAACAGTCAGAATAGTCCACTTGACCTGTTTCTAATTTCCCTACTCTCAGACACCCCCTGTGAAAAATAGATTAAACCAACACATCATTTACGCGTCAGGGCTGGGCCAGGCTTTCCTCTGTGCGGAATGTACAGATTAAAGTTTGGAGCCCTCGGTTCTGATAAATGTTTTTAAATGCTCACTTGACAGTAGCATTTTAGAGGGGAAAAATAACCTTAGACAGCCAATGGCTTAACATAAAATTCACACTTTGGGGACAATCCAAGCTTCAGTAATGACTCTTGGAGTCAGTACTCCCTGACTCCAAACTACAAAAACCAGTAATATATTTGGGAAAAGTCAGAATGGGGAGGAAATTAATACAAAGAAACTCTTCATGCTCTGAAGAAGGCTTCTGGTGCCTTTGGATCATGTACCATGGTGGTGTGCTTACAGCCATTTGACACGGAAGTATGATGAGGTGGCTCTCCAGGGTTCACATTCCCACTCCTAGCCGGGGGTTTGGAGGGCATTGTCCAGGGTTGATCCCGTGGGAGAGGGGCTTCTCAGTGGTCTTACTATCTGGAATGTTGCTACATCCCTCTTCCCTAACCTCGTATGGGCCTGGGATAGGCTAGATTAATGGGGATATAAGTCTGAGTGTGCACAGTGAGCGTTCTTCACAGATCCTCTGAGCAGGGCTGTGGTGGGGCGGGCAGTGTGAAGGGAGGTAGGCAAAGCCTGTGATGAGCTGAAGGTCCCGTTTGATAATCGAGGGCTAAATTTCAAGTTTTGTAAGCATCAGGTACACCGGCCAATGGTAAGCATTTCTTGGATTTCTTTATTTCCTTCCTCAAGTTTCTTGGATTACTATTTTAATGTTAAATAATTTGATTTTTCTCACAGCACAATTATGTAGCAAATCCAGCCACTTTAAGCATCTAAGTGTTCAGTTTAGTGGGTGACGTTATCTGGTCTGCTTACATCTGTAGGGCCTTTTCCTTCACTGTTTCAAGTGGAGTCTGCAGCTGCTGCGCACCAGCTCTGTTCTCCCTGCACTCAGTGCCCGCCATTTTACCATCTCTGTCTCTGTGCATGGTAAAGGACTAGCAGAGCCCTTTTCTGACTGGCCTGGTTCATTTGGCAGAATGTCCTAAAAGTTCTTGACTGTTTGTGTCACAAGTTAAAATTTTCTTCCTCATTTCCTTTGAACTTGATTTACTGATTTCTGTAACACTGACCTTGGGGATTATAAATGAAGCAGAAGCTTAGGACGTGGCCCAGAGGGTGTGTGTTCACTGCCATGCCAGGCAGTGTGAGTTTGGTCTCTAAGACCTGTGTGATGAGACAGGAGAACCTGCTTCTGTTACTTATCCTCTAGACTCATGACACACACAGACACATATACACACAGAAACACACAGACACACATACATACACACACATATATAAACACAGACACAAGCACACACATGTATACACACATACACAGACACACATGCATGTACACACAGATAAACATATAAACACACATGTATACAGACATACACAGACACACATGCATGCACACACAGATAAACATATAAACACACATGTATACACACATACACAGACACACATGCATGCACATACAGATAAACATACAAACACACAACACATGTATACACACAGAGACACACATACATGTACACATAGATACACATAAAACACACACACACACACACAATGGGATAAAAATACTTTAAACAGACAAGAAGCTGACAGAAAGGAAAGGAACCCATGATTTTAACTAAGCTTTTACTGATGGTGAAAATAAAAGTCCATCACCTCTGGCTTCAGTGCCTCGAATTGGATAGAAATTTTATTTACTTATTATGTATTAGTTTTACTTTTAATTTTTTTGTAAACAAATATCTAGAATGCTGGAATCTAGAGCTGTTGTGTGCCGTCTCCTAGAGGAGTTCTTCACTTTGGGTCAGCTTTCTTGTTCAGACATGAAAGTGCTTTTTAAAACATTGCCGTTGCCTAGAACAGGCTGAGTTCGAACCGGGTACAGACAGAAGAAGGAGGTTTCTGTAGGTCCCAACACGTGGCAACCCTCATTTCTCCCTCTAGGTTAACTGCATCTATTTTGTTTGAAGCTCATAGACAATTTACCTTCCAGCAAATGTGGTGGTTTGAATATGTTTGACCCATGGGAAGTGGCACTATTAGAAGGTGTGGCCTTGTTGGAATAGGTGTGGCCTTGAGGAAGTGTGTCACTTCATAGGTGGAATCTTTACCTTGTGCACAAGCTCTGCCCAGTGTGAAAGGGAGCTTCCTAGATGCCAACAGAAGAGTTTCTTCTTGGTTGTCTTCAGATCAAAATGTAGAGCTCTCAGCTCCTTCTCCAGCACCAAGTTGGCCTAGATGCTGCCATGCTCCCACCCTGATGATAATGGACTGAACCTCTAAAACTGTAAGCCAGCCCCAGTTAAATGTTGTCCTTTATAGAGGTTGTCTTGGTCATGGTGTCTGTTCACAGCAATGAAACTTTAACTAAGACAGCGTCCATCTATGGCTGTCCTTGCTGTAGCTTAAAGGTAGAGTTCTGATTTTCCACTGGACATTTAACCAGTGCCAGACATGGGGTACCATTGGCAAGATCCTAGAGCATCCTTAACAGGTAGTTGAGCTTCCTTTCTCCAAAACTGTGTCGAGTTGCTTAAGCCTGCAGAGATGAGTGAGAGAGCTTCATGCTCTCTTCTGCCTTTTCATTCTGCCAGTCAGCTC
This sequence comes from Micromys minutus, assembly GCF_963924665.1. Taxonomy (NCBI): domain Eukaryota; kingdom Metazoa; phylum Chordata; class Mammalia; order Rodentia; family Muridae; genus Micromys; species Micromys minutus. The sequence goes on from NC_137974.1 coordinate 576,584, forward strand.
TTTAGGTGTGTTTGGTGCAGTGCGCCATCTGCAGTGAAGCCCTGTTTGTCTGGAGCGCTTACTTGTACTTCTCTTTCTGTCTTATCTTCTGGGATGAGTCTCTTATTCACAGCCTTTGGCCTGGCAGGCAAGGAGACCCGTGATTAAGTGAATCTTCTACTTTAGCTGTCTGGGGACCTTCGCATTCTGTTGAGTCTTGAGGTGCTTCTCAGATCCACCAGCTGCCTGGCAGGACTACTACCATTGATGGCAAAGGCCTGTGAAGAGAGTTCCCAGACCAGGGAGAACTACATTCTGCCTCAAACAGCGGGAATCCGCCCTGTCTCTCAGGATGCCTTTTGCCTCCATGGAGCTGAGGGTCTAGACTCCGTAGTCTCAGACTCTGTCTGTGCCACCTGGGTCTCCAGCTGCCATGGAGAGGATCACACCCCTCCTTTCACCTCTGCCCTCCTTTACCCCCACCTAAGCCTGAGTAACATTCCACTGAATGTATTCATCCACCCACCATAGATAGATACGTGTGTTGTCTCTGCCATTTAGATATTGGAAATGATGCTGCTTAAAAAAAAAAAAAAAAAAAAAAAAAACCAGCATGCTGGCCAGGTGGAGTATTTCCAGGCTGGACTGAGAGTTTAGGTGGCCAGTTTGGACACATTTCTTAAAACAAATGGGTGGCAGCCAAATAGAGCCTTTTCTTCAAATGAAATGTACTCATGGGGTCTCTGGGGGTCTCAAAGGGTTAAATTGGATTGGAAGCTTTCCCACTGGGTGAGTTTGGCTCACTGTGGTTGTGGCCTTATGCAAGGGGCTTAGGTGCTACTTAGTGAAGAGACATTTAAGATATCCTCTCTCCAGTCAGTGGCCATCCAAGGGAAAGACCCTTCGATCACCAACAAAATGCTTCAATACGTTTTTCCTCTAGAGAACTGATGCTCTTTTCAAAATATGATATTTCTGTTTTTACTTCATGTCAGGAAAGCTTGCTTTGTGTACACGAATGAGCCTTTGGGGGCCGCCCACACAGCTCGGACTGGCAGGGGGAGTCCCAGTCAGCAGTTTCGGTGGGGATCACAATTCAGGATTTACCTTTTAGAATAATTAACCTTCTGAATGTCAGTGACAGCCCAAGGGCACTTGAATGACCATTGACATTTTAGTCAGAGTGACAGCGAGAGTTGAGAGAGCTGCTTTTTCCTGGCAGAATCTAGGCAGCACACACTGTTTATTCATTCTAAAGAAAGATGAGATCAGGGCGGGTTTTCCTATTTCTAAGTTACATACAAAGGAAGGTACGTTTTTTGTTTTTGTTTTTGTTTTTGTTTTTTTTTTTGTTTTTTTTTTTTTTTTTTTTTTTTTTTTTTTTTGCTCAATGCCATATTCCCAGGGCTGGCACAAGGTTCAAGGTTGTTTGTTTGTTTGGTTTGGTTTGGTTTAAACATGAAGGCTTGGTAGACTTTTGTGAGTACCAAATTTAGCAGCTGCATGAGATTGCTAGAGGAAGCCCCTAATAGAGTCTCAAAAGTGTTGAAAACAAACTTTGGGAAGCAAAGTCTGGTCAATTTATGTGTTTTAAATATTCTTTTTCTGAAGTTTATATTTCCTTTTTAAACAAAGACTTCCCAACAAGCCACTCTTACTTTAAGAGACCCCGCCAGCAGTTACAGCAGGACTTGCAGGCTAAGCCCAGAGTGTCATTAGTAATGACCGAGACCTTTAGCCGCCTGTTCAGAGTCCTGTCTTACTGTAGCGGACTCCGATGCAAACTCCATCATGTTGGGCTATTTAGTAACTTATTAATGCATCTATCTTTTCATCATTTGACAGGTGGAAGTAGTAGTTGGGCTTTTAGTTTTAATTATAAGGGATTCCAGATGTAGAACGCCTCGCAAATTAAAACCAGAGTCCCTCAGAGGTCTTTTCAAAGCAGGCTGATTTCAAGGTATCTGCTTTTCATTTCAAAACGTTATTAAAGCTATTACTAAGAAATTCATAGTCTTAGCCTGTTCCAATAATTGACACCTTTAAACTGACTAAACAGATTTAGAGTGTGCAGAAAAGTAAATTTGTCTTAGAGAATGACCCTAATCATTTATTTCCATATAACGGACAAATGGGTGTCTATGGAATTAGCTTGAGAGTTGATGAATGAAGCCGAAGGCTCCCTTTTCATAACTCCGTCTTGGCCTCACCTTTGTCTCTAATTAGATTTCACTTAAAGATACTTACCTTTTGGGAGGACTTAATGACTCACGTTTACCTGACATAGCCCCTCCATTTGATTATTTTTCCCTCCGTCAGAACCAGAAGCAGTTTGTTTATTATTTATTTATTTATTTATTATTTATATTTTCTTTGCTAGGTAGTTTTGGGGTGAAGTCCTGATTCTCAAAACTCCCCGCGAGCCATTTCCTAGCTGGTTATTCGTTGTAACTCTTCGGAAAGAGGCTTCATTAACAGCCGAGATTTCCCGTAATTAGCTAGGCTGATAAATTAGGGAAAGAACTTGTTTGGAATAAATCGAGCCTGGTTCTGAGGCAGACATGTTCAGCCTTTATTCTCTGGAGTGTGGTTGAAAGGGTGAGAAGTTAATTTGGCAGCCTCATGGTTTCATAACGCCCCTCCCCAAACCCACTCCCTGCAGCCCCAGCGAAGCCCGGGATTGCTTTGCGCCTGCCCTCATACAAGGCAGGACCATGACCCAAAACGGAACCTGTCTCCCCAGGGCACGCTCTGAGCAGCAACAGCTTGGCTCAAGTGTTTCTTATGAACAGCCGTCCTGAGCACTGGATCTAAATCATGCCATTTCCTTCACAGCATGGCACAGTTAACAAGTCACTGCACCAACACAGTCTACAGATGGCAGTTCAAAAGGTGCGGGTCCCCCCAGCAAGATAAAGGGCAGGCGGTTCCAGGGGGGATGCTCATTATGCGGAATGCAGGGGTGGGGGCAGCTAGGGAGGGGTGTAAGCTGGGCTGCGGGGTCCTCCTGGGCCCCCGCAAGGGGGTGCCTAGCCTGACTCTGAAAAGTCATGCATGAAGCTAGGGGAGAGATGTTATTGAAGTAACGTACAAAAAGCTTGCAGGAGGCTGCCTCTGGCTTGGGATTGTCCCTTTGCAGAGCCACGACAAGGTCTCTGGGAACAGGATACTGCACCCATTTGCTTCTTCTATCACCCCCACAAGTGTAGGGCAATTTCCATAGTGAACCCCCAGACCTCTAGGACCATTATGGAACTGCAGGCAAGGGCAGGGAACTCGTGGCCCTGAGAAAGGACCGCATCCCATCCAAAGAGGGCCCTGTTCTCCCTTCTTCAACGGCCTGTGCTCTTCCACAAATTACATTAACGCTAATGTCCAGTGAAGAATCTATGAGACATATTGGGCCTTTAGACTTCAAAACAAGCCTAAATTGGAACCACATTGCGGGAATGCTTCTTAGCTAACATTTATATTACTTTAGTTACCAAATCCAGACTAAGTCCCGGGACTCGGCAGGGGAGGACGTAATATATTAGGAACTAAGAGGAGAGTGTTCTCTTCTTTTATAACTGTACAAAACCTTCCCTCGCACTAGCGAGAAAATAACTACAAGGCCTTAAAATGAGGGTTCACAACTCCCGACCCCAAGGCTGGGCCCCCATCTCTGAGCTGCTCTGGAGGGTGAAAAAAGCGTTCACTGGGATCTGGTATCAGACAGGTAATTACAGACCTTCGGCTAGACCTCCGTTCCTCTGCAAGCATCAGACCCCAGCTGCAGCTCAGAGACTAGATCAGCCTCCAATATCGCCGTCTGTAAGTAAGCAAATCTCCTTAGGAGCTGGCAAGAGGGTGCCTGCCAGGCGTGCCCGTACGCAGGAGAAAGGGACGCGTCTGAGAGCCGCTCCTTCCAGAGTTCCGCAAAGTGCTAAGGGGTGGTTTTCCTTTCTGCATTGATTTCAACCAGAACGTAGCATTTGAGAGAACATTCTAGCAGCTCAGAAGTTTCACTGGTGCTGCTGTTTAAGGGAGTGTTGACGGCGTGATCATTGGATGGAAGACCTCATAGGACTCATATCCTTGAGACTGTCTGAGAGGACTCTGCTGTCTTTCCTTCGAGGTGGAGACTGGACTGGATGTCCCGTCCACAGGTCCCGCCCTGAGCTCATCTTCCCTGGTCTATCACAGAACCCCAGCTTCCTTTTAGGTTCTGGGGGTCAGAGGATAAAGCCGAATGGTAATCCATCAGCGGGGCAGTTAAAAATCAGGCTGGGTCTAGTCTCAGTGGGGTGGAGACTTGAGGATGGATTTTTCTCATTAATCTAGGGGCTGTACCTGTTGTCCTTATCAAGTGGCTAGGTGTCTCATCACACAAGAACACCCGAGGGGTCACAGGAACAAAACATTCATGTAAGCTTTAGGAAGTCACTTGGGTGTGACTAGAGGAAACCATGAGTCATACATGCCATTATTGAAGAATAATTAGTCAGAGTCTCAAATTACATCAGTCCCTTAGATTTGCCACGAGGAACTCTATGCACGCTTGCCATCTCCTATCTTAATTCTGTTTGCTATTTCTACTGGGCTGACTTGATGCTGAAGGTGTAAAGTGCTCAGGTGGACAATGGGGAGGTTCTCATGCCAGTTTATGAAATTCCTGAAGAATCTCCACAGGAAGACAATGTGATCCCTAGCGTCCGCAGAGCTTGCTGTGGAAGACAGAAACCAGCACTAGAGATGGTTCCTACAGACCAGTGTTGTAAAGACTAGGGAGAAGGAAAACAAGAGACAACATAACCACAAGAACTGTCAGAGTTTAAGGCCGGATATGGTGGCACACACTTTTAGTCCCAGCACTCGGGAGCTAGAGGCAGTCTGGTCTCTGTGAGTTCAAGGACAACCAGAACTACATAGTGAACTCTGTCAAAACCAAAAAACACCAGAGCCAGAACTTAGGTTGAATTTGATTTATTTTTGTGTTTTGCCTTTGGCCTGGGGATGTAGATCAGTTGGTACTTGCAGAGCATGCATATGGCCCAGTTTTATCCCCAGCACTATATAAACCAGGTTGTGGGTTGATGTTAAGGTGACACATGATTGGACAGTGGAGAGGTAGGCAGGAAAAAAGCTAGGAAACTGGAAGAGGAGGGAAAAAAAGATTCCAGGAGAAATCAAGATGGAACTGGAGATGGAGGATCTAGGTACAGGTGGACTTAATTGGTGTTAGGTAGATATGAATATTTTAAGGGTTTCTATATGCCTTTTAATCTCATATAGAAGGGCAGTTAGTATCTTTATCCATTGGGTGTAATCTTATTGTGTAGAGGGTTTGTAGGTTTGAGAATTTAATATATAAACCTGTATGATAGTCTACCGGGCTTTGGAGTCATGTTTGTGCCAAACAGTGGAGAAACAGAACACGCCTGGGTGGTTGTATCAACCCAGGACAGAAACAACAGGGGAGGCAAAGTGAACATAATGATTTCAATATCAATAAAATAAAGTAGAATGAAATTAAAAATATCATCGATGCTTTATTCAATGTTCTCTGTAGCCATCTTTGGAAGTGTTTATTGGAAATTAACCTCCTCTATGGTCCAGGTAAATTTTACCCAAACACTCATCAAGGTTTAGTCCCCACGTCATAGCGCTTTAAGGGAGGTAGTCCACCTTTTAGAATGAAGAGCCTAATGGGAGGATTTGGGTCACTGGGGCACAGAAGAGGATTCTGGTCTCTGTCTCTTTCTTTGTGTTTGTTCCTGGCCACAAGTTAAATGGATTTTCCTCTATTAAGTGCTCACATCATGACAAATTTCCTTGCCACGGGACTGAAGCCACTGTGGAACATAAGCTAAAATGCATCTTTTATCCTTAGAGTAGTTTATCTCAGCTATTCTGTGATAGTAATAGAACGATGACAGAGGAGCCATCAGAACCAGTTTGCTGTACTGTGCCCATTGCTCTGGATTCTGTTACTCACATTAACCATGAGTTCACCTGCTCCACAAAGCTGGGTTCCAAATGAGCTCCCCAACTTCCCAACATTTCAGTTTCCGGTAAGACCATTCATGAGAATGACACGTCACCTTGCAGACAAGTCAGGAAGACAACACACACAAACGCTCTGGAGAAGAGAAGCACTGTGCACTTTCTGCTGTGCAAAGGGGTGGGGGTCACTTTATATCACAGTTTGTAGTTAATTGAAAAGCAAAGAGGTAATGAGTGGGAAAATGGAAGTAAAGAGCTTTCAGTGGACCTCAGGTCTCCTCCCAGAGCTTGTGGCATCTACTGCATTAAATGTATCATTTGCATTCACAGTGGCTGTGACTTTAAAATACAGCATCTTGTTAATGATGAACACCATTTTACACTGTGTATTTTTCTATCCTTAGCAAAACAAACAATCCTCCCAAACAAACCAGTCAAACAAACAACCCAAAAAACAATGAATCCTTGAGACTTTGTGTTTGTGTTAGATCACTGATGACTATACTCACATTCTACACTCTTTTCCCAACAGTCTATGCCATGCCCCTGCCTCTAGTAGACTACTGCATACTTTTCTAATTTCCTGACCTTGGGTTTGACCTTGTGATGTGCTTCAATAGAACACAAGAAAGACAAATGTAGTCATGTGCCCCAAAAAGTTTGCTTAACAACAGACCACTTATAGAATGACGGCCCTATGAGGTTAATGTGCCTAGAGCTGGCATAGAATCTTCATGTATGGAAGTCTGCTCTGGGACACTCATTCAGATCCATGTATGTAAGTGTGCTCTGGGATGCTCATTCAGTGATGAAAGGGGCCTCACAACACAATTCCTAAAAACGTATCCTTGATAAAGGACACATGGAGGTTTATTTCTAAGTCACTTACTGTTTCTGTGGAAAAATAAAAATACTAGGTATTGTTTTAAAAATCTGGAGAGAATTCCTAAGTGCCAGTAATCCAGAAAAAAAAATATTTAGAAAATGATATCTAGACGCCAGAACCAAGAAAAAAAGTGTTTGAAGAATTCTACAAAGATCATTTTTTTTGTGTTATGTTTATTGGCAATATGTTTTTATGTATTTGTGAGTGGATTCTGGTCAGGGCATGTATAGTCACTAAAAGATGACCTTCAGGGCACTGGAGAGATGGCTTAGCCATTAAGAGCACTAGCTGTTCTTTCTGAGGACCCAGGTTCAATTCCCAGCACCCACATGGCTTCTCACAACTGTCTGTAAGTTCTGTTACAGGGGATCTGACACTCTCATTCAGACATACATGCAGGCAAAACACCAACATACGTAAAAAAAAAAAAAAAAAAAAGGACCTTCAGATATTCAAGTGTTATTTCTACAAGTGTTACACCATCTGTAAGCTTGGAGGCTTTTAGAAGCAATCACTAACCCATCTTCTCCTTTGAATACATAACCTCTATTCTTTATTTCTTGGCTTCAGAGACAGAGGCATTACAGGAAACATCACACATTGTTTTTTTATTCTCCCCTCCCTGTTATCTTTACTGGTTCTAATTTAAGAAAATAGGGCTACACGTTAGATGTTTCTATTTAAACTTTGTATAACTTGTAGGTTTAGATGTTCCTGTGAGTAGCTACTTCACAAAAGATTGAATTGCATTGGGTTTATCTCCTAGATTGGAATTAAATTCCTTTCAGCCAACCACAATGTCATAGCTTTGTGGCCCAGTGAAAACCTGGGCTTTAAAGGGAAGCAGAGAATCATCTGCAAGTTCTGTAGGTGACACTGAGACATGGGAACTGCTAGGATTTTTCTCCATGTTCTATTTTCCTTCATAGTTCAGCTTCAAATTCACTGTACTATGCAGTACTGAGTCATTCCATGGCTGTCAGTCAAGCAATGAAGACTTGGCTGTTGGCATATAAACGGATTTTAGAAAGAGCCTTTATATAGAAATGTATACCCTCAAACCTAATATCTTCATCTTGAGATATATGATAACATATGGATTTATCATTTGGTAGTTTGATTGAGATTGAACATTGGCAATTTCCATATAGCTTGATCTAAACATCAAAGGAAAATTCTCACATGTGTTTAAAGGAGAAAACATTTATTTCAGCATTATATGAATGAATATAACACTCTAATTGTCTGTTAAAGGAGGATGCATTGTTCTACCATGTTTGTCTCAGAGGGACAATGAGTTAAAACCATTATAAATTGCAAGGCATGATACAATTTATATACTGTTTAAAGGAACACAAAAGGAACATGTAATGATGAAGATAAAAATATTAAGGATTATTAGTTAGAATGTAATTGATGAGGTAGCTTCTATGCTGCTTAACAAAACTCCAAAGCAGACCATAGAGATGACTCAGTGGTTTGGTTAAGAGTACTTTCTGTTCTTACAGAGGGCACTAGTTCAGTTCCCAACATCCATTATCAGGCAGCTCATAACTGTCTGTAACTCCAGCTGCAGAGAACCTAACACTAACCCTCTTCTATTCTCCACAGGAACTTGCACTCACATGGTGAATACACACACACACACACACACACACACACACACACACACACACACACACACAAGTAAAAACATCTTTATTGCTATGTAGATAAATAAATAAGATCTAGAGTCTGGAGAGATGGCTCACTGGTTAAGAGCATGCACTGTTCTTACTGAAGACTGGAGTTACTTCCTTCTACCCACATGAGACAGCTCCAGGGGATTCATGACCTCTGTTCTCTGAAATCACCTGCACTCACCTGCACACACCCACATGTAAGTACACAGAAAAATACACATAATTAAAGGAAAAAAAAATCCCAAGTTACTAGGGAGGCAATTTAGTGCTAGAGCACTGGGTTACATTTACATGGTCCTGGATTTATTCTGTCTCATCAGGAACAAAACAAAACAAAACACCCCCAAAACATCAACAACAAAACTAACAAGACAAACAAAAAACCATACTCCCCAATACAAATAGAGCAACAACAACAACAAAAAGTAACTAGTTGTTTTAGTTAGTGTTTTACTGCTGTGAAGGGATACCATTACCAAGGCAACTCATAAAACATAGCATTTAATTGGGCTTACTTACAGCTTTAGAGGATCAATTCATTATCATCATGGTCAGGAGTAGGATAGAAAGCAGGAAGACATGGTATTAGAGAAGAAGCTAAGAGTTTTACATGTGAAAGAGAGAGAACCTGGCTTGGGCATTTGAAACCTCAGAACCCATCCTGCAAGTGGCACACTTCCTCCAACAAAGCCACGCCTCCTAATCCCTCCAAAGTAGTGCCACTCCCTGACAACTAAGCACTCAAACATATGAGCCTATGAGATCATTTTTATTCGAACTCCTACAAATACCATTGTCTGTGTTATATGTATTTATAACACTTAAAAATAAAACATCCATTAAAAACTTCTTTTAGTGAAACCTAGTGTTTTATTCCAGAATTCTATCCCAAAAGTTAAAAGTCCACTCTTTACTTTCTCTTGAAGACAATCTTCTTCACCATAGAAGTAGGTGGATCCCTCAGGCTAAGGGGAGGTCACAAGTGTAAACATGCATGGTTAACAAGGAATTCCGTGATTTTAAAAATGTTCCAGGTTTCTTTCCATTTTGTATCAGCCGTGTTTCAGTAAAAATATAAAAGAATCTATGGCTACTGGTTCATCGAAGTCTCACTCTGATCCACCTGGCTGTCTCTATCTATTGCCGGTTAAGATCACCTGGGTCATTTTCCCTCTTTCCTCCTCTCTCCCATCTTTCAAAAACTGCTACTGTCTACTATCCAATCAATCACGTATCGCCTTGATATCAACCTACACAGCTTTTATTTCACACAGGAGCCAAGTGCTCCCACTGAGGCTGGGTTGCTGCTCAGCATCTTGGATGCTTGTTTCTTGAGGCGCTTAAGGCCAGGAAAGAATCAACATCTCAAGAAGACAGCACAGCTCAGCCTAGAACTGTTGGAAAAAGTCAGCCTTGAAGCCAGTGTGTTTTCTTCTTGACATTTGCTTTTGTGTCAACAAGGTAGAGTCTCTGGAAAATTTAACCCAAAGGGGGATTTCTTTTAAAGGTTATGTGACATCACTCGGTGAGCAGGTCTTAGACTTTATATAAGATATGGGTGTGGGATTGTTATCTCTTAATTTGGGGTTGACATCTTCAAGTTTTTTAGGTGATAGGCCAGTGACTATATCAAAATGGGGGTCCTCAATATAACTCTTCGGTGCCTAGGGGAATCATCTGAAAGCCTAAGACAGCTGCCGTGAATCCTGTGAGACGTATGGCTTCACATTATAGGAAGTGTATGTTGTATGCTGGTCTCTCACGTGAGATGCTTCAGAGGCTCACCAATGTCATCAGAAACCACAGTTCTCACTCCAGGGCTGGCTGCATCCTCAGTCTGGTAGTAAGGGGGCTGGTAAGAAGCTGTCTGTCTCAACACAGAGGATACTTTCTAAAACCCTGTGTAGAGGGATTATCTTGAATGTTATACGGGCCTCACCTGTCAAAACGCCTATGGCTTAGGGAGGAAATAGAGGTGGAACATCCAGAGGAGATAGAATTCTGGGAGAGAGGGAGGTGATAAGATGAGGAGCCCAAAAAGAAGTGAGACAGACACATGGACACATGGTACCTGAGCAGAGGTAACCAGTCATGTAGCAAAATGTAGGTTAAAATAAATGGGTGTCTTTAGTTATCTAGTTAGCTATGTGGCCAAGGTGTTTGTAAATCTAATTTGAGTCTGAGTCTTATGCTGGGAGCATGGGGATGGGAGGCACAACCAGGAAATAACCACAACAATCTGGCCCTAGGCTTTTCCTCGAATTTTTTATCAGCTGTAGTTTGATAGTATGCTTGTTTCTAAAGAGGTCCAAGGATTATTGTACACTAGGTAGGGCTATCCTCAGCTACTGTTCTCATAAGGGATAGGGCTGTGTAGAGGATTAGTGGCTAGCTGAACAAAAGAAGAAAGGAAAAATCAATGGGTGCTGGGAAGACAACCAACCGCGCTCACTCTCTTGAGTGGAGAGGTTGTGCAGGTTATCAGTCACCAGCCTTAGACAGATTGCACTTCCAAGTGCGGACTGCCAATAGCGATGCTCATTAACCTGTGTGCTGCTAGGTGGGTAATTCAATGGTTGACTTTTGGTCAGCCTGACACTGGGGATCTAGGTATTTGGTAAAACACTATTCCGAGTGTTTTTTAAAGGTAGTTTTGGGATGAGGTTAAAGTTGATCACCTGTGTGGCCCAGATTGGTTCTGTCTCTGGAGAACCTTGACTAGTGCAGTCCCCAAGCCTCCTGCTACCCGGACATCCAGAGAGAAGTTCTGGGACCAATCACTGTCACCTGTCTGGTTCCAGTGTGTCCCAGTTCAAGGGTAAAGTCAATCGGTGCTAGAAGAGGGGACATTCTTTCAAAAGGTGTTCGTATTCATTTCTGACATTCTGATGCTTCAGAAATATTTCCCATTGTGTCTATTTTTAGAAATTCCATTCCCCACCCCCTCAGGGTCTACTCGATTGCTCAATTTGAGATTTTAGGACTATTTTCAAAACTTTTCCAAAGAGCACTTTCATTTTGGCAAAATCTGCATTCTCTCTCTCTCTCTCTCTCTCTCTCTCTCTCTCTCTCTCTCTCTTTCTTGTTGTGAGTCAGATGAAAAACTTGTGACATTCCAAATCACTCCCTGCTTTGTGAATGTGCTTGTTGTGGGAACCAGGTGAGGAAAGAAGGAGTTTATATGGGGGTGGCTAGATAAGGGGAGGACACGGCTTAAGGAGAAGAGGTAGAAGCCCACTGCCTATTTTGAGAAAACAGAAGCTGTAGTGGAAAAAATGCTTAATTTTGGCTCAAAAACAATTCTGAGATTCATGTAAGGAATAGAGGATTGCCAAGAGTTGTCTTTGTTGGGAACAATCTCTTCTCCCTTCTCTCTCTTCAACATGGGTTTCCATAGGAAAACAACAACAACAACAACAACAAAACCAGCTTCTGAGGTCCATTTTGCTGCCTGGGAGGAGTCTCTGAGGCCATTGTAGTTTCTGGGATGGAGAAGCCCAGCACATTCAACATAAGGTTTCTTCTTGAACAGAACTGACCTCTTCAATAAGAATGACATAAGCCATCTTGCCAAGTCAGGAACTAGGAGGGATGTTTCCCCAACATAGTTGACAAAAGGAAAAGTAATATTGTTTCCTATGGCTTCATTAAGGATTCTTATGAACTATAATTTAACTGGAAAAAAAGATCAAGTTTAATCCCCCTTCAAATATCATTTTTTCCCTCATAATTCAATTAAGACTAACATAGCCAAATTATAGCAAAGCGTTCCTACAGCAAAATAGTTCTGTATCCAACTGTTGTTTGAATAGGTCTGGTGGGAGGGGATAGTCAAGAAGGATCATCCTGGGCTCTCAAAGATCTTTCAGATTCTGCCCTTACCATATCCTGGTGCAATAAGCTTGTCTGAGACACAATTTCTCTGGCAATCCAGGCCACTGATTAGGGAAAACACAGACAATGATAATATCTCTCTTATTGGGTACTTATTAATATCTGTGCCATCACATGTGTTTAACCAAAGTTTGGGAAATGTGAGCACATTGATATCGTGACTATGACATCGGTTTTATCAGAGGGGCCACTGTTAAATAGCAGATAAACACTGTTTGTCCTGTCTCGGGGAACACAGAGTGTAAAACTTAACCCATGTTCAGTTTCAAGAAGTCCCATCCCCTGATGTTCTTAATTCTACACGAAGGTCAGGCTGGACAACCAGAGCTAACAAACTATGGTTAGGTGCTGGTTTGAGTGGTTCAAAAAGAAGGTAAAGGGAGCTTTGCCTGACTCTGCCAAGCAAAAGACAGGAGTCTGTTCACAAATGTGAATAAATATCATTGTTGATATTCTAACATTTTAATGAGTGAGTATATACTAGAGAAAGAATTGATGTATGTCTGAGAAGCTAGTCTGATATGAGTGAGGGTCTTTGGAAGTTGGTAAAGGAGGACTGGGGATGTAACTCAATAGAGTGCTTACCTAGCCTTGGGTTTGACCATGGCACCATATAGATCTGGCATGATAGCACTTGACTGTCATCTCAGCATCGAGGAGGTAGAGGCAGAAGGATCAGGAGTTCAAGGCCATCCTTTATACATGGTGAGTTTGAAGCCAGCTTGGGCTTTATGACATCCTGTCTTAAACTAATAATAAACGAGAGCCAGCTAAAACAGTAGAGAGGGCAGTTACTCTGCATGGGAGCAGAAAGAGGGCCGACCGGGATCTTAAGTGCAGAATACACCGAACCATTATCAATACCTTTGGTTTAGTCAAGGGCAATAGATAAGCAAACCAGGAAACAGCTAGTTCACTGCTCCACAGGAAGTGCCAATTCGACCATGAGTGATGACGTCATAGCTGATGGACGGACTCAAACTCCTGCTGTAGACCCAGGAGCTCTCAAACGCCAAGTTTTCTCCTAGAAGAGATGGTTTCTATTTTCTCTCTCAGTGGAACAGAACTCTTTCAGAAGTGACGATCTTTTGTTCTCTGTCAGGGAGGAAGTCTTCTGCTCAATGAAGTAAAGAATTCCGAGATCCATAATTTGTTCTACAGGCTGTCCCTGTCAGGATATTGGCCTCAGCTTCCTTTGATCACATTGGATAAAGGAGTTAATATTACAACCCAAAGCAATCTCTTCCCTAAGGGAAAGCAGGTTCTGACTGGCAGCTGTGTATTTTTCACCAGGCTGATTGCCAGATTTGGGAGAAAGAACTCAGCTGAATTTTGTTAATTGAATGATTTCAAACTCATTAGAAATGTTTTGGGTTCTACAAAAGCCAAATATGTTTGGCCTCCAGTGCTTTTCTCCTTGGCCTTTAAACTCTGGTGCAGTTTAGGAGAAATTTAATCTGCATGTTTGGGATTCATTTACACTTAACTCACCCCTGTGTGCTTTCTCGGAGAGCTACAAATCTTTGGGGCCTAGTTTTTCTTAGTGCCGGGAAGGTGAATTGTGCCCAGAGTAAATGGACTCAAACCCCAAGAGACTCAGGTCAGCGAGAAGCTCAGAAGCTCCCATGTTAAAGGTTGGTTCCTCACGAACCAAAAAATGCACCTTCCTCTTATTCCTACGGGTCTCATAAAAGCCTTTGGCTTGGATGTGGGAGAAAGTGTTGCATGCTGGCCCCTTGGCTTTGCATTCTTGCAAATCTTCCTCTGAACAGCTGTTCTAGCCCCTCCAGAAGTAAAAGGCCCTTGCTCTTAAAATATAGTCCCTACTGTTTTGTTTGGTTTTCTTTCTTTCTCTTTTCCCTTTTCTTTCTTTCTTTCTTTCTTTCTTTCTTTCTTTCTTTCTCTCTCTCTCTCTCTCTCTCTCTCTCTCTCTCTCTCTCTCTTTCTTTCTTTCTTTTAGTATAGAAATAAAATTCCCTTGTTTCAAGTCTCATCTGCCAAGGGCAGAAATTCTTGATCCCAAACTCAATTTTTTCCTCAGCTTCAAATGTTTAATTTTACTCTCAAAGAAGGCCAAAAATCTAGTTTCCTGCCTTCCTAACCCCCTTCTCATATACCCTCGACCTAGAATTTTGTTTTTATTCTCATAGCTCCCTCCCCCACTGTGGTTTTCCAAAATTCTAACTGATTCTTGAAAATGTGATTGCGTATTGGATATAAACTTGACATAACCAAGACCCATCTTGTCATTATTGTAGCAGAGATGGAGGACTGACATCTCAGAGACCCTTTGTGGGATTCTCACCATCAATCTGACTGGATTTGCAATGTTTTAAAGGACACACCTCTGGAACTGTCCCTGAGGGTGTGGGCAGAGGGAAGAGCTACCTTTCAAGTAGGCAGTGTCAAGCCATGGCGGGGGAGGGGTGGCAAATAAAGGAGTCTGGGACACTAGCCTTTGTCTGTTTGCTTCTTGAGCATAGGTACAGTTGCCAGCTGTCCCTTGCTCCGGCTGCCACAGCTAGTGTCACTGTAACTATGTCACCTCCAGTGTCATGATGCACCCTCCAAGTTCTCACTTAGGCTGGTTTGGCTGGCATTTTGTCAGAAGATTATGACAGGCAGCTGATACACCTAACACACCGTTGCTCCCTTCATTGTGGGTAAAGCCCAAATTGCATCTGCCCTCTATGCAAGCCAAAAGTTCAGTTTGATTGGGAAGCACAAATTATGAAAACCCTATCCTCTTTACTAAGGTTTGGTTTAGAAAGAGACTTGGTACCGAATTCTGAGTCTGCTGGAAGCATCTGGAAAGAAGCCTTCATTCTTCAAGGGACATGACAGAGAGATGGTGTAGGAGAAAATCACAGCTGCCTCTGCATAAACGCCTGAGGCTGTGCAGTGGCAAAGGCAGCTCCTGCAGGAGGACCTGAATGAAGACTACCTGAGAGACCAAGGATTGCTGACACAGATCATGCCAGCCAATCCAGAACTGCAGTGTAGAGGAGATGCTTTCCTGAGACCAGCAGGGCACTGGAGGGTATTTCAGGAGCTTGCAGCGGCCGCTCAGACAAGCTTGCCGTGTTGTTTCTTATCTGCTCCTGGAGTCGGCGCTGACTATTCCACGCCACCTTCCCTCCAACCCCCAAGGGCAGGTAGGGCTCAGGCAGCAAGATGGCTGTCCTTCCAGCTGCAGCTCCCTGTCATAGCTTGCTTTTCTGTCTGTAGGTGTGATATCTCGCACTGGACCTAAGAACTCAGACACACCGAATTAACCAGTACAATTCTCTCAGCACTTGGATCACCTTGGGCTGGGTTTCTTGATTCCCCAGACCTGATTCACAAGCTTTCCTGAGTAGACCTTGGTTGTAAGCAATCTGTAGTCCCTTATACTAGCTGCCACAGGCCGCCTCCGGCACAGTGTTTCTCATCCTGTGGGTCACCACTCCTTTGTGAGGGTTGAATGACCTTTTTTCCTGAGGTTGCATATCATATACCTACCCTCCGATTCATAACAGCAGCAGCATCACAGCGATGGAGTAGCAGTAAAAATAACTTTATGGTTGGGAGCATCCCTTCAACATGAGGAACTGTATTAAAGGGTAGAAACTTTACCACTGCTCTAGATGGCCCCGCCTCTTTTCACAGAGAGCGGTTGTTTCTCTTCTCCTAACACATCTACTGACATTTCTGCTCTGCCCCGCCCCCAGCCCCTAAATCAGTTCCTCCCTTTAAATCTTAACCTGCAGCAGGCCTTTTCTCTCCAGTATTTGATTAGCTCCCTGTGATAGCTCACATGAAGGATGCTCTATAAAAGTGAATTATGCTGTTCTATGTTATACTGCCCTGCCCGGGGGCCCGGAGGAATCATGGGAAACAGATGAGCACAGGAGTCAGAGGCACTGACTGTAGAGGAAGCCGTGGAGGGACAGCAACACTGTGACCCTCGCGGGGACACGAGGAAAAGCTCCAGTACTCTCCAGACTCTCTAAGGTATAAGCTAGAAGTAAAACACTAGTTTATGTGACAGGCTGGGTTCCCCAGGGGTGGACCGAGGCATGGTATCACGCAGAACACAGAATTTTAAATAAGAGACTTAGGCCAGAAGCTCAAGCCTGTCTTTAAAAACAAAATATGCCACTGGATATTTCCCAGCCTCAGCCTCTGTGTCCTGTTTGCCTAGCTTTAGGAAGAGTCCCCTATATGTGACCGGCCCAAGTTAGGAAGCCTTAATTCCTGTCATGAGACTAAGTCTGTCTAAGCTTGACCAGGAATGTTTTGCTTGGGCAACCACAGCTGAGGCTGTGGAACACAAGGAATGACTTCACCTGCTTCTTAGGACCCTTCCGTTGTCCCACCGGACCATTCCAGATTACTCAGCATGCTGCAGTATATTCACGTTCAACTCAACATGTTCACAGCCCACATCTCTTCCCTTCTCAACTGGAATGTTAACATCTAGAAACATCCACTTAGCTTCTCTCAGGAAGCTTTGAACCACGTGCCATGACCCCGTGCAGTGTCTCTTGGTCACCCAACAAGGAGGTTTGGGATTCTATCTGAGCCTTCACCCATCTCCACTATTCTCCTAAGAATCTGTCTGGAAAGGGTCTTACAGGGCTGATACTGGGCCTTACCCACCTTGTTTGGCAGTGTTCTGTGTCACTAGCTGGTGCTTCATCATAGCATGGCCCCACACTAACAGAGTAAGGATCCAGAGTCTTTGCCCATCTCACCAGGCACTGAAGGCTACATACACCCTGCTGCTGCCTTTGTACCCAGGGTCCTCTCTCAGGATTGTCTTCTCAAAAGAAGTATCTACCAATGCAGTAAAAGCCTGTGGCACTAGAACTGCCCAAGCTGTAAGATGTTGATTTTAATGTGTGTGTGTGTGTGTGTGTGTGAAATCTTCCTCTATCATTCCTCGTGTCAGAAAGACTCCTGAGGTATTATATGCTACTTAGGACATTAAGAAGAGTTCATGGTTCTTTCAGTATTTGTCAATCGTCTCCAAATCAAGTGCAAGTTGGATCAGAAGACAAATTAAAATGGTAGCCTTGAAGTTGCCATGGCAACTAAAGCCTTTGGTCTTGCTAAGTCTTTCTATTCTTGGCTTCTCAATATATCACACTAATGTGGGTGCTGCGATACCAGCCCCCCTCCCTCTCTCTGGTGTGGTGATCTTCAAGGACAAAGAAGGCTTAACTTAAAGTGACTTCAACTATGAGAAAAGCTCCCTATTTCTCACAAGAGGCACCAAGGCAGCCTTAAGGCTGGTAAGTTCACAGACCAAAGTTTCCTCTCCTGCTTTCAAAATGTCAGCTGTACTAACCCTCTTCAAGGCAGTGAGAAGGGTCAGAAGTGAGGACGAAGGGGTGTGTCCTGATGGGTATGTTTTTATGCCAGGAACTTCTTCTCCCTCCAAACAGCAGTCTTTCCTCATCTCCTTAGAACGGCATCAAATATTCGTTTTGATCCAAAGGCTGGCAAGAGAAATGGGGGGGGCTAGGAGATGGCTCTGTTGTCCAGGTGCCTGTTTGCAAGCATGAGGACTTGTATTCAAACCTTTGATATTCAAATTAACAGTCTGGCATGGCAAACTTAGACTATTTCCATGTTACGTTTTTGTTTTACATGTACTTTAAGCTCGTTGTAACTAGTAAGATTTCAATGCATACTATCAAACCTTTAAAAAAATCAAGTATTGACAAAAATATATTCATATAGTTTCATGTAAAAATGCTTTTAAAAATCTGTACATTTATCTCTGTTTTTTTTTAAATAAAGTTTTTTTAAATTAAAAAAAAAAGAGTCTGGCACGGTGGTGTGTGTGTGTAATGGCTGCAGGCAAAGGCAGGCAGATCCCTTAGCTGGTCTAGTCAGTGGGCATGCTCTGAGTTCAGTGAGAGAGCCTATCTCAAAAGTGAAGAGGCTACAGGAAAAATTCAATGTCCACCTCTGGTTTCCACAGGCACACACATACCCATTCATGCATGTGTATACACATACACATATACACATGCATGCACTAACACACATACAAACCTACTCACATAGCCCATACACATATACACATGCATGCATGAACACACATACAAACCTACTCACATAGCCCATACACATATACATATGCATGCTTGCATGCACACATACACAAACTCATATAGCACACATGCACACATACACATACATATGCACACACATGTGTGCACCCTGGAATTACTAGGGTGCATGGAAGACAGGCCCTTGCTCTGTGTGTGGATTGCCTTAAAGTTCTTCTGGAGTTGGAACTTTGAGATAAATATTTATTGGTTGGGAATATTTAAATTCTGCTATAGTTGGGGATGACCAACTATGAGTACATACCACGTTCCTAATAAAAGCAAGACAATAAATAAGAAAGTGCTCAATTTTCCTGGACTTGGCAGTTATTGCCAACTAAGCATGGGCTGTGTGGTCCTGCAGAGGAGAGCTGATGGTTTGAAGGAAGTGAAAAGGAGTGTACCACACTTCCGGGTCCTGTGAGGAAGCTTAGCTCCTGCACAGGTGATGGGGAACTTCAGAAGGACCAAAGTTACTGAAGGCTTTCTGACCTGGCGTCCTGTCCGGGGAGGTTTGAGGCTCCCTGGTGAGGGGCTGAGACTCTCTTAAGAGGCAAAGTAACAGAATGTTGGTGTTTCTTTTTGTCTCCTTTTAAGGAAGATCATTTCTTTGACTTGAAAATAACATTTTCTAATACTGAAATACAGCTCTTCAGAAAACAATTTGTTTTTCAAGTTTTGACTGAATTTCTACTGCAAGATAAATGCCCTTTTAAAGATGTATGATTATCGTTGTGTGTGTAGATCAGAGGACAACCTTGTGTAGTCTGCTTTCTCCTTTCACCTCTATGTGGGTTCTTGAACTGAGTTTAGGCTTCAGGCTGTTGACAAGCCTTTAAGCCTGATCTTTGCTTTTCACCTCTCTTTTGGACACCCTCACTCTGTGGGTTTTTACAGGCAGGGTTTGAGTCCTATATTCTATGTTCACAGAAGAATTTTGAGACTCACATAATTTCTAAACATCAACAGATTTGAGATTTATTGAAGCCAGGGCATGTTGATCTGAGAAATAACTGTAGTGAACCAGCCAGCAGGCATGGACTGGCATTTAACACATTCAACTGTAGACCTCTGCTTGAGTTATTTATTGTCTGGTCTCCTAAGAGCTCAGGGTAGATGGTGACTGTATAATTTGTTTCATGACATAAAACAATATGGACATTTGATGTATGTTCTAGTTTGTTTTTCTGTTGCTGTGATAAAACACGGGCCCAAAGCAACATGGGAGAGAAAAGGGTGTATTTCATCTTATGCTTCTAGACAACCAACAGCTCATCACTGAGGAAAGTCACTCCAGGAACCCCAGGCAGAAATCTGGAGGCAGGAACTGAAGCAGAAACTGTGGAAGATCAAGCTTACCTACTTGCTCCAAGGGTCACATTAAGCTGCCTTTCTTACATGCCTGGGCTCACTTTCCAAGGGATGGTACTGCCTGGACTGCCCTACATTAAATCGCCGTTAAGAAAGTGCCCCATAGACAATTCCATGGGCAATTCTTCAGTTGAGGTTTCTTCTTCCCAGGTAATTTTAGTTTGTGCCAAGTTGAAAACAGAAACTAACCAGTATAATATACAACTAGCAAATAAGTCATCTGTGGAATCAGGTTTGAATCTTGGCTTTCTGACTTGGGGCTTATGGTGATTTGAATGAGAAATTTCCCCATAGTCCACAATATTTAAATACTTGGTAAGGCTGTTGGGGGAGATTGTGTAATATTTGGGAGTGGACCTTGCTGGAGGAAGTTTGCCACTCGCAGCAGGCTTTGAGTATTTATGGCCTCAGCTTACTTGTTTGCTCTCTCTGCTTCGTTGGGATTTGAGAGAGCTTCCTGTCCCCAGGCCTGCTTGCTCTCCTGCCTGGATGGACTCATCCCTCTGAAGTCATAAACCCCAACCATTTTTTTCCCTGTAAGGGGTCTTGGTGTTGTATCATAGCAAAAGGGAAGTGTTACAGGGAGTAATAGTCTTTATCTTTAGAATGTGTACCATTAGCTTCAATGTACAGCACACGTTACCTGCCTTTTGCTTCCCTATAGGACTGATGGTATGGTGTCTGAACATATACATAGGAAAAAAAGACCCTCTCAATTTATTGATTAGTTACAAAGAAATCTGTAAGCCATATTGGCATACAACATAAATATTCATGTTAGAATGTAAAATGTTAAATGGAGCTTTTATATGGTTCCAAGTTTAAGTCATAGAACCAGCATTTTATGGCGGTATATCCTTACTTAAGAATTTCTATCCTAAATACAGTGTGACGTGTAAGCCACGTATTTGGTGCTCATGGTCTTGTGTTAGTTAAGCCCTTGGGTGAGTCCTTATTTTGCTTTGTAAAATCAGACGTCTTATCACTTTCACTTTCTACCTGGTGATCCCAAGGCCTAGAACACTGTGGCCCATAGCAAGGCCAATACAGTTTCTGCAAGAGTGAAAGGAACACCCAAACACCTTGGTGACTTACAAGGCCCTGACAGATGGTTTCAGCCTCATTCCTCTTCCAAATTCTCTGTCCTCACATCCTATTTATAAGCCTTATGTATTTTATTTATATTTTATATATTTTATATTTTTGTATTTATATTTTTATTTATATGTTATATTGATATATTATGTTTAAAATATTTAAATATTTGAAATACAATTTTGTTAATCTGTTAAGATATTAAAATTAAATATTGTATTTAAAATAAAATGTATATATTGCATTTATATTATTTATTCATCTTACAAACTTTATGTGGAAAGCTCACTTTTACAGGAAACGTGGAAGCTCCTATCTCCCTCCTCATACTGCTGTACACAGCTGTGCTTATGAAGTCACTGTGCACTGTCTTACTATGGCATCTCCTTCTCACGTCTTACAGCATTGCTTGTGCCCCACTGACTCACACATTCCTGGGTCTTGCTCCTTTATTAGATTGTGAGCATGCTAAGGGGCTGGCTGTGTGTCCAAACCTGACAGTAAGTATATTAATACTTAATATTTTAGCTTGAGTTTGGAATGTTCCCTCAGCCCCATGCTTTGAACTCCCCATCTCCAGCTTGCAGTGCTCTTTTGGAAGTTATGGGGCCTGTTGGAGGTAGGAGTCTGGCTGCAGGAAGTTCTTGAAGGGAAGTAGGCCTTAAAGGTTACACCCATCTTGGGTACTGGTCGATGGTCTTCAAATTCTAGTAAGGAGTCTACTGCTCACTGCTGTCAGCATGACTTGTGCTGTGATGCCACAGTGATCACAGTAAATCTCTCCTGTCATTTCTGTCAGGTATTTGTTTATAGTGATGAGAAAGGAAACAAATGTGCTTCATAGTCTAACCCCTTTGCTTCAGAGACTGGCAACCAGACACAACAGAAAACCAACCGGGCCTCTGACGCCTGGCTATTACAGAATCTGAGTCTTCAGTTAAGTTTCTCTGTCTTATCACATTCAGTTAACCTTGTTCCAGAAAGTACAGAATAATTGCCATCCAGTGTTTAAAGATGGTGGTTTTTAACCAATTATAGTTAGTTCAGAACAGTAACTCTAAAGGATATTTTTAAAAAGCGTCTCTATGATTTCAGATTCTCCAGTTCTTCCCTGGAGCTGTTAAGAGAATGTGACAAAATGCTCTGCTCACTGTTGGAGGTCTGGGTCACAGTGCCCCAGTGGGAGGCAGCTCTATCCCAGGAGGCAGCTTCACTCTCGAAAATCAGATGTTATCAATGTTATCGTTTAGACCATTACTGTGGAGAAGTCAAGACATCTTCTGCAAGGACCCTCCTGGACAAAACATTCCCTCTCTTGCACAGTGCCAGCAAAGGCAGTGCACACAATTAAGGCAGGAGCTAATAAAATGTGGGGCAGAGAAAGAACAGAGATGCTGGAATCCCGAAGGCCTGGCTGGAATTGGATTCTAGTCCACTGAAAGCCGAGGAGCATCACTGTCTGTAAACCAGGCTAACCTCGGAGGCCATCTGAAGTCTGCCCCGTGTAGAGCGTCCAGGCAGTGTCTCAGGACAGCAGGTCTCCAGCACTGTCAGGCTCCTTCCCAGTTCAGACGTTCCTCAAAGCGCAGTGTGGGCGCACAGTGCATACTGAGAGGTAAACGATGGTAACGAAGTCTGCGGATTACTGAATAGCCGAATCTTTGCTTCAGAGAAAAAAAAGTTTTCTTTGTCTTTGCTCTACTGGAGCATAGATTACGAGGCCTTGTAGACAACCACAAACACGTCCACACAGTGGGAAGAAGTGCAGTCTGCTTTTGTTCCCATAATGGATCCCAGAGCCCCTTTCAATAGAATATGGGGTTTATCATCTGTCTTGCTGCAGACCATTGATTGGATTGATTTCTCTTTTAACATTTAAGTTTCCAAAAATATTTTATTTTATGCATGTGGGTATTTTGCCTGCATGTGCCCAGAGAGAAAGAAGGGGACCCTGGGTCCTCTGAAACTGGAGTAATAGAAGTTTGTAAGTTGGGAATTGAAGTTGCATCCTCTGGGGTGTATTTGACTTCTCCCCAGCCTTAATCCATTTTTTTTTTTTTTTTTTTTTTTTTGTTTTAATGGGTTCTTTAATAAAATGCCTATTGGAGTCACATAAGGCCCACATCTAAATACAGTTTCCCCAGCAGAACAAATATGAATGGGTAAAGACCCAAGTGATTATATAGCACTCAAACCATTTTCTTGTGGTGTGCAACGTTTTCCCTGGGGAAAAGCTATTAATATGACTTTCTTGCCTACTGCCAGTACATACTGCATCTGATACGTGTTTTTACATTATTTATGCCCTATCTCTGCTCTGTCTTAGCCAGTTGATATGCTTCCTAAGAACACAGGAGAGCCTTTATGTTGCAGACTCAAACCCCTTGGCCCTCAGCGGCTGACAGTGCCCCTCCCGATGTTTCACATGAGGTGTCAGTGTTCGCACACGCTTGAGAACCCTGCGCTGCAATTATCGTGAGCATCTTGTCGCTAACCACTTGGCAAACCAGTGAGCTCCTAGGCCAGTCCCTCGGCGAGCTTCCCTGGGGAAATGTTGAAGGCATTCTAATTTCAAGCCAGGACAATGTGAATTGCAATTTGTCTCTTCTTATTTTTAAAGACGAATGTGGAAAGGAACACTTTTGATAAGCAACAAGACACAGATAGCCTATCAGATGTGGGCATGAAGTGAGGAAAACCCCAAATCATTTAGCAAATGGATTGAAGCTAGCGAGAATTTCACCAGCCCAGGAATAGCACAAAGGGGTAAGTGTCTTTCCAGGACTTCAGTGAAGCCATTTAACACCAGGAATGTTCCCAGCAGTGCATTTCAATAAAAGTAGCTTTTCTTACAGCATTTAGGGCTTGCCATTTTGAAAACTTAACACCGGTCATCGTTTACCGAAGGTGTTCATTTATTCTTGAGAAGTTGTATGTAGGCTGACCATGTAAGTTATCCTCTGCCCTGGACGGTCTTTGAAGTAAAGGGGAGCACGGTTAACAGATGACAAGGATGAAGCTGGAAGAAGTGGTCATCATGGAAATGTGGGCTCCTGTTATGGAATTGTGGGGATGCTTGTTTTATATGCTACTCTGATCATTTATGTAGCTGTAACAGATGGGTAATTAAGCTGTTTCAGTCACTATCGGAGTAGACTGAGCAGAATCTCTTGTATATTTTTAACCAGTCCCCTTGTAACAAAGATCTTTTCAGGCCTCCTTCATCCCTCACCAGGACAGTTTATTATGGGCCTACCCAGAAATCAACCCGGGGATCTTTCTTTCATCAGTTTAGTTTGTTACCAGTTTGGATTCTTCAGGACTCTATCAGTGCCTCAGATGCTAGACTGCAGGATCAAAGTGCAACAGCCGAGGGGTCTGGGGTTTTCTGTAGGGCCCCAGATTCTAGCCCCATCCTTATCAGTAGCCAACTGTGAGTTTTGGCAAGTCATGTAACCTCTTTGTGTTTTTCATGGCTTATCTCTAAAGCCGTGGTCCGAACTATCTGATGCGCTGACCTCAAAGCTTTGCCGGGAAGATCCAGCCAGGTGATGCACAGGGAGGCCCTTCGGGCAGGGACCACGCACATGCAAAGTGTTATCTTCAGAGGAAAAGACAGAGCCATGTGATATTTGGGGTGACAGTGCTTTCAACTCTGGCTGGCCTTGCAGATTAGGCTTGTGCAAACAAATGCCGGAGATGAGGCCCAGAGAGGCCCACTGCTGTCTTTTGTGAATAGGATTGGGGAGATAGAGAACAGTGAGGCAGGGGGTGTGGCCAGCAAGAAGAGGGATGTTAGATGGAGTTAGTTCTGTTGCCACTCAAGGGCATCAGAGTGGTGCCCTTGGTGGGCCCTTTATTCTAGGCTATGGGTCTACATTAGCTCACTTCTCACGAGCAGGGTTGGTTTTATTTTGCAATCCAATAAAAATCTGAACATCAAACTTTTGGTCCTGTTGACATTGTATTAGGATTAAATAAAATCATTTATGTCAAAGTGTTCATGCTGAACTCTGAATTAGAGTAAAAATGGTGGCCTAAGGGCTGAGGCTAGTTATTCTAGTAAAGGTCTTTCCCCCTGCAAAACAATTAGGACTTAGAAATGTTATTAAAACTTAAGAGAAATTGGTGAATGGTTATTCAGACTCTTTTTTTTTTTTTTGGTATTTATGTGTGGTTTTATTTTATGCATTTTATTTTGGTTATATTATTGTGTGCATATGATATGTGGATGCGTGTGGTGAGAAGGAGAGAGGTGCGGGGGGGGGGAGTGAGAGAGAAAGAGAAAGAGAGAGAGCGAGACAGGGGGGAAGATGGGGAGGGGGAGGGAGAGGGAGAGAGAAAGGGAGGCCCTATGGTACATGTGTAGGAATAGATGGTGCAGTTCATGGGCAGCTCTTGAGACCTGCTTCCACCCTGGATTCTGGGGATCACACTCAGGTCATCAGGCTTATGTGGTAAGTTTTTTTTACTAGCTGAGACTTTTTGCTGGCCCTATAGACTTTTAAAAGTAAAAAGATTTCACTCATTGTTTTGTTTATGGTGATTTAGATATTGCGTGATAGAATGCTAGTCTTTTTCATGTAGTTTATATTTTCATGAGAGTAATCAAACAAGAGATGTGTAGGTTGTAAAACGAAAGCAGCAGGATGAGGTGATACAGGACTTAGAACGAGGGAAGACGCAGCCATAGACTAGCCTGGGCATCTGGGAAACCTTCCTAGAAACAGGGCTTTCAAATCAGACCCAAGGATGCTGCAGCGTGGTACTCAGATACCTTCTCAAGGACGAGGGTTAATTCCTCCTTTATTTGTAGGATATATTTATATTTGGATATTTATAAACAAATATATATATTTGGATATTTTCTGTATTTACCTTTCAAATGTTATTTTCCCGCTCCCATCTCCCCCTTCCCTTGCTTCCATGAAGATACTCCCTCTCCCAACCACCCTCTCCACCTCAGCATCTTGCCTTTCTTCATAGTGTTGCTTTTTGATGACATTTAGCTAAACTTTTCACCAGGAATTAGCCTCTGTTCAAAGAAGCTGCCTTGTTGAAGGTTCTTCCTGTCTCAGAGGAAGCTGGGATAAAAGGCCTACCTCCTGTCTCCATTAGGGAAGCTCCAGGTAGGTTCTGCTGAGTCCCCAGCCACACCTCCTTCCCAATTCTACTCCCCCTCTGCCCACTGGCTGCGCTCTTCTCCCCAGGTCTGAAAGCACTGCACAGTAATACTGCATGTAGACTAGCGGCCTCTGGTTAGCACAGGCAAAGACTGGTGTTTCAGTGGAGGTGGGAGGATCATGTGACTTCAAGATAGAACGTGCTCAATGACTACCAATCAGGCTTGTGTGTCACACTAAATGTCCTAAGAAATCAACTTGGAAGAAAAAAAATTTATGTCGATTAGGGGTTTTAAAGGATTCGGTCCATGGTCCCTCCGATCCATTCACCTGAGGGTCAGGTGACAGAGATCAGGGATGGTAGAGTTTTTCTTACCTTGGGGCAGAAAGACAGACTCAGGTCCCAGGGGACCTGCCACCTTCTTCTGACCTCCATAGGATATTAGGCATTCAATAGCTGCAGGCAAAACAGAAATACATATAAAAAATAAATTTAAAATTTCAGAAAAGAAACATTTTAAGTTTTTTAAAAATGATTCTGGGACTTGAACTTAGAGCCTTGCAGGTATTGTTCTGCCACTGAACTAGATTCCCAGCCCTGTAGTGTTTTATTTTATAACCACTGGAGAGTTCTGTGACTTTCTTCTGCACTTTATGAAGTGAATAGAAAATTATCTATTCTGACCCAAGTCACAGAACAAACACCAGTGTCACAGGAATGTTGTAAAGTGTCAAATCTCTAAGGTTCAACCTTAGTCCCTTGTCTTCCTTCTTAAATCTGACTCATGGTCTTAAGGTATTTCCAGAGACCCACTGACATGCCAAATGCATCGCGCTATGGCCAGGGATGCTCAGCCTCTAAGACACGTGCCAAGTTGAGTCACTGCTGTCGGGTCTGATGGATGATAAGGAGCATGTAATAAATGAAAGATGGACCTAAATCTGATTGCAAAAGGGGTAAAGGCAGCCTCTACCCACAACAATATAGGTGCAGGGGACTTGGTGGTGCACAATGTGAATACTAGCACTGGGGAGGCAGAGGCAGGTGGATTTCTGTGAGTTCAAGACCAGACTGTACTTCAAAGTACATTTCTGGACATCCAGGATTACAGAGAAACCGTGTCTCAAAAACAGCAACCAACAGAAACAAAACAACAAACAAACAAAACCCACAGAAGAATACCAACACACAGAGTTCTTAGCTTTGTGTAGTTAAAGCATGCTTTCGCAGACCATTCCAAGTTTGTTTCCTGTTCTTAGTTCTATACCAACAATCTATCACACCTCAGCAGTAAAACACTTACCTAGTATGCTCAAGACCCTGGGTTCGAATCCCACATGGTAAAGAAAGTAACAGCTGTCAGACAAACTTCTAATATCCAGTACTCTCTTGTCTTCAACACTTTGAAAGATTACTTCAAAAGAAAAAGGTGGCCTGAGAATTGGGTTGAAAGATTTATTCAGTCATTAATTTATTCAACAATCTGAAATGCCAGCTATGGGCTAGACAGTGGGGACTAGAACAGACATGACCCTGTTCTTATGTGGCTATGAATTGACTAAAGGGCAGATGTTTAACACGGGAAATCTCTTGACTTAAAACAACCCCAAACACCGCCATCAGAAAGTACAGGGAGAGGTTAATTTTGATAGCAGGAGCAGGGCAGACTTCTCTGAAGAAATGACTTTTGATCTAAGAGCTAAGTGGAGGGTCTGTCACTAGGCGGAGAGATAAAATAGTCCAGGCGGAAAAATCCTATACAAAGACCCTAGGGTAGGAAGAAACCTTGACCTGGAGGGAGGGTGTGGGAACATCCAGTGTGGTATCCCTGAGGAATATAGGCGGGAAAGGAGACCCTCAGTCCGCCTAGGGGTGTGGGTGTGTGGGTATCCCAGTTTGTCCGAGATGCCTTGAAATGAAGCCCTCAGGCAAGGTCAGCTGTGGTCTGGACACTCAGAGCTACGCCATGGGACAAACTGGCTCATGTGATAAATGGAAGAGATCAAAGGGCTCTTTGCTGGCTGTCAAGGAGATTGGCTTTCCCTACCTTTATTTACTACCCTTGACAAAAAGCAATGGTCACAATCTCTCTTCCACAGACACAGCACCTTCACCTTTGCTTGTGGTAGTGGCTGTTTTAGCACAGAGCTGTAGTAGCTCTCCCAAAGCTACTTAAGGGGTAGGATGGGACTTCCTCCCTGGATTCCCTGCCCCCACCCTCACCCTCGGAGCCCTCCATTTCCCTCTCAATGATTAGAGCGGCCTGTGTTCAGGAATAGAGTATTTAAATAACAAGATCTGCATTGCTATCTTCTAGGAAGGCTTAATTAACATTTGAAAATGCTTTGAGATCTTTGGATAAAGGTGAAGTGTTATTATCTTTGCACTGATAGAGGTCACGTGACACAGGAAGTGGCTTTGAAGGGAAGGGAACCCTTTCATCAGGCAAACTCCTTCAGGTGGTTTAAGCCTGTTTTGAGTGACTCAACATGCCCCTGTCATCTCTCCCCAGTCTGCGAATGAAAGGAGTAACTCAGCCTACAGCTTAGCAGCTGCCACCGCCTCATTAACTGAAAGTATTTAGTAAGCTTGTATTAAACACTGCAGAAGCTGGGGCGTTGAGTCAGGCTGTGTCTCTGGAAGTCCTGAGTCCATTCTAGCCAATCCAGTTAGTATTCCCAAATACTATACGGTGTCATTTCTTTTTCCTTCTGGACTTCTTGCCTTTCAATCAAAGAACTTTTCTGGTGACACGCTAACCTTACTTTCAGTTTAAAGACTTAATGAAAAGAAAAAAACAATCGATATAAACCCTACTGTCAACATCGCAGACAAGGCACAATTGGAGTTCGAAACCCCTTCTGGGAGGTTGTGTTCCCTCCATGTTGGGTATTTAGTCCTTTTTTTCAACAGTCAAGGACCTTAGTTTAAATGAAGTCTCCCAGATTCACTTTCCCGATGCTTCCCTGGGGTCTGTAGTGGACAGGATGCCGGTGAGAGCACTTCTAAACTCATTTCCAGCTTGCTTAAAGGGAAAGTGTGAAGGAATTTCACTCTGTTTCTTCTGTTAATTTCTGTGTCTTAAGTACATTCCGGAAATGTCCAAGATTTGCTAAGGAGCAGATGGAGGAATCTGGCAGATGAGAAAAGTGGGGTTTTGGAGGAATATGTCGAAACAAAAACTATTCAAGTGTACTTAGGAAATTATTTTATCTAGATGACTGGAATTTTGTTATTTTGTTTTTGAGTTGCCCCCCCCTCTCTCTCTCTGTGTGTGTGTGTGTGTGTGTGTGTGTGTGTGTGTGTGTATAAAAATAAAATTTTATATGCAAATTAAAAGTGCTTTGGGATATAACAGGAGGAAGAGAAAAACAAAAGAGGCTGTAGATGAAGGCTATAAATGCCAGGTGAATTGGACAGAGAGGGCAGGGGTATAACAGAAAGTGGGACAGGCAGGCAGCTGGGACAGGCTAGGAAGAGAATCAAGAGTCCCTAGACAATGCCAGGAAAGTCTCCAGGGATTTGTTTTGTGTCTGTGGGCAGAGAGGTCCCCCAACCCTTCACAGACACACAGTACAGTGGGGTCAAGCCCCAGGCTGACCTAATTAAAAGCTCATTGTAATATCCCATTCCAGGACCCGAAGGCTCCAGTCACTGGATTGGAAGTCTCTTGTTTGTGACCACCAGCTACAGTTTCTCTCTGGATTATTTCATGCCCCGGTGGTTTGTTCTGAAACAGTGGTAATGTGGAAAGCTCTCTGGTGTTCCCATGGAGGAAACACTCAGGACAGAGAGAGCGCAAGCTGACCTGAAGCCAATCACTAACCCTCTCTGAAACCAGGCCTCCCCAGGCTGCAGAGACTGTGCACTGCATGCAACTTCTCCTGCAGAGAACTGGTGTTCCCGTCCCTGTGCCCGAGTGGGGGGCTCACAACCGCCTGCCCGTCCAGTTCCAATCTGCCCCTATCATGCACTTGGATTCAGACAAATGCATACAAAAAAAAATTGAAAATCTTTTTTTAAAGCTCTACAGTTGGGCTTACAAAGAAACATTTTATTTATTTATTTATTTTAAAAATCACAAGATGCAATTTTTTCTGCTCCCTTATTTTCAGGCTGTGTGATTCTTATAGCATTTCTGAGGCACAGAACCTCTTTGCCTCGTTTTTCATAAAATCAGGGCCAACCACAACAGATCTGGATGCTTGTTAAGTATAAAGTTGGTAAATGATACTATTGTTTGGAAGGTGGGGATGGGTGAATAGGGGTGAGGTGGGAGTCAAGAGTTTATCTAGCAAAAGAAAAGGGGGCGGGGAGCAAAATTCCCTCTAACCAGGCTCAAATTAACTGAAATGGATCAAAGTAAACAGAGACATCTAAAAGCTTCTGTTAGTTGAAAGTGGCTATCTGTTGCAGGTCTTGCCTCATTAACTGCTGATTGAAGCTCTGCTTGGCCCTCTGGGATACCTAACACCCCAGGCCTATCACCAGATGAACCTGGCTTAGGCGCTCTTGCCTTTCCCTGTGTTGCTTTGCAAGGCTCCTTGACCTCAACCTCCTTACCAGTGTTTATCCTTCCCAGCATGCAAAGGGGGTGCAGATTTGTCCTGGACAATGTTGCTGAGAATCTCATTCTCAGCCAATAAGGAATGCGGGATGTGGGGGGGGGGTGCTGGCCTGGGGTTTCTGAAAGGTTCATAAAGGCAGCTTCCCGGCTTTTAGTCTCTGCGTGAGAATATGTCTCTTCTTTGCGTGTTGACTTCATTTCCATCCTGGGAAAGGTGACCACTAGGCTTCATACTCTAGCATGTAGCAGACACCCAGCCCCCATGGTCCCAGCCTGTCACCAGGCCTTTCTGCTGGGACCAGAAACTTGATGTCTAGGGTAGGCAGAGAGAATGGGCTTGGGGATGGGCTGGGGAAGGGAGGGAGGAAGAGTAGAATTCTTTGAGTGGGACCAGATAGGTCTCTGTGTAGAGTAACATTACGCTCTTTCTCTCATAGACAGGCTGCATGCTTCTAAAGGCCCATCTGGCGGGGCTTTGAGAACGGCGGTAATTACAAGCCGAAGACGGACGGGAGAAGCCCAGCTGCGCTAACTCATAAGGAAGTGCAGGCCAAGGCTGAAGGGAAATTACAGGCTGAAAACCTTTCTAGTTTAGGCCTTTTGGTGTTCTTAATCACAGACTTTAAATGTTGTAATAAACACTGTTGCATTTTATTGACAACTCCCATGACAGGCAAATCTTTTTCGTTTTATTTTATTTTTACCGTTTACTTTTTGGGATACGGTGGTGCAGTTCCGCTGGGATCAAGCTGGTATGTCCTCCCTTAGTGCGTCTGCCCCTAAGAACACTAGGAAAACTGGTCTCATTTTTTTACATAGCTCCTAGAAATATTCAAACCTTTTTTTCCATAAGCTGTTCTCTGCCTTCTGTGGCTGACACAGATTTCCAGACTCTGTGCCTAAGAGGATGGGCTGGTTCTCTGAAGCGAGCAGATAGGATGAAAAGGTGTGGGATCGCCTCTGATTTGTTCTATCAGGCAGAGTCTATGGTAGAGAAATAACTAAAGGTCCAGGCAAGCGCCTGCAAAGCTACAGGAATGAGACGCTGCTAGGGTCTAGAGAGGGTCTTTATTTCAGCGTTGGATCACAATGGCATGACCCTTCCCAACGTTTTGCAGGGATAGCTGTCCTTGAACACCATCAGCTGATATTATTAACGGGACTTATTCTGAGTCACGTGTTATCAGTTCCCATGAAAAGATCGAGCTATTCCTTACATGAGACTGGACAAGTCACCTTAACTGAGACCTATTCGTTTATTTGGGGTGTGGTTACCTGTGCGTGCGTGTAGGCATGCCGTGGCACATGTGTGGAGTCAGGTTTTTTTCTCCTATCATCTCACCTTGCTGGCCCTGAGAACTTTTCTTGATGCAGTTCCCTTTCACAAGTGGATCCTTACTCAAAACACATCTTTTGGATTTTAACAAATAGCACAGTCACCATTTCAGCAGGAGAAGCAAACTGTGAAGCTTGTCTTCACGCTTTTCCTTCGGTACTATTTCTCACGCCATTTCCTCACCGGGTCCTATTTTATCCTTTGGGTTTTGTTTACAGCAATGGCTTATTTAGCCTTGTTCTTTCTGCATTTGGTTTCAAACATGTAAAGTTCTGGGGCCTACAAAAGTAAAGCAACCAAACGGCCGCACAACGGAAGTGTACCACCGTAAACTCAAAAAATGGCCACATGACAGAAAGTTTCCACCACAAGCTCAATCTCTCATCTTTTTAAAAGATGGCCTTGCCTTCCCTGAAGCTCTGTATCAGTGAGAGATCGCTTCTTTATATTCCTCAGTCCCTTGTTCTATACAGGCTAGAATGGCTTCTAACAAAAGCCGCACAAATCGGTGGAAACTATATATTAAATTCAAGACTATTTGTCTAGGTCGCTGAGTGAAAAGCCTAAGTTCTGCTGTTTTCCCAAGGTACTCGGATATCCGTGCATTCCCTCATCTCACACCATCATCTCTCTCACGAGCACAGGCCGGCTCTGAAGAATTCAACACTTCAGCTCTTTACAGAACTGTCAGCAATGATGGCAACCAGGTTGCTGACATGTCTTACTGTTTACAAAGGATGAGCCCAGAGAGGCTGCTGGGAAGACTTGATAAGCCCCGGAGCTCTCTGATGCTGGCCTCTAAACTAGCTGCCTTTGCTTGGCTGGCTGAAGAGGCAAGTATCAAAACTTGATCTACACCCACACCAGCAAATAAAATGGGGCTGCTCAGAGTTGCCCTGGAAATATGGAAAACAAAAAGAGACAAAGATCTGTCCCCCTGCCATGTATGTAGATATGTTTCCTCAGTTTCCTGCATTTTACTTAGCATTTAGTGATAAAAATTCTGAAGCTGACATTAAAGTTGTGGATGATTATCACATTAACCATGTTTCTCATGTTCACAGCCCTCTATTTCTTTAGAAATTCTAGTTAACGCTCTAGTTAAGTTCAAAGTCTTTAGGAGGCTGTGCCGGAGGAAGGCTGAGGTATAGCTCACACAGGGCAAGCTTACAAAGGCGTGGGTCCAGGGTAGCATCCTTCCTAAGGAACTCTTCCTTGCTTCAAAAAGCACTCTGAACACCCCATTTTAAAATGAGAGAATCCAGATGTATTTCTTGGAAACTGCAAATGCACACACACATACGCTTTTCTCCCACTCCGCAGTCAGATAAATGTTCTACCACTGAGCTACCCCCCACCCCCATTCTGTAAGTAGGAGTTTTATCTTCAGGAAGAGGAGCTTAGGAAGTCAAGACTTCTTTCCTTGCTCGGCCTGTGGTACCGAACACTGGAGAGGGGAAAGTCCCGTGTGTTTGCGGTATACTTGGCTCATGCACATACACACTGGGTACACACATGCATAGATCTGCATGTGTCATGCCTTATGTTTGTGTCTCCACCCATGTGAGCCTAGGAGGTATGTGCTGTTTCCTTTCTTTGCAACTGACTGCAACTACGCTGTTTCCTCTCACCCTGTTCTTGCAGAGATGCCATTGCTTAAAATAACATCTGGCATGGACGGTAGAACACTTGCTTAGCTGTAATCACTAAGTGCAATTTAATTGTGAACCTGTGCTCACGGGACAGGTTCTTCTCTGTTGACATCTTTCTTCATAATATTTAAGAGCTTTATGCCTAATTTTTTCTCCAAAATGTTTGTATAAAATTTGCTTCCCTTAAAAATCATTGCTTTATAAATACTGAGTTTCAGCTCTTAACAAAATTTCACTGTCCCCTTCTTGCAGGGGACTAAACCAAGGCTCTGAGGGTGTTCATATCCACAGACTACATTTGGGGCAGCAGCACAAACCCTGGGCTGTATACTTCCAGATACGTTTTCAGAGCTGTGTGTTTCTGCTGTGAGCTCATTTTGAAGGTAGAGGCTTGGTTGTCATGGGCACACTGTGGACTGAAGGGCCCATTGGATGAGCATGGGTTATACATACCAAGCAAGGGCAGACTGTGCCAAGCAGGAAGGATACGTAGTGACATGCGTGCTTACAGCCAGTTGCCGCTTAGATTATCCCCTGAAATGAAATAAAGGAAGAATGTCACTGCAGGTCCTGAGCAGGGCACTGTTGATCTGGTACATGCTTTCTCTCTCCACTTCTGATATATTGGGGGACAGTTTTCATCTTTCCAAACAAGTTAGACGCGTCTTACGATTTTGATAAATGGTTATATTAACTTACATTGATAGATCTGACTTTTAAGTCACTTATGGGATGCATAAATGCATCCTCTTTATCAGAAGAAAGTAGCTTTCTTGGAAAAAAAATTCCAAGATTTCACTAGACTCTCATTTCAGGAACAATTATTGACCAATGCTAGACAGAGTAGATACTTATAGTTCTTTGGGATAGACTTTAGCTTTTCCACATACAGTGCTGATGATTCCTGCTACTTCTAGAAAATTAGGAATATTACAAACAACTATTGAACGTAGAGCCAGGATGCTAAGGTGTGCGTGAGAAGTGGGCCCGGCTTCTATCTCTCCCCGCTGCCCCGTCCTGAACGCAGACAGAGCGATAGCTTATTGGATCGTCTCGAGTCTAATAGCTGCATCCCTGTGTGAGTCGAATCCCAGGTTTCCTTGGTGTTTGGGTTGGATGGATGGGATATTGTGCATGTGAGGACCTTCTGCCCCCAGCTCATCCACGTGTCATTTTCATGGCTGGGGTTCTTTCTTTTCAAAGGACAGCGCTGGCCTGCCAGCCACAGTTCTTGCTGCTGGGTTCTCAGGTTTCCATCTGCAGGGAAGTGGGGCCATGGGAGCAGACATGCAGAAGGAAGATAGCAGGTCTTTGTAAAGTGTCTAGTCTGCAGCACAATAAGGCAGAACAGCACGGGACTAGAGGCTTTGGAACACTCGGGAGTCTCTGCCTTCTTATTAATGCAAGGTGATGAGGTCATAGCTTATTGTTTAACTTATATGGCACAATTAGGAGATTTATTTTTTAATGTGATACATCTTACAAACAGTTGACTCAGAAAAGTTTTATGGGAGAGGCAAGCTCTATGTGAAAAGATGTTGGAAAATTACCATTTTCTTCTTGAAGTTTGAATTTGTGGGAAAAAAAAAAATCCAGGCAAGAATAAGGAGAGCCTCAAGGAGCCTGTCTAGGGTTTCCTGGCAGCAGGGGGTTTGATTACTTAATGCTAACAAGATTAAGGAGATGACATTAGCTCCTAGCCTTTTTCCTCCCATGAAATAAAGGCAAAAATGGGAGCTAAATATTAGTTTTTACTCGGAAATCATTAGCTCTGTCTGTGTATGTGCTCAAGTGAAGCACACGTCTCATGTGCATGCCCATGAAATTATAAATTAACTATAGTAGTATATACTTTTACAATTTTGTTGTGTTTATCCGCTAATTCCAGGCAGAATCTCTTCAAATGCAGTGCACAAGTTTCTGGCTTGGGGAAGGTGTCAGTCGTCAGGCAAAGCAATCCTTTTGCAAGTACCGAGTGTGGTGGGCTTCAGGGAGAGCTCTGAAGGGTCTCCTGCAGGGAGATGGATAGCAAGGAACCAAGGTCCTTATCTTAACCTGCAGAGAAGCAAATCTGAAGGTGCAGTCAGGAGTGTGGAGTCGGATGTTGTTTTAAATATGCTCTCATTAGACCTGCCAGTTCAGCCATCCTTTCGAGATTCTATTATTAGACTCATGCTCCATTTTGTTTATATTTAGGACCCTGGCATTTCCTGCCAATTCAAAGGAAGAGAAGAAAATTAGTGCCTGCTCTCCATCATGTCTGCGTGCTTTTCTGTTCTGTAATCTCAAATGCCTGCGAGGCCTGCGAGCTCGAACCCCAGCACCTGCTTTCAGACTAGCTTCCCTGACTCTGCTGGTGTCTTAGCTTTTATTTTTCCCTTTATGTTTAGTTAGCTACTCATTGGGGGAGGGTTTGCTGTACATTTGTTTGTGAAGATCAGATGACAACTTTGCTTTGACTCTCTCTTCCCCACCATATAGGTCCAAGGAATCAAACTCAGGTCACTAGGCTTTGGACGCAAGATCCTTTACCTGTGGAGCTGTCTAATCATATTTTTGAGGATTTGAAAACCTTACCAAGGTATATAGGATTCTCCAAGTTAGACACGACTGTCTTTTTTTAAAAAAAAGGTTGAACTGGAGCCAAAATGGATTTTTTGGATCCTGTATCTGTCTCCTGCCGTGGTGATGAAGCTGCCAGCCCCAAACCGGTGGGTGGAAATAGATTCCAGCCCCCGAGGAAGTACTGACTGCCTCAGGACACTTACCACCCTTGCTGTTTCCTCTCCGCCATGTGGAAGGAAACCGTGGGCTTTCCTGGGCATTGTTTTTATTCTCTCAATCCAGGGAACTGAAGCATTTGGCTTTGGGGGGTCTGGATAGTGAATCTCAGCTTGGAGACGGTGGCTGCTGTCTCTGAACTCCAGCTCTGTTCCTCTACCCCCTTCCGGTGTCGTGCAGTAAGTGTGCAGTACTAGAAAACCTGCAGGGAGCGCCTGGAGGTCAGACCCTACACACGCTTTTAAGCTGAACAGGGATAAATGCACGGGAGACACTGCACACCTAGGATGTCCTGCAAATGAGATGAAATCTATATAAATGTACTCTTCTGTCTCTTAGATTTCATTCGATTTGCATACCACAGATCTGATGACAACTCTCTTGAAAAGTGGCGAGGATTCCTAGGGAAATGTCCAATATCTATTTCTAGCCTGATAAGTGATTCTCTTGGTCACAGCATGAACTTACACTTCAGTGAGAATCCCTCAAGGCATATATGTATATATGTGTGTGTTTGTGTGTGTATGTGTGTGTGTATGTATATATATATATATGTACATATATATATATTCTGTATAATAAATCCAGACCTGTATCTCAGGGATGAGGTAGGGGTGGGGGAGGAGCGTGTGAAGGGCGACTGTATTTAATCAGATGGTGAGGGGAAGACAAGGATTTTGGTTCCAGGTTTGTACCCAAGAAATTGAGAAGTGCTATATTCATTTTTGGCTTTGCTCAAGGTGGTTTCTTTCATTTCAATTCCTTTGATTATCTCAGCAACAATGGTCCAACCAAAGAAAATGAACCTTGGAAAGGAAGATGATGAGCCCTCCTCGTGATCAGGCTGATAGCAGAGTCCCCTCTGTCAGACATACTCTCTTTGTCAAATCCTAGTCAGCCCACCTTGCTGACACTGTTACTCGTGGGAGCTGAGTCTGGTGCCAGCCTGTACTGAACTCTAGATGAAAGTTCTCTCTTCTGACAGGCAGCTTGTGCTAAACCTTGACCTTTTTGAGCTTTGGGAGGTGGACAAGGGAGCAGAGGGTGACTGGGAAGGAGGGGCTGTGTGCTTACTGCTTATGGGGAGTCTGTTTACCTGCCTTCAAGGGTCACAGCCTTCTGAATGGGTTTCTGGAACTCTGCTCTTGGGTTTGGTTTCAGAGGACCCGCACTGTGGAATTCAGCCCCCCCCCCCCCCCCCGCGCCCACCCCTTGCTGTTTGGGATGGACTTTTATTCCCCATGTGAGTCAAGCCTTCCCGGGGAGCACTGCAGCTTTGTTCAAGCCACGGGGATGGCTGTTCTAAGTGGACTTTACTGTTGTTGTATAAACCTTCATTTAAGATTGACTATAAAATGTTTCTGAACCTGCCAAACATGCATTAAAATATTTTGCTCCATTTATGCCTATGTGTAACATTTGGTTTCTAAAGAGCTTTAATCAGTGACTTCAAGTAGGAAGTTATCCATCTTTATTGCCGGTTGGTTCTCAGTGGTGGTCGGGGCAACGATCTTTTTATTGCCTCTGTGTTTAGTTGTTCTTTGACATGATAGAAGTCAGCTGCAGTTCAATGAGCTCAGTATTTGTGCAACTTAATTGCTCGCTTCCTCCAATACATACTCAGTTTTTCCTTTTATGAGCAGGGCTGTTGGAAAAATTAAGCTTAAGGATATAGCCCTCCACTGTTAATTAACCTCCTTCCCAAACACATTAGTAAAATAGGTCAAATAGCTGCTGAGTGCTAAGTGTTCTGTTACAGGCTCTTCCTGGGCTGAGAGTGGACCCTGTGGTAAGTGAACAGGCGCTGGTATTTTGAGCATTTTCTGGAAGCAGGCATGGCGTAGAGCGATGCTAAGGGCCCTCCCCTGCGGTACCACCGTCCCCTCTGGGTGGGACATGGTGCTGCTTAGCTTGCTTTTTTCTACAAACATCCAAAGATGTAAAATACTTTCTTCCTTAGGTTACTGCCTGTTCTAAAAAGTGGGACCTAACTCAGCTCTCTCTTTAGTCACCACTGCCGCTGTTTTGGTTCGCTATTCCTAGAATAATCCGAATAATGGGAGGTCTGGACATGGTCGAGCTGTATAGGAAATGCGGCACTGAACGGAAAACGTGAGAGAGACAGCGGTGGGTACGGTCCCTCTATTGTCTGCTTGTAACGTCACCGTTTAATCTTTCTATGAGAGGAGATGAGAAAAGAAAAGAAACAGCCTGCCCCAAAGAAGTGTGAGCTGACAGTACAGAAATCCTCCTCCAGAAATTATTAGTTATACTCTCTAAACCTTGCAAACATTTTGGCAAACAATCTACATTTCTAAAATTGTCTTCCTTGATAGAGTGACCATCAGGTTGTGGCAAGTTAATGCCCTTCCGAGACCTTTTTGATTCCTAACATGGACAAACTTCCACCTTATACTTACAGTTACTGGAGAGAGAATGCTACAACACTGCTTTTTTTGTGGTGTGATATCAGAATCCTAGAGACACAGAATTGGTATTGAATTGCTATTCTGATTTTCCTACTTACCAACCCAGGATTGCTGGACGTTTGATTATTATTGTGTGCTGTGATTCAGAGTGGCTCTTGCAGCAATGTGCTGGGTTATGCCCAGGAGTTATGAATTCTAAGGGTTACATTTTCTCTCATCTTTTGCCTGACTGACGCCTGAGATGCAAATGGTGAACTGTGTTATGGTGGGAAGGATAGGTATTGGAGGAGGAGCACCTGTGTGTTCTAGAAGCCGAGCTATGGATTCAGGGTTGGAGAATGGCATTTGGTAGAAAGGCGTCCATTATGAGTCCAAGTCCTGCAACTGACTTAATACTTTATTTCCATCTAGCCAAATATGCTGGAAAACTTCCCATTACTTCAAGGTTGAAGAGATTTGTCAGGAAGAAGAAGAGGAGGAGGAAGAAAAAGAGGAGGAGAAAGAGGAGGAGGAGAAAGAGGAGAAGGAAGGAGTGAGAGAGGAGGAGGAAGAGGCGGAGCAGGAAGGGGAAGAGGAGGAAGAGGAGGAGGAAGAAGAGGAGGAAAAAGGAGGAGGAAGTTCAAGATGATGGGTATGGAAGAGCAAATTTTGGAAACTTCTAAGGCAATATCTTGATGCTCTTTCTATGTATCCTCAGAACCCTGAACCCTGCTGATGGAATGTAGAAGCACCGTTTTCATTTCACATTCCTTATAAACCAGCTGCATCCAGGAGATTATGCCAGGTCATGCTGAGCTCCCAGGAATCAATGGTTGCTTGGCTCTTGTATTTATCTGTTAACTTTAAGGAGTGTGCTTACTCTTCTGACTTTTCTAATAAGTCAGGATGGATTTCAATAAAATCTGGAAAATGAGCCCTAACACCCATGAAATGTTTCCTATAACCAGCAGGTGGCACCGTCAATACTACAGTGGTGAAAACCTGGACGTTGGTAGCAAAGATGGGGTGGAGGGCTGAAAGGGTTAGGCAATGCAGGTGAACCTACATCTGAGACTGAGGTTCACAGGCCATCTTAGACAGCTCTAAAGCAGTCCTGGGTTTGCAATGCTCTTTCCCTCCCTCCCTCCCTCCCTCCCTCCCTCTTTCTTCCCTCTCTCCCTTCCTCCTCCCTCCTCCCTTCCCTCCATCTCCTTCTCCTCCCTCTTTCATGGTTTCCCCGTCTCCCCTCTCCTTCCCCCTTCTCTCAATGGCTGCTTAAACTCTTCTCAAGGTGTCTGTTGCTGTCCTGGGTTGAGAAGCAGACTCAGGAAGATTCGGTGAATTTTATATCAACATTTCCTCACATTCTGAGACCACACGTGTAAAAGATGGTGTGTAGAATAGGTTACATTCCATTCTCACAAACCATTGTCCCGCTAGGGACACGGGTTAGTTTGGTTTATTTAGTTATATCAAAGAGATTAGGACATCTCCCTAACCTCTACTTGTCCCAGTACTTTCTGTCACGTGTGGCTTGTTTCTTTAGAAATTTATTGGAAAGAGAATTTTGAAAATCAGTTTTTAGAAGACACCTCTTCTCTGGACAAGTCCTTGTTCTTTTCAAAGTTCACTCGGTAGTCGGACTTAATAGATGACCACAGTTAGTCCAAGACACCAAGCAAAGGCATACGGCTCGGGATTCTCTTTGAAGGAAGGAGCTTGACAGAAGCAACGTTTCTGTAGTGGCTTAGACCAGAGGCAAAGGAAGGCCCCGAGGAGGAAATGTAATTGCTTAGGAACACCAGCCTCCACCATCAGGAATGCGGCCTCCTCTGCATGGGTGAGCTTCTGCTTTCTGGGGGTTGCATTGTCATTTTCTATCCTCTTGCAGCAGCAGAAAGCACTTGTTTCCCAGTGGAGTTGGAGCCATCTTTCTAAGAAGTACCGAAGGGGTTGGAATCTATCTTTTAGACAGTACTGAAGGGTTGGAGCCATCTTTCCAGGGCAGCACTGAATGGTTGTGAGTCCATGGAGAATGGCTTCTTCAGTCAGAGGTTTTTTTTTTTTTTTTTTTTTTTTTTTTTTAATAGGAGAGCCGAGGAACAAAGAACCACTTAACTAGATTTAGAACAAGGTGGCAGCAGTCACTACCTAAAAGGTCAGGGTCTTGGGGACCAGTTTGTATAGTCTGAGACTCTCCAGTGTCCAGAATCGTCCATGTTTCTGCCAGTCCTGTGCTATGGAAGCTGTGGCAGGGAACCAGCTGAGTGGCTGAAGAGGCCATGAGGTCACTCCGTGTGACTGGAAAGTTTGACTATCCATCCAC
This sequence comes from Micromys minutus, assembly GCF_963924665.1. NCBI lineage: Eukaryota > Metazoa > Chordata > Mammalia > Rodentia > Muridae > Micromys > Micromys minutus. Next base: position 617,771 of record NC_137974.1, read on the forward strand.
AAATAGGGCTGCTTCCAACTCACCTCAACAGGCTTCTCTCCAACTTCTTTGGTACCAAAGCCTGGGCAGCCCTTGAGCTGCAAAGAGGAACGAAAGCTTCCTGTCACTTCCTCTTTTGCAGGTCATGTCTGCAGACACTGGCTCCCATACCCTATAATTACTTCTTCACATTTTTTAATATAGTAACACATGGTTGGGCTTGTGGTACTGGGACCAAGTGATACCTCCGGGCCACAGACGCTATAAATAACTGCAGGGATCATTTAGATGGTTAGGGAAGGAAACTGCTTCTCTCCTAAGAAATTGCTCCAAGAGGTAGGGTTTGGGGACCAATGACTTCTATTTTCAGGAGACCCCTTGCCATTTCTGTTTCTCTGTGTAGCTCCGAGAACCTGTCCATATTAATGCATTGGCTTGTCAGCCTATCTTGTATCATGTTTTGGCTTAAAGTGGTTCTGAGGGTATTTCGTCACACACAGAGAGATAGATTATTTGGGGTAAGCTGTGAACTCCTGCCTCTTGAGGAAGAACTGGTGGATAGTGGGCTGGTGTGCCACTGGGTGAAGACCCTCACTTGAATAGATAGTGGCACCTTGTGTCACAAACAAACAAACAAACAAAAAGGTAAGTCAGATCTTTGAGCCTTCTGGGAATATTTCTTGTGTTTTAGCAACCTCAGCATCAAGGAGATTTTCTTTCCGTCCAACCTTCAGATGTATTTGAAAGTTTTTTTTTTTTTTTTGCTTAGTTAGGAATGTGGACTAGAGCTGATTTCAGTTGCCCTTAATCCACTCTTCCTATGTTTCATTGGCTCACTCTCATAAAAATTAATAATTAATGACTGAAGTGTTAGGAAAATAGCAAAAAAATTCAAAGTCACATCCTACTGAAGTCTAGGCTTTATTTAGCCCAACTCCTGTTGGCACACACTTGGTCTTTTTTCTTAAGTGACCTTAGTTCACTTAAAATAAAGCTAAACGTAGAGGCATAAGGAACTCAGTTTACCCTCTGCATCTTCCAGAGCCATCTTGAGACTAGGAACCTCGAGAAGCAAACTTTAGCACTGGCCAGATCCCCAGGGATACCTGGTCCTGTTTTCCAGGTTTCGGTTTTGTAAGAGTCCTAGGTGCTGGTCATCTGGCAGAGCACATGTTCTGATGTATTGAACTGACAGTCACAGTTTTATCGAGAAGGAACTAGGACCTTTATCTCAGGATGTTGCAGCCCTGACCAAAGCAAAGGCTGGTAGTATTTCCTGGACCCTGTCCCCTGAACACAAGGACCCCTTCGATAAATGAGATGGCAGCAGATGCCCAGGTTCTAGTTAGCCATGTGTCCTCCAAAGTCCCCAACACAAAGCATTCCATTATAAAGCTGGCCCTTTGTACACAATGTTTCTAGAAAATACTTGTACCTGTTTTCTGCTATGCTGCATTTTTTTGAGGTGATTGCATGCTTTTGCTCAAGAATGGCATGTTGCCAAAGCCAGAGGTCTGTTTGCTGGAGTCTCAATAGTGTTCATTATGAAGAAGTTTCTATTCCTACCCTGGAAGGAAAAAGCCACTCACAGATAAAGTGTATGATATGCCCTTGCTGCTTTAGATAACCACAAGTATTACTTCCGACATGATAAGAGATTCTATTCTGTCTCCATTGTACAGGACTTGACTCAGCCTTTTTAAAAAGTGGCATTTTTTTTTTTTTTTTTTTTTTTTGAAGGCCACTTGATCAGTTTGGAACCAGTAGGAGTGTGAAGGTTTATGCAGATAAAAATCAATGCCGGTTTCAGCTACCACAGCAATGGCAGAGATGGAGAGAAAGAGAGCAGGGTGGAGAGGGAGAAGGGTAGAAGTAGCGTAGAAGGATGAAGTGGGAAGGAGGGTTGAAATCTGGAGCAAAGAGCTCTTAGCAATTCCTGTAGCTGTTTGGAGACCTTGTGGCTAAGCAGCATCATCAAGAGGTTGGGCGACTTTTTCTACTGTGCAAACCTCGTTAGGACTAAGCTCACAGAGAAGGCTAAAGGGCTCTCAGCTCCATGGTAGGATGTATTAATGAGACAAATTTAATCTGGGACAGGGGTTGATATTTCGAGACAGGGTTTCTTTGTGTAGCCCTGGCTGTGCTGGAACTTGCTCTGTAAAGCAAGCTGGCCTCAAACTCACAGAGATCTTCCTGCCTCTGCTTCCCAAGGGTTGGGATTAAAGAAGTGTGCCACCATGCCTGGCTGGACATGTTTACTTTTAAATAGACAGGAGGGTTACCCATTAATACAGGATTTTTCTAGAGGGGATATAAAGAGGGGAGTTATAGTGCTGGCTAGAACTTCTCACATTAAGCTGTAGAACAGAAACTAAAGGGTTACTCCTGACAGCAGGGATATTATTGTTTTACCAGGAAGGCAACCTTTGATGGGAAAAGCAAACCTTAGGATAGCATTCTAAAGATGTGGGCCTTTGTAATTATCCAAGCAAGAAATGCCAGAATGCCTTCTTAGTAGCACAAAACAAGGGGTTAATGGCTAAATTCTTTACTTCTGAAATCTAGAGGGGGAAAACGAGAGTAAACATTCTGGATTTAAAATAAATCCAGGAGGCTGGAGAAGTAGCTCAGGATCTAAAAGCACTGTCTGCTCTTCCAGGGAACCTGGGTCATTTCCCAGCACCCACGTGGCAGCTCACAGGTGCCCATCACTCCAGTACCAGGGGGTCTAATGTGCTTTTCTGGTCTCTTTGAACACCAGATACAGACACACATGTAGACAAAACGTCAGTACAGATATAAAACTAAAATGAAAAGTTTTTAAAAGTCCGAAAGCCAGGATAATATGCATGTGTGTGTCCTCATAGATATGCTTATCTATGTAAGAAAAACCTAAGTCCCAGTTGTAGCAAGAGTGTCATGAGCTGTGCCCGAGAAACACCAATGTGATCAGCATCCCCCTCGTACTGAAACCACATGGCTGCTGCACGCTTTGTGCATCTTGAAACTGGCAAATGATGCCTGGGATGACTGGAAGGCCTAAGGGAAGTGAAAGAGGATTCGGTCCTTCGAATGTTCTCATTCCCGTTCCTGGTCACTCAAAGTTGTACAACTCCCCAAAAACCCAAGTTCTGCATTTCAGAAGGGCTTGAACAGAAGCTCACCAGATTCCTTAACTGGCTATCTTCAATTTTTTTTTTTCTCCATAAGAGACAAAACTTGTCTGGGAACTTGCGTCTTTGCTAAGTAGAAATGCAGCTACCCAGCCATTGGCAAAGTGCTTGGGGTTATCCATACAGGAAAGGACGTAGTATTAGAATTTAGTCTTTTAAAAATTAAAATATCCCCAGGCCAGGAAGATAATTTTGAGTCAGTAAAGTACTTTCTGCACATCATGAAGACTCAAGTCTGATCTCTAGAGCCTATGTAAAAGGTCCGGCATGGTAACGTGTGCTGGTGAAGTCAGGGCTGGGGAGGTGGATTCCTGGTGGCTCCCTGGCCAGTCAGGAGTCTTATCCATGAGTTTCAGGTTAGCAAGTGTTTTAAAAACCATGGTGGACAGCTTCTGAGGAGCAATACTCACTGTTTCTTCACACACACACACACACACACACACACACACACACACACATACACACACATACATACATACACACAGGGGTGAGGGAGACAGAGATAGAAGCAGAGAGACAAAGACAGACTGAGAGACTGAAAGATAGACATACAGAAACACAGAGAGACAAAGATCCAGAGACAGACTGAGAAACAGAGAGAAACACAAAGACTGAGAGAGATGGACAGACAGAATGACTGAGAGAGACAGAGAGGGACACACACACACACACACACACACACATACACACAGAGGTGGGGGAGGCTAGGGCGCTGCCTACATCCTGTCTGTCACAGGCTGCGTTTGACAAGGGCTTTATCAGAAGGAATCTTAGAAGTCAGGGACTTGAGAGATTAGAAGCTCCTTAGCAACAGAGACTGTGGGAAGTCCTCATGGAATGACTGTCACTGGGCAGCTCTCTGGTTCTTCATGAATTGGATTCCATCTGTGTGTGTTTTAACACGGGGTGGTGGCAAATGTCACTCTTGTCACTTTCCTTTCTCTCTTTAAATGCCATCTCCAGAGTTTTCTTCAGTTGGAAACAGAGTCCCCATCTTTCTTGTGAGGGGTTCAAGAGCTCACCCCACTCTGGGGTTACAGGAGATTTGCTGTTGGTGCTGGCGTTGCCTTCTGTTTGAAGAACTGTGGGTCACAGTATGCCTTTTGAGCCCATATGGAGAGATGATGTGGATAAAAGTATTTAGCAAGAGATCAAAACCCAGGCTGCACTTCTAAATGACTTGTCTTTTGGAGAGAGCACATTAGCCTCTCACCCAGATGTGGCTGTGGGGAAGGGTTGCTGCGGCACACAGGTGGCGCGCCTATCTTACCATTTAGTGCCTGATCCTCAGTGACAGCCGCCAGCTCTTCAGAAATAGGAAATGACTAATGATGTGGGGGAAATGATGAACCGGGATTAATAAAACTTGAAAAGGACCAGTCTTCGGTGTTTGATCCTCCTTCGGGGAAGTGAGGTCCGAGTCCTGGAGTCCTCGAGTCTTTCCCCTGAGGTGTTTATCTGATCTCTCCATATTGTGTGACTATAGTGAGGTCTAGGCAAGAGTCTGCAACAGTAAAGCCAGAAGTACCCTGCTCTTCACCCCTGACAGCCCAGACGTACCCCCTCTCCGCAGCCCATCTGTGAAGAGGCCATGTCCAGGAGCCAGGGTGACAGAGGAAAGATTTCATTTTCAAAGCTTAAAATTTTATGCATGCTGAGGGAGAACATTCTGGAAAGCATACGAAACCCCAGTGACTCCCAAGGTTTTTTTGTGAAGGAAATTAGTGGAGTCTGGCCTTTTTCTTTTAAACTTGGAAATCCAAATGTCTTCCCCCAGGTGCTCGTCAGCCCTTTAGCCCTGCCTCCCCTTCACTCCATCCCTCTGGTTCTTGCTACCGGGAGTGAGAGGATCCACAGAAGCAGCAGAAACCTGCCAGGGCTAGTGTCTATAGGCTTTGCAATTGGCTGCGCTGAAATGGGGTCTAGTTAGGTGAAAAAGCCCTGAAGAGGAGGCTAACTCCAGGTCTCTTAGTCTGGAACTTGGGAGGCCCCTCCAAGCTGTCATCCTTACAGTGATAGATCTGGCCCGTTGTCTGACAAGACCACCTCATGCTCTCATATAAGACAGCTGGAACTTGAGTCAGCCTTGGTTCTCTTGAATTAAAATACCTGTTTTTTCTCAGAAGCCAGTTCTGACTGTTTCCGATAGGTACCACCATGGACTGACCTATTTTGGGTGCAAGTTCCTCTTGTGGTTAGGTTAATGAGAACCTCAGAAAATATACCACGGGCCGCAGGAATCAAAGGAGCTCTTAACTGTGCTCACAAGGACAATGGGGCTGCAGAGAAATCAAGCTCTGCTATTCCATCTAAAAATTCTGGTGAAGGATAGGGTCTGTAGCTCAGGCCGTCTCAGGGTTGCTGCCCCAGCGCTGTGGCTTGACTGGGTCTAAATTTGTGTGAGTCCAAATGTGTGTGTGTCAAGAAGCACGTGTGCACACTAGTGCACTGGCATATGCTGTGCATGAGAGATTTACAGACAGTAGCTGCTTTGCAGGAGAAGGCTGGGAGACGTTGGAAGAAAGGAATAACAGAAAGAAAGGAAATGGTTCATATGATCGTGCTGTCTTTACTCAGTAATTTTTTCTAAGATGCTCAAAGCCTTGGAAAATCGTTAACACAAACCCTACTATCCTTTAATGAACATGTGTTGTGTGGTTGACAATCTGATGATGAGTTATTTAGACTCTCTGAGCTCGCCTTGAAGATCATTATAACACCTGCCTCCCAGACTTGTGATATGGGCTTGGTAAGGGTTAAATGAATGGAAACAGGGAAGGGTTCAGACAGTGCTTGGCACACAGTAAGTGTTCAGTAAGTAAATGGTGTTTTGCCCCCCCGCCCCCCACTTTATATACACGAGGGTGATTAAGTGTGTGTCATGAACTTCCCCACTGGGAGGAGTTGAATTCAGCAGCCTGACCCTGAAGTCTGGGCCCCCCTTCTTTTCCTTCTAGATTGTCAGTAACATTAACGCTAGGCTTTATCAAACGAATGTTCAGGAGCTCCTTCTCCGCTTGGGGGATGTGTGTTTTCTAATGATCTGGTTTTTTTTTTTTTTTTTTTTTTTAGGAATATAGATTAATCTATAATGCATTGCTCCATAGTCTTCTTGAAACAGGAAGTTTCCCTGCTGTCATGCTTACACCAGGGGCACAGGTCTCTTGCCAGATCCTATAGGCAAGTTAGGAAAATAAGACCTTTCTTCTGGATCTTGCATCTCATTTTGTACTCCTGGAGCTGGCTTTGTAAACTAATGAAGGCGAGCACCTTCCAGCAGGACTTACTGGCTGTACAGTAGTCAAGATAAGGAATACACACGTGTGTACACACAACTGCAGCCCCCCACCCCATGCAGGTCAACGTTTTAAAAACATGTGGAGGTTGAGAGACTGAATATTTGTGAAAACACAGTATCTCCTTTAACAAACACTTTTATTTGCTTTTCCAGTGGCTGAACCATTTCATGAGCAAGGCAAATGGCTGGGCCTATAAGCACATCCTTGAACTGAGGATCTCTGTCTTGAGAAAACAGCTTATGAGTGAAGGAGAGAGTGAATGTAACAGCTTCCCTCCTCCGTGGACTTGGCTGGGGAGATGCGGCCTCAGGCGACTGCTCAGAACAGGAGCCCAGGACTGTCTTCACCATCCAGGCAGGCCTCCTGTCTCTGCTAAAGGCTAAGGAGATGAACAGAGAGCTTCATGGAACCAGTGTTAATTCCCCATCTGCTCCCAAGACATAATTATAATTCTCAGAGAAAATACAGTGAGACAAGCTCTGAGGTAGGTGTTGGAAAGACACTGATACGGGATGGAAAACAGAGCCAGGTGACAGCCACACTTTGCCATTCCACATTGCTGGATGTGGACACACAAAACTTGGGCCTTTTCAGGCCCATGTAGCAGGGCTTTTGGATGCTAAGAAATTGGATTCCTTCAGCAGCCTTCAATCTAGCTTTATGCACAGCTGGTTTGATACTGACCCTTCTTTACCCAAGACCGTCTCTTCTCCTGGGTGCCTGACCCTCCTGTCCCTCACTATAGCGCTGTGAAGAACTTACAGTGGGCAGCCATAGGTCTGTGGAACTGGACCTATAGAAACTCTTGACCCATTCTCAGTAGAGCTCCCTTCTTCTGCTTTTGTTGTCTTTAGGCTGATGTGAAGGAGCCAACAATCACAGAGTCAAATAAAAGTCTCCTAAGGGAACACTCCCCATTTGTTTTCGAGTTGGTATTTTGAGAGATTGAGGATGATCTTGGATGTACGTCAGCAGCATGAGCAGGAATCGTCTTAATCCTTGACAAGGCACAAATGAAATGGGGCAACTCCACTGTGAAAAACACACAAAGAATTTCTGTTCTTCTTCCAGAGTTTCAGCTGGAGGAGTTTGTGATATTTCTTAGAGAGGGTAGGGAATTCGCTTTTGGACCAAATATCTGCTACAAAAATGGAATTCCAAGGGATTCAGCCCTGGGCATACGCTGGCCATTCCTAAAGAAAATATCCACCCCACCCTCTATCACATATGAGCCCCCCTCCCCGAAATCTTAGTTGGAGAAGAAAATAGTTTACTGCCTCCAATTCTGCTTCTAACACCTGGCTTGATATGGCTTCAAGGTTATTATTATTATTATTATTATTATTACTACTACTATTATTATTATTATTTTGACCATTTAACCACACTCACATAGGATTGTGGAATATCCAATATTTCTGCTTGTTTGCAGACTCTTTCAAACCCGAACCCAAAGTGAACTATTGCCCCACTTCAAAGAGAGAGGGGTTGGGAGGAAGGGAAGAAGGACGTGAGGATAAGGTCAGTTACACGACCTTTACTAAGTTCTTCCACATCTCTAGGATACAGTTTTCCTAACCAATTAGATGCCTCTCTGGGAGCTTGTGTGAAGTAGTGTGCACTGAGAACTCAGAGTGTGCCTACCTTCTAGCAAGTGCAGCACTGCTATTGGGAAGAAAGTATTCTTGGAAGTTAAAGATTCTAAAAAAAGAATGATAGAAACATGTTGGCAGATAAAGTTACAGAAAGCACTGACCAAAAAAATATAAAGGAGTGGAACACAGAACAGGAAAGAGAAGGGTGGAGGCGTGCTTCCCTGTGGAAAGAAGCATTCTCCTTGTGCCCTGGATGGGAGGGCGGCTCTCTTGGTAAACTGCTTACTGTGCTAGCCTGAAGTCCTGAGCTGGAGCCCAGAGCCCACACTGAAAATCATATTCATAGAGACAACACTAAGTGCGCTGAGCAGGCCGTATTTACACATATATGTGTATGTGTGTATATATGTTCAGTGTTGCAGTGGGAACAAAGAGACTGCGGTTTATAGGAGCGGGGGAGCATGGGAGAGGCCTGGAGGGAGAAAAGGGAAGAGGAAATTGGTGTAATTTTTTTTAACCTCAATAAAATAACTTTTAGAAAGTCCCCATGTGCTGTTACACATCGCTGCCAGCCTAGCCCCTGGGACACAGACACAGAAGGTGACCTGGAGCTCTGTGACCTAGCCTAGCCTAGCTGAGGTAAGGTGCAGGTTCCGTGAGGCCCCATCTCCAAAGCAGGAAGAACGATTGGAATGACCCTGGGCATTGACCTCTGCCTTCTACATCTGTGCACATGACTCACACAAATGTACACACACACTCACACAAATGGGCACACACACTCACACAAATGGGCACACACACATTCACTCAAATGTGCACACTCACACAAAGGTTAACACACATACACATGCATGCACGCTCACACAAATAATCATGAACTTCTTTTTTAAACAACTTTGTTTTTAAAAACAGAGATAAATGTACAGATTTTAAAAGTGTTTTTTGCATAAAAATATATGAATATATTTTTGTCAGTACTTGATTTTTAAAGGTTTGACAGTATTAATCGAAAACTTTCTAGTTTCAATGAGAGTAAAGTACATATAAAACAAAATGTAACATGGAAATAGTCTAAGTTCTCTTGGTGTGTAAAGATTAAACATAATATGGTTTTTAAATATCAAGGATTGCCACCAGGCTGCATTCTTAGCTCTTGTATTATTAATTATTTAAGGTCTAGGTGTACTACACTCTGAGAGGGTGCTATACACTTATTTTTTTAATCATGAGCTTCTTTAATTCTCACTGGTGGCATTATTTTGTCTTGCTTGTTGGTTTTATTTACTACAGAAGAAAAAGTATAACAGTCAGCCTCATATATCCCTCATGAAATACTTTTGATAGACACAAAAAATAGCATCATTAATCAGTTGAATACAAGTATTCTTTTTGGCTTGGTGAACAGATTTTGACAGAATTCTTCACCACAAGGAAGGACTCTAACATTTCCATCTGCCTTGTGTGAGCATATTCACCTTTGGGATATGATTGTCCCTGTTAAAATCTCTATTCTAAGGAGTAAAAATGTCTTCCCATTGCTACTTTTATTCCAACACTCAGCTACTGAATATAAGGATTTTATTACATTGCTGGCAACTGATGTGACTTGTTCCTGAGATATCTCCTGTAGGTTCATAATTTGAATGCACAGGCTCCAACTTTTGGCATCGTTTTGAGACCTAGGAACCGTTTAGGAGGGGGTGATGGTAGCAGTAGGTCACATGTATCTCTGCACTCTCTGCTTCCTGGTATGGGGCCAGGTAAGAGGATTCTGCCACATCCTTCTAGTACATGAACTCCAACATGCCACCCACATCCCAGATGCATAAAAGGTCCCCTGCAATCACAAACCAGAATAAACCTGTTCTCCATAAACATGAACATAAGCTCACAGCTTTGGGAATCCCATCAGTCACTCACAGCTCTATATTTTCAATGAGGTGGAATGCCACTGCATTGGTTTAAGTGACAACATGACATTGAGATGTTGGTGGTTTAGTGGCCATTCTGTTTCCTTGGTGACAGTTAAGATGCACTTGAGTAGGAGGTCTTCCACGCACTGGCAGGAATGGCGGCTGCTTTCCCACTGCCATTGCCTCTGCATAACCTTGACTCACAGACTTCTTCACCTATTCTGGCCACCCTCCTGTCACACAGGCATAAGGCTCATCAGCAAGTCCGACACACCCAGGCAGATGCCCAGCCAAGAAGCAAATGGGGGCTTTCACCTTTGGTGGGAACATGGGTCACAGTGGTTCTCGGGAACCCAACCTGTAGTTTTCTTCATGGCAGGGATATGGAGAGGCGACCTTAAGGCAGAGAAGCAAGTTACCTCACCAGGCACATGCATCTCCTTCTGAGCTAGACCCTCTTGTTTTCTACCCTCTGCAGATTATCGATCAACTGGAGTCTGAGAATCTGTTTTCCAAGCATTGAAATCTCTGAGTAAACAAAGAAGCAGGCACCTGGTCCTGCTAAAGGCAGTTCTCCCTAAACCAAACGTGCTTGGTTTCAGGGTCCATCTAAGGCTATAATGACAATTCTGCCTCACAAGATGCTCTATGCAATATATCCAGATACTAGCAGGAGACCTTTTATAAGCTCATGGGAGAGATGAATTTTACATTGTATTGATCTTTCTAGATCGTGTCGGTGTAAGAGTTGCTGAGAAAAATGTCAATCTGATCAGAATTATACATTTCTCACAAAGGCAGAATAATTTGAGAAATGATAAAAATAGCAACACAGAAACATCTGTTATCATCTGTGGTCTGTGGCCCACGCTTCTGATTTATGAAATGCTTTCAAACATGTGCCCTCATTGGATTCTCTTACCTCAAGTTTGTAAAGAAGAGATCATTACAAACTTCATTGATAGAAAATCACACTGGGCCAATTTAAGCAACTTATCTAAGGGTTGTAGAGAGGATGGAACAGAGTCAAGAGTCACAGCCCACTATCTGCCTCCCTGTTTCGTGTCTTTTCCATCTGAAGAATCTTCATTCAAAGGCAAATCTTCAGGAAACATCATCAATCCATAAGTGACTTAAACTTTATTTTGGGAAAAGTTACTTTGCCATGGGATTAGTGCACCCTAGTTTAGTGGCACCATGGCACTCTAAACTTACCTCTTGTCATTCTGTCTTAGTTAGGGTTTTACTTCTGTGAACAGATGCCATGACCAAGGCAACTCTTATAAGGACAACATTTAATTGAGGCCGGCTTACAGGTTCTGAGGTTCAGTCCAGTATCATCAAGGTGAGAACATGGCAGCATCCAGGCAGGCATGGTACAGGAGGAGCTGAGAGTTCTACATCTTCATCCGAAGGCTGCTAGCAGAATACTGGCTTCCAGGCAGCTAGGATGAGGGTCTTAAAGCCCTCACCCACAGTGACACGCCTACTCCAACAGGGCCACACCTGCTAATAGGATAGTGACGCTTCCTGGGCCAAGCATGTACACAAAAACCATCACACGCAATTTGTCCCAGCCTGTGTCATAAGACGTTGATATTTCTGGGTTGATTCTAAGGATTCTTTCACCCTCTGGATTGCTCTTAGGTTCAGGTTTGTTCCCCGAAGGACACAGAGAATGGAAAGTTTAGGAATTTATTCTAGCTCCCTTTGAAATAAGGCCTACTTGCCTGACTCTGGCAAATGAAATGAAGGTTGGAATTAAATTCCTGTGGTCCTTATGCTAAGTCTTCCTTGCTGTACAGACTAAATGTTGACAATCACAGCAGACTCAGAAGTTATGAGTCAGACGAAAGAGAGCCTTGCCCGTGTGGGACTCTGAAGAGCTATGGAAAAGATTACCCTCATTGCGTCCCCTGTCAGCCATGTCCTCATCAGATGAAGTAAAGAGCCCGGCAGCAGTGATTGAGAACACCTCTGCGTAGCTCCTCATCCATCTGTGAGCATTCTGAAGCGCGTCCCCGCGGGACTGTGTGCTGGACGGAGATCTCTGGTCAGGGAGGGGGAATGGCTTCGACCGCTCATGGCTGGGTCTGGCTAGGTATGTGGGTTCAGGTGAAGGGGAGAGAGCTCAGGGCAAAAATGAGGAAACTGGTTCTGATTCTGGTGCTGTCCTACCTCTGTCTCCAATGCTCCACTGGACACAAGGCTAGGTTGAGCTGGTGGGGTACTCCAGCTAGGTGTGCAGGGGAGCTTCAGGAGAGGTTAGAGCTCTTATGACAGAAGCTCTCCGACAATAGAATAATTCCTGCACACCTTTAATTTCAGACAGGCCTCTTATATACAGTTTTGGGATGGTTCCGAGTCTGACAACAGGTTCTTCCTATTTGCTTGGCCTCATCTACATATTTGGGGGTGTGGTCCTGCTTCTGTCTTGAGCCTATATGAAGTGTGGTCACATCCTCACCTGCTGAGGAGGGACTTGGGGTGTGACTGACACCACTCTATGGGAGCCTGTGGGGTGCTGTAGGTACCTGAGGGAGACCTGATTTCCCAGGAGACTAGAAAGCTCCCGCTTCTTCCTTTAGGTTCCCAGGGCTTCTACTTATCTCAACCGAGAATCAGGGTACCCTCTGTCTTAGTCAGGGTGTCTATTCCTGCACAAACATCATGACCAAGAAGTTGGGGAGGAAAGGGTTTATTCAGCTTACACTTCCACACTGCTGTTCATCACCAAAGGAAGTCAGGACTGGAACCAAAGCAGGTCAGGAAGCAGGAGCTGATACAGAGGCCATGGAGGGATGTTACTTACTGGCTTGCTTCCCCTGGCTTTCTCAGCCTGCTTTCTTATAGAACCCAGGTCTACCAGCCCAGGGATGGCACCACCACAATGGGCTGGGCCCTTCCCCTTGATCACTAGTTGAGAAAATGCCTTATAGCTGGATGTCATGGAGGCATTTCCCCAACTGAGACTCCTTTCTCTGTGATAAGTCCAGCTTGTGTCAAGTTGACACAAAACCAGCCAGTATACCTTCCACTGCCAAACTGCCCCACAAGTCCCAGTTTCTTCAAATCCGTGGGATTGCTGGTTCTCAGAGAAGAACAGTGTCCAAGCTTCACAAAATGCACAGTTGGTAGTAGGCTGGGATGTGGGGGCATTCTGTGTTTGAACTATTTCTTAGGCCACTCCAACTCCATCGTTGCACAAAAACCTAACACAAACTAGTAGCTCCATATAAAAAGAGACAACAACAAACCCCCACCTTTTTCTAACCCGTGGCTCTTGCAGATCAAAGAGGTCAATCCCTCGAGCCTCAGCCTTCGTGCTTCCAACCATCTCTGGAGAATTCAGTCAACAAGATGGCTCTCGCCTTTCCTCATCTCTGCTCTCGACAATGAAAAGTCAGCTCTGGCTAGCACGGTGACATTTTGTCTTGTTTGCTGGATTCTGTTAGTTTGAGGCAGGTCACAGTTCTACAGTCCATGGCACGAGGGCACGGCCTCTTAGGAGACATCTTAGAGTCCCACCCACCACGTAAAAGGCAGCATGGTTTGGGCAATGAGTTTGTTGATCACTTGGATGAAGAAGTTTTAATGGCGGCGAGTGGGGGAGGAGCCAGTGGAGTCTAGGCTCCTTGGACTGGGGAGCCACAAATCTTCATGATGAATGTTTCAAAAGAACCCATGACTGCCTGTACCGAATTCTCAGTAGACTGAGATGAGCTCCTGTTTGAGGGGATAGGGCTATGGGTGATATGAGGGGAGTTTGATGCAAATTTTAGGAAAAAATTAAAAGAAATTAGTAATTCTCATGAATAATGCTTCCTGCTCTTTGAAAGCCTGTCATGACACTTGGGGAAAGTGCCCGATTTTAAAAAGACTACTGGATTTATGTTCTTGTTTACATGGCCCGTTGTGTTGTATTCAGGTTCATACACTGTGCATGTGTGTGTATGTAAGTTCTCTGTGTGTGAGTGTGTGCATGTGTGTGTGTGTACACATAAGTGTGTGGAGGGAGGTTCGGCTAAGTGGGAATGGTAGCTTGCAGCAGATTCCCCTCTCTGTTTCTTCAGATCCTCAAAAGTGAAGATTCTGAATTGAGAAAAAGACATGTAAAGAAATGGGCCAAGATGCAGTACAAATTGATCAGAAAACTCAATGTGCAGCTGAAGAAAACACTAAGGACTTACTCTTTCACCCCAATTCCCTCCTCTAGATATTCCTTTCTACAGGATTCAGGGTTTTATATTCCAAGATTACCTCCAGATGGTCCACAGGGCTCTCCCTCAGCCACTTCCTGGTACATTTCTTTTCTTACCTGGGGAGAGGAACCGCAGAGATCAATGCCAGAGGGCACCACTGCAGACACTGACCCACAAGGCCCACTGCAGGCCACTGGGAGCATCTGCTCCACAAATGTCAGGCTGGGGGCACGACCAGATGTTAGAAGACACACATGGACTGCAAGAGCCAAGGTCACCTAAACAAAGAGCCAGACTGGCCGTGAGGCTCAGAGAGTGAAGGTACAGAAACTAGATTCATATGGCCGTGACTCTGTCTAGCTCAGAGTTCAAGGAACTTCCCAAGTCAGTAGAAACATCTACATCTTTCATGACTTCTATTCTAAGCATACTGCCATTTCCGGGTTCTGAAGAATGGGGGCTTTTTAATTTAATTAAATGTATTAATTGGCCTTTTTCTTCACCATGCTGCCAGCTGGTGTGCTGTGGAGGGCGTGAGTTTGTAGACAGGTTATTCCCCCATGGCTCCTTTTACATTCTGCCTCAAACAACATACTCTTTCCTGAATTCAAGGCAATGTTTTAAAAAACAAACACAAAAACAAAACCATCCTGTGACATTTATCTAGCTGGCTGCAGATTGGGAATAGGAGTTAGACCAGTAGAGGCTAAGGGAGAGAGAATGAAGAAGGGGTAGGCTTCCTCCTGCTTCAACTACATATACCAGTGCAGTGAGGGAACAAGATGCCAGCTCCACTATACAGTCTCTAGATACTAACCTGAGAATTGCAAGACTTTATTGTTTATATGGCCAAATACTTTATTATATTAGCAAAAAAATTTAAACTATTCTAGCTTTATTAAAAAAACTCAGCTGTTGTATCCACAGCATGGACCTGAAGAGAATCCAGTGAAAACAATAGAGTTTGCGCTCTCCTGTTTTTGAATCTGGCACACACAGCGACTTGGTCCAGGGCAGGAGTCTCATAAGAGAGATGACCGTGGATTTGAAATGATTGTAACTGAGGTAGATGTCTTTCTCGGGATCATGAAATTTCAATTTTGTTCTCTTATCTGCTCAGGGGAAGGCCGAAGGATTGAAGCCTTGGTTTAACAAGCTGGTGGAAGAGCTAAGACCAAACATCTTTTGAATTGTCTGGAGAAACAAACGGAGCTGCTCTGTGTCAGCGGTGTTGAGACTGAGGTTGACTGATTTGTGGATGTTGTTGGAGGCCTGAGTACTCTACTACAGAGCTGGTCCCTGCCAGTCACTCCTCAGTCAGCTTCACAGACGAGAACACTTATCCCTGAAGCTCAGTTCTCGGCACAAGGTTTACTTGTGCAGCACTTGCCATTCCCCAGTGGAAACCTCACATACTTCTCCATGGTAAATGGCCCCTTTTCTACTGTCAGACTACATATTTCGGGTGGCTCTGACTATTCTTCATGCTCCAAGGTTGGGCACCTTCATGATTTGAACAAGAATGTCCCCCATAGGCTCCCATATTTGAACACCTATTCCGATTTCTGGTGGTGCTTTTTGGGGAGGTTTAGGAAGTGTATCTTTGGAGGAAGTATATCACTCACTGGTGTGGCTTTTAGAGCTAAACTTCTCTCACCACTTCACGGCCCTTATGTTTTGTGTTTGCTGTCTAAGGCATGAGCTTCCAGCGTTCTGACCCTGCTGCCAGGCCTGCCACGGGCTGCCACATTATCCCCACCACAAAATTCGAATCCTCTGGGACTGTAGGATGCTTTCTTCTGTAAGTTGCCTCTGCCATGGGGTTTCATCACAGCAACAGAAAAGTAACAAATACAAGAAGGCAGGAAATGACATTGGACCATACTAATCGTTGGCTCAGTGGTGGAAGGAAGACGCATATCTCAAAATACAGCTGAAGAAAGATTCCTTCTGTTAAGGGTGCTAGAGGAGATCCTGGAGGTTCTGACTCTGTTTTGTCACCGTTCTGGGGAGCGTGAGAACGTAGCCAGTAAAGAAAAGGCGAAGCCCAGCAAAAAACATTGTTTGAGCACCTGGATTCAGGCATGACTGGGGCCAGAATACCCTTAGGTTTCTCCTTTAATGTGCCAAATAAACTGCCCATACATACTTGCTGCTGCTTCAGCTGTTTTTACTCACTGGAGCCCAGAGCTTTGGGAAACATATGTCTACACCGGGACCACAAAAGAAGCATCCTGTGCTCTTTCCCAGGTTTTCAGACAGACTCATCAATTTTGCTTTTAAAGGAAACTCTTTATTTCTCTTCCTAAAGCTAAACTCAGGTTCTCTGGTATGACACCATGTGAAGTTCTTACCCTTGGGAGGAGGTCCTTCTCCTGGCGTTGACCTTCCTGCTGGAGATTTCTTGCTCATCCCACTGCTTCTACCACACATAAAAAGGCCTTCTCTTAATAAACACATGTCTGCGTTCTGCAAGGCTGGCAGTTGGGGGGAATCTCCCTGTTGGAGGGCTCAGCTGGACCCCAGGCCTCAGTGCCTGGGTCCCGATGTTTGTCTTTCATTGATATCATTAAAGGAGTCAGCATGTTTCCTCACAGGCTTATGTTGAGCAGATGAGGGAAACGGGCCACGCCACCTCCTGCTTCCTCTGACCCAGCATCTCCTCCGCGCCCAGCTTTGTACATACAGTCCCACAGACCACAGAGAAGCTGGAGCAGACAGGGTCAGCAGCTGGTACCACAGCACACTCCCATGATGAACTGCTTCTTTTTCTTGTCTGTTCATTGGATGGCCACTTCTTTTAACTCCTCTTATGGAAGTTCATGTGCTCAGCTTGATCTTGAGACTATTTTAGTGATTAAAGTCTACAGAGCTGAGTTCCCTCCCCCCACATTGGAAGCATCTTCCAACATCATTGCAGTCCTGGTATGCAGTCTCTGAGGATAGCATTGCTCCATGACAGACTAATTGCAACAGGTTCTTGGTCAGATGCCATTCTCCGTGGAAGGTGAATTTAAGTCATATGTGATATTACCCACTTCAAAACAATTGGTTGTAGCAGGACAGACTCTTCTGGAGATTTTAACATTGGGGTCATACCGGTGGAGGCTAACGTGAGGTCAAATTTTAGAGGAACATCACATTGCAGTCTGTCACACTTGCTCCTTCTGTTTCTAGGTAATTATTTAGTCTGATAATTACGGTGTGGTGATACAAAGACATAAATGATAGAAAGGGCATCTGGATACAGTTTTGTATACCTGTAATGCCGGACGCTCAGGAAGCAGAGGCAGGAGGATTACAGTTCTGCTTGGAGCACATAGCAAGATCTAAGATGGCCTGGGTAACTTGGTGAGACCTGTCTCAAAAGTTAATTTTAAAAAGCAGTTTCTCAGAGTTTCAGCTCAGTGATAGAAGACTGCTGACCTAACATATTCAAAGCATAGAATTTAATCTCTAATACAGAAAAAAAGAGAGGTAGAGGGGAAGGGGAGAGAAAGAAAGAGATTTGTTACATGCCTGTTGTCTGAGACCTTTGCTATCTGTTGAATCCTGTTTCTCAGATAATATCGAGTTTATCCCTTTTTGTCATGCAGAGTATAATGGCCATTCCTGGTCATCAACTTGACTGTATCTGGAATGAACAGATCCAGAATTGGAAGGCTCACCTGTGATCCTGATCTTGAGGCTGGAAGACACAAGTTTCTGACATGGATCTTGACATGGGGATCTTGGAATAGTAGCTATGGAAAGGTAAGGCCCAGGCAAGGTAGTGCATGCCTTTAATCCCAGAAGACTGAGGCAAGGAGATCTCTGAGTCAGAGTTCAGCCCGGAACAAAGCAAGTCCCAGATCCAGGCATGATGGTACACGCCTTTCATCTGGGCCACACCTTCTGCTGGAGGTTTACATAGGAACACTAGAAGAAGGAAGATTCTCTCTTTTATGACTGCTTACATTTACGTGACAGCACATCTGTTGGAACCTACTTCTACAGAAGACCAGCTTAAACAACCAGCCTCTATGGCCTGATCAACTACTACTAGATTCCTGGACTTCCCGTTCACGGCTCCTCACTGTAGGGTTAATTGAACTACAGATTGTAAGCCATCACAATAAATTCCTTAACATATAGAGACATTCCATAAGTTCTGTGACTCTAGAGAACTCTAAGACACAGAGTGTCTTAGTCAGGGTTTCATTGCTGTGAAGAAACACAATGGCCACAGCAGCTTAGAAAGGAAAACATTTCATTGACTTACAGTTCAGAGGATTGCTCCATTTTCATCATGGCAGGAAGCTGGTGGCACCCAGGCAAACATGGTGCTGGAGAGGGAGCTGAGAGTTCTCCATCTGGATGGGCAGGCAGCAGGAAGAGACAGTGACACTGGGCTTGGCTTCAGCTCCGAGTCCACCCTTCTTCTGATCACACTACTACTAAATTATACTAGATAATTAATTTCTATATTTTTGTTGTTTTCTATTTCTTCCCAAGAATTTGGTAACTCAGAATGAGTTTGTGAGTCTGTAATTCTTGGTATGAGTATTTTTTTTTCATGTGGGTCACATAACAAATTAAAAACACAAGATGAAAGAAAATATTTATTTAGCAAACATCCTCCCAGTCTCTGTGTGTGCCTTTATGCTTTTTCAGATCTTTTCCTTTCTGTTCTTACTCATAACAACACTAAAACATGTTCACCATGACCATAAATCCTGGTAATTAACTGAGAAGTTACTGAGAGCAAAATGAATCATGGCTGAAGCTCAAAGAGCTGACAAGGTTACGTGCGTGAGGCACTATTATTATCACACGTGAACGACATGTCCGGTAAGGAGGGGATCTCAACAACTGCCGTATGTGAGCTGAGCACCGCATGGGAGCCCATGAAGAAGAAGCAGGGCTCTGAAGTTTATTCTGAATGGCAATATCAGCCTGGGAGGCAGGAGACAGGAGACAGAACGGCCCTTCTTAGAGAGCAGGGAGGCTGAGCTGACTCAGCAAAAGAAAAACAACTCTAAGAAGACGAGATTTAACTAAACATATGCGGGTCCTTGGTACCTTCCAATGCAATCAACTGTAGAGCCAACTACCTATGCACTGAAAAGCTGTAGAAAAGAAGAGGGGTCTGTATGGAGCATGTATACTGTGAAGGAAAAGAAAATCACTATTCCCTAAGTAACAGTATAATTACAATTAAATCACTTTGCATTTTATTACATGTTATAAGTAATATAGAGATGACAAAGTTTGTGGGACAATATTGTAGGTGATATAATATTACTGTGACATTTTATTATTGAGAATTTCTGCATCAGGCCCAGCAGCGTGTGTATCCCGAAATCCTAGAGCCAGGACCTTGGGCATTAAAAGACAGTGCTGTGTTTAGGGGTAAACCTGTTACATCGCTGTGAACCCAAGACAATGAAGAAATTATCTGAGTTTGATGACTGTTAGGCCAAGTTCACTGTCAGTGGTGTCTGCTGGTCGTGGACAGGGGCTGCTGGAAGAGGAGGTTGGTACTTATCCTTTCTGTTGCTGTCCTTCTAGAACCCTCTCAGTAACTGGTAATTGGAGAAAGGTTTTCTGGTTTGTTTCTTTCCATTCTTCATGGCCTTACGATCCAGTCAGACTGTACTGTGCTATTGCTGTGAGGTGGCACCATGGCTGAGGCAACTGATCACACAAAGCATTTGATTGCGGTTGGCACAGTTTCAGAAACTTCGTTCGTTATCATCATGGTGGGGAGAGTGGAGAGCAGGCAGGCGTGATGATAGGGAACAGCCAAGAGCTGCATCCTCATCTTTAAGCCAAGAGAGAGAAAGACTGGAGCTGGCGTGGGCTTTTGAACTTGCAAAGCCTACCTCCAAACCAGCAAGGTCACACCTCCTAACACTTCTTATGGCCACTCCCCTGTGTCTACGCTCCTGCGAAACCCATTTTTATTCAGACCACCACGTACATGTATGTTTGAAATCACCATGCCCACAAGGTTTATTTAAACAAGGAGGTCTCCATCAATTGTCTTCTGCCGCCTCCCATTCCTGACCCGAAGGCCTTCTCTCCCTTAGGAGTTGGTTATAGTCTTACTCTTGTGTCTTATATTGCCACGTTTGTTTTGTAACTAGTAATTATCCATTTTTACTTATAATTTAATAGCAAAATTCTTCTTCAAACCAATTTTCTCTCTTCTTGGTAAAATACTTACATCTTGTAGGGTTTCAGTTAACACTGAGCATGGATAACTGGGAGGTTAGGTGGATGTGACATGTATAAACCACAGGTATGTGCACATGTATAAACCACAGGAGGATGTGACATGAATAAACCACAGGAGGATGTGCACATGTATAAACCACAGGAGGATGTGACATGAATAAACCACAGGAGGATGTGACATGAATAAACCACAGGAGGATGTGACATGTATAAACCACAGGAGGATGTGCACATGTATAAACCACAGGAGGATGTGCACATGTATAAACCACAGGTATGTGCACATGAATAAACCACAGGAGGATGTGACATGAATAAACCACAGGAGGATGTGCACATGTATAAACCACAGGAGGATGTGACATGTATAAACCACAGGAGGATGTGACATGTATAAACCACAGGAGGATGTGCACATGTATAAACCACAGGTATGTGCACATGAATAAACCACAGGAGGATGTGACATGAATAAACCACAGGAGGATGTGCACATGTATAAACCACAGGAGGATGTGACATGTATAAACCACAGGTATGTGTACATGTATAAACCACAGGAGGATGTGACATGAATAAACCACAGGAGGATGTGCACATGTATAAACCACAGGAGGATGTGACATGTATAAACCACAGGAGGATGTGCACATGTATAAACCACAGGTATGTGCACATGAATAAACCACAGGAGGATGTGACATGTATAAACCACAGGAGGATGTGACATGTATAAACCACAGGTATGTGTACATGTATAAACCACAGGAGGATGTGACATGAATAAACCACAGGAGGATGTGCACATGTATAAAACACAGGAGGATGTGACATGTATAAACCACAGGAGGATGTGCACATGTATAAACCACAGGTATGTGCACATGAATAAACCACAGGAGGATGTGACATATATAAACCACAGGAGGATGTGACATGTATAAACCACAGGAGGATGTGACATGTATAAACCACAGGAGGATGTGACATGTATAAACCACAGGAGGATGTGACATGTATAAACCACAGGTATGTGCACATGAATAAACCACAGGAGGATGTGACATGTATAAACCACAGGAGGATGTGACATGTATAAACCACAGGAGGATGTGACATGTATAAACCACAGGAGGATGTGACATGTATAAACCACAGGAGGATGTGACATGTATAAACCACAGGAGGATGTGCACATGTATAAACCGCAGGTATGTGCACATGAATAAACCACAGGAGGATGTGACATGTATAAACCACAGGAAGATGTGACATGTATAAACCACAGGAGGATGTGACATGTATAAACCACAGGAGGATGTGACATGTATAAACCACAGGAGGATGTGACATGTATAAACCACAGGAGGATGTGACATGTATAAACCACAGGTATGTGCACATGAATAAACCACAGGAGGATGTGACATGTATAAACCACAGGAGGATGTGACATGTATAAACCACAGCACTCTGTTGTGCTCCGGGCTTCTTCCCAACTCTGGACTGTTACACTGCCTGAACTTTGGGAGTGTGAAGGGCACACTACTATAAAAAGTGAGGTTTTTTATTCCTGTTTGAAGCTTTTGCCCATATCTCAGTTTTCTTATACCGAGCTGACATGGACCGTAGGAACTTTGTCCCAACTCTTCTCCCCTGATGTCAATGACAACAGGCTGGACTCTGCTTTGCCACTCAGACTTCCCTCCCTTCCTCCTTTCCCCTAAGCATCAGGCAACTTTAGGCTCTATCTTCATAAGCCTCAGCCAGAGTAAAGGAAACAGAAGTAATTTCCATGAAGAAATTACTTTATCTTTGTAATTCCTTGTCTGTTTAAGAAAGACTATAAAGACACTGGACACATGTATCTGTATTGTGTGATTGTTTTTTATCTAATATATATATATATATCTTTAAAAATGTTAATATATATGTATACATGCATATACATACTATCTTCTTTAAAAATATTAACTTCTTTAAAAATCACACATAACTTCTTTAAAAATATTAACCTATATATATACATACATACATATGCATATACATACTGTGTGTGTGTGTCACAGATATACACAACCCTTAGGAACTCCTTCGAGTGGCCAGGCTGCCTTCTGCCCAGTCTCATTCTTTGTACAAAATAGCCTGTCTTCAGGGCAAAAGTTGTGTCTGTTTCATTATACACTGGACATATGGAAGGACAGTGGTGCCCAAAGCTTTATAGCTCAAGGAGACTTCAAGTCAAATTGGTTTCTGGGGCATTCATGTGTAGATTCTATATATGTGGTCCATATTGAGTAACCTGTTTACAATTTCTTTGTGTAAAGCATATGGTAGCCAGTTGTCTTTTGCCTTTTTCAGTTGGAAAGAGACTCGGCAGCTCTCTGGGTCTCCAGATGTTAACTGAGGCTGAACCAGCAGTGTCCAGGCATCTTTTATAGGCAGCTCCAGAGTGTCCTGCCTGTGGCTAGAGTTTTTGGTTTGTTTTTGCTTTTTTCTGTTTAGATTAAACCATTAACGTTTAAGTTATTTATTACTAATGAAGTTTTTAAAAGTCTTCCATTTCTTGTGGAGTGAATTTGGTAAACAGCTTATTAAAACCATTATTAAGGAAACTTTGTGGTAGGACATTAAAAAGCACAGTTCTGCAAGGAAACTTGGTAACTAAGAAGTCTGTCCATCTGCTTAAAAATGAATGAAAGGCCAGTTAGCTATAAACTTAATTATCTCAAGAAATATTACCAGATGCTAATTAGAGGCTTTCAACAGCAAGTTGGCTATTCCAAGTGATTGGTTGATCAAATGCTGGCAAACACGATCAGTTAGTGACACAGTCCTTCAATGGCTCGTGTCCAGGTAGCCTTCTGTAACCTACCAAATACTTCTTCACTCATGAAATATCACCTACACTTTCAAAAGAGATCTTCAAAGATGCTGATTAAAAGTACAGCCTTGGTAAGAGTTAAAAAGATGAAGCAAATGGTCATTTATGTGTGCATTATAATCAAGTAAGGGTGTGAACTTACAAATTCATGTAGCTACTTCCATTGGTATTTGATTCCACCATATAAAAGGGGTGTGAATCATGGTGTATGTGTATGTGTATGTGTATGTGTATGTGTATGTGTATGTGTACTCACAAGCACAGTTGGCAGAACCTACTATTTTATTATTCCCTTTTGGGGTAAAAATGAGTGAATCTATTGACAAATAAATGAATCAGAAGATCATAAAACTTAAATCATCCTAGGTTTTTATATCTTCGCAGATAATACATGAGGGTTTATTTTTCTGCTCTGGGCTGTTTAACTTGAGAAACCAAATGTCAGAACAGTGTTGGAGGCTCCTGTAGGCTGTGAGAGGCTGGCGCTAAGTAGCTAATGTCTCAAAGACAGCAGCACACTCATATGAAACAGACACAGCCAGTGCTCCCTCCGCATAGCACAGAGGAGGGCAGATCATGGAGGTGGAATGGCTGTGAACACCCTGGAGGGGGCGCTGTTCTTTGTTTAAACTGGAAACGTTAGGCTGTGGGTGTCTAGTTCTTACCTTTACTATCACTTATAATTCCCTGCGTTTGATTTCCAGCACTACAAAACTAAACAAAAGAAGAACCAAAAAATGTTATAACACATATTATATAAGTGTGAAAATAGGAAGTAGAAAAATGGCCTTCTTGGTTTGATAAGAGGAAAGTGAACTTACAATAAACCTGTAAAGAAATACTTTCAACGCTCTCTTATGATATGACTTTCATTCTATGATGTGGGAATAGTATATTAAATTGTATTTCATCTATAAATCTACATGTGCTACTTTTTGGAACAAGACTATTGAACCAATTCTAAGCTGTTAACATAGACTATGTTGTCCAGTTTCCCCACCTCTCCCAGGACTGGAGCAGTGTGTCCTGCTGAAGAACAGGGGTCTCCTTGGTGAAAAGTTCCATGTTTTTTAGGAACCCATATTACAGAGTCAGAATTAATCTAGGATGAAGGAGTCCCTCGAAGATGATTCCTGCCAACTATACCTAGGAAAGATCAGGTCCTTCTGCACAGCACTGGTGAAAAACTTGGTTTTTAAGATCAACCATCACTGATCTGATGATATGGAATACCAGGGTTGCATGGTGTAAATGAGAAAGACATGAGTGGGGTTTACTCTTTCTGAGGAGGAATGGAGGGGACTGTCTGCCTAACAGCTGCTGCTATAGGTTCACATTGTTGCCAAGCAACAGAAGTAAAACCTGGACTGCTTTCTGGCTAGCTGTTCTGTCTACCTCGCTAACAAGTTGCCCTGTCTGTTCGACAGCATTTCTGGTTGCGTTGCCTTTTTGCCTATAATTGTAAACCACCCCCTTCAATTTCCCTGGTTGACTCTGCACTAGACACTTGGGCCGGCATCCTGTTGTTTGAACAGACCAAAGTTTTTCCCATCTCAAGGCCCTGGGACTTGCTGGAAACAGTGTGTCTGTATCTCCAGGAAGCAAGCCTCTCTTCGACATTCCTGCCTGCCTTCATCTCCACATTTCCTCTGCACACTTCATCTCTCTATCCTCTGCCCATCTCTGCCACCCACTCTCTTTTACTTCCTTGGTTTTGCAAGTAGACTTGCTTATCTCTTGGATAACACATTTATTGGCTGTCATTACCGGCCAAAGATGCCTGTGAGCTTCCTCTACATCCAAAGTGCAAACAGAACACATGGTTCACAGTAGCACTTGGAATCACTGGGAATGGGACTTTATGTTCACCTCCAGCTCACAGAGTCCATCCCTTTCCCAGCAAAACCTCTTCCTTGAAGTTGGAGGTCGGCTGTTTAGCAGTCTGAATTAAAGTTGAGGATGGCTGCTGAGGGGGTGGGAAAGAGGTAAAAAGAAAAACACATGATTATAAAGTACTTGGGGCTTACTTAGTCCTACCTTTCTGGTTGCCTTTGGCCAGATGTTTGTGGGACAGAATTTGCTTTACTTATTCCCCAAGCCGTTCGGTCTTCCTTTTGTCATGAGAAGGCCTTTGTGTTGAGAAGGAGCTGAAACACTCTGTGTTCACTCCAGTGGAGACATCTGTTAGTCAAACGCACATCTCTCCATAGACTTCAAATGACTACTTTCTTCTCATACAAACGGAAATAAACTGACTCTGAGGAGGCCAAGGATAATTTCCCACCCCTTCGGAAGTCCTTAAAAGGGAAGCCTGAGACATGTGCACACAACTGTTACCCCAAAACAGAACTATTAACATGCCCCAACTTTGATAAAAATAAAAACAGAATCATTCCCATCAATACAAACTGTTTGTTTTTCAA
This sequence comes from Micromys minutus, assembly GCF_963924665.1. Lineage (NCBI taxonomy): Eukaryota > Metazoa > Chordata > Mammalia > Rodentia > Muridae > Micromys > Micromys minutus. Next base: position 643,461 of record NC_137974.1, read on the forward strand.
CCAGGATATCCAGGACTTCAGTTCTGAGATTAATGACAGATGTAGAAGGCTCTATCTGGCCTCCACATGCACAGGACATGGCCCTTGGTGGTGCCTGGTTTAAAACTGCTTTTTTTTAAGCCTGGGGTGGTTTAGGAACAATAACTTGTGCTGTTTATCTGTCTTTCGTTTTTTTACAGTGCTCTCTGATTTAAAGAGAACTCACCTCGCCCGAGCCTCTGGCCTCCTTCCTTTTCATTCATTCCTCTTTCATCTGCCCCCTGAATATTTTATTTTCTTTGTGACAGCAACACTAGGCTCCTGAAGCATCTTTTGTTTTTTTAATGGGAAGGGTTTTCTATTCAGATCATGTTTTTATCATTAGTTGTATTTCCTGAACATCTGCATAGTGAAAAGAATACATTCTGTTCCTTGGAGGGTTTTTTTTTTTTTTTTTTTTTTGAGTTTTGTATATGAAAACTGTATTTCTCCCATGTCCCCACCTTTCTCTGTTTCGTGACCTCTTCTTCTGTATCAAGTACATGCCAGTGTGCATGTGTGTATACATGTGCACATCTATCCTCCCGAGTTGCTCTTTGGACATGTGTTTAGGGCTGACCACTTGGGGTAGAATAACCTACCAGGCTTTGTCCTTGGAGAAAAGTTTTTCTCTTTCTCTGAATTTTTTTGATTGTCTGCACCTCTTCATCTAGGGGTGTGGCCCTGTGAGAAATCCTCACTCTTCGATGTCATGTCAAATGGTATGAGGTTTAGAAGATCCTATCCAGCAGCAGGCTACAAAGTGTCTTCCTCCTCTCCTACAGTGTTCCTGAGCCTTTAGGTGTAGTGGTTGCATTATAGACGTATCAAATAGGGTTGGGCCACTTACTTTTTGCCTTTTGACCAGTTGTAGATATCTGTAGTCACCTCCATCCACTGCAAAAATGAAGCATGAGAGCTACTTCTTTGATGAGGCATGAGACCTACCCTTACTTATATCATTGACTGAAGCATTGAGATCATTAATATGAAAAGTCATTATCCAAAGGAATGTTTTTTTCCCTGTTTTCTGTTTGTTTGTTTTTATCAGATATATTTTATTTATATTTCAAATGTTATCCCCTTTCCTGGTTTCCTCTCCATAAACCCCTATCCCTCCCCCACACCCTGCTTCTATGAGGGTGCCCCCCACCTCCTCCCACATCCCTGCCCTGAAATTCCCCTACACTGGGGCATGGAGTCTTGGCAGGACCAAGGGCTTTTATTCCCACTGATGCCCAGCAAGGCCATCCAAAGAAGTGTTTTGATTGCTGTCATTTTTTTCTGCTTGTGTTTTATTCTATATTTCAGCAATTATATCTTTTTTCCCTTTCTACCTCTTTGCTGTACTTATTCCTCTCTTTAGTTCTAAGTATTCCTTCTAATATTCTCTGTACTACTGGTTCGGTGAAGGTGAATAATTTTAGCTTGTTTTTATCATGGAAAGTCTTTCTCTTGCAACTATGAAAGATAGTTTTGCTGGGTATAGTAGTCTAGGTTGACATCTCTGGTCTTTTAAAACCTGAAGAACATTGCCCTAGGCTCTTCTGGCTTTTAAAGTTTCCATTGAGAAATCAGCTGTTATTGTTATGGGTTTTCCTTTAGATGTGACTTGTGGCTTCTCTTTTGGAGCTTTCAGTGGCCTTTTTATTATTCTGCATATTTGGTGTCTTCACTATGATACACTGTGGAAAAATTTCTTTTCTGGTCCTGTCTACTTGGCATTTTGTGTGTTTCTCATGTCTGTATGGAGATATCTTTTCTTAATTTGGGGAGACTTTCTTTTGCAATCCTCTGGAAGATTTGGTCTATGTCACTGACCTGGTATTCTCCTTTTGTGCCTATAACTAAGGTAAGGGTTACTCCTAGATGTACCTCGAGGGCCTCCATGTCTCTTTTATGTGTTATTACTCACGTTTCCTCAATCTATTTCACTGGTAAGGTTATTTTTCAGTTTTCTAATTGAGTCTTTGCATTTATCATTTTTAACTTTATTTCAACTTGTTTTCTTCAATATTTCTATCTTCTTATTGATTTCTGTTTCAAATCCTGTGTTGTCTTTGCACCTAATCCAGCCATTTATTTCTGTTTTCTAGTACTTCAGCTATTTCTGTTCCTATTTTTTTAAAAACTCATTTTTATTCATTCAGGTATTTGCTTATATCCTCTTTAAATTTCTTCAATTCTTTAATCATGTTGATAATTGTTCTTTTAAATTCTGTGTTCTGAGCTTCATCAAGGTAATTCCCATTGGAGAACATTTTTTTCTAATATAGGTAACATTTGTGGTGGCTCTTCCATGTTTGTGGTTCTACTATGGGATCTGAGTGTTTGTATTCCATTCACTGACTATATCTGATATGAGATTGTAGCCTCCTGCGTTGAGTGGAAGTTTGGTTCTGCTTTTGCTCTTGCCTGAGCCTCTTGATTTCAGGTCAGGTAGGAGACTGAGCAGGTCCACCTTTCAGATGCTCAGTGTTGACTATTGATTGGAGAGACTGGGATGATTCCAATTCACAGGTAAATGATATAATGTGGGGGATCTTAAGGATTACATGAGATTGCTTGGATGGAATCTAAGAAAGTTCTATGGTATGGATTCCAGCTGGACTATAAAAAGGCAGCAGGGAGCAAGGGACAAGGCAGAACTCAAATGTGGCTTCCAGCTGTTCCTGGAGAACACCACAGGTAAAGCTCCAGTGGCTCAGACTCAGCAAGAAAGCATGTAGATATGGATCGAAGTTGGGCCTGAAGGGGTGGCACTGGACAAGGCAAGATGGTGTAGGTATGGGTGAGCTGGGCTTGCCTTGAGAGAGGCAGCATGTGGGGGAGAACACCAAGCCTGACTCACTGAGATAGCTCACAGATGTGCTTCCTACACGGATCTGCAGACACTTCATAGATGCTCTCTGCAGAATGAGGGTCCTAGGTCCTCTTTGGATTCTTTTTATGCTAGAAAAAACTTAAATTTCTCTTGAGAGTAAAATGGAATAGCTTCTGGTAAGGAATCAGCTGAGAGAAGATAAACTGGTAGATGTCCCAAAGGCATAAGAATTTGTTTTTCAGGTAGGAATCATGGAAAGGGTGCCCTTGGGAATACTTTTTCTGGATTAATCACATGGAAGAAGCAGTTTGAAGGAGGGTTTATTTTGCACATACCTTAAGGGAATACAGTCCATCCTGGCAGAGGAAATATCCTGGTGGAAGATTGCCCATAGCAAGTGAATCAGGAAGCAAAGAGAGAGCTAGAAGACTCAAGACCAGTACCCCAATGATACACTTCAGCTAAGCCTCACCCCTTCCCAAAGGTTTCAAAACTTAGCAGAATGGCATCACCAGATGGGAACAAAATATTCATTTTATATTCTAACTGTTACACATAGAGAGAACTAGGTACCACTCACCCAAGTAACACCATTGGAAAGACCTGTGTCTCCATTTAGGATACTGTAGGGATATATAAATGAAGAGAAAAATGATGTAGGAATTATACCATCTAGGATAGAAGGTTATTGCCCAGAGTTCAGGAAATCACACAGATCTATGCATAAGCATGTGATAACCTCACCTCCCCAGAATTTATGTGCAAAATTTGTGTGTGTATCTGTGTGTGTGTGTGTGTGTGTGTGTGCATGTGCAGTCCGTTTTCATTGGTAATGGGAGAAGTGTTCAATATTTTTGTTTGGTTTTCAAAAAGATATAAGATTTCAAAAACACAGGTTAATGTTTCCCAAACTGTTGTTTCACTGTGATGTTTAAATGTACTCTGTGACATCACTAAGTCCTTACTCAGCAATTTGGGAAATACTGTGTATAAAATGTCTCTGTTGACAATTTAAAATAAGCATTAACTTTCAAATGTTTATTAATAAATATATTATGCAGCCGAGAAACCAATTTTGCTACCATTTTGACAGTGAAGTCTTGAATCTTCAGAAAGGATCGGCCATTTGGGTTCCTAGAGGTAAGTTTCAACCACATTGAACTACAATGTGTTGCCTAAGGCCCTTGCCTCTTGGTGCTAAAAGGTCAAGAATCTTTTGTCTGTGCTGTGTGAAACCTGACTGATATTGTGCTCTGGATCTTACATGGTCTTTAAAGGCCAGGTGCTAAAGTCTGTGGTGCTATTCAGAGGTGGAATCTAATTAGAGAAAGTCAGATGACTGAGGCTTTCTTTGCTTTGGAAAATAATATGAGGACCCAGGCCAGTTTCCTTTGTCTCTGTCTCTGTCCCCGTCCTGTCTCTGTCTCTCTCAGTCCTTCCTTGAAGGCCCTAAAATGAGCATTTCTATTTCACAAGGTATACCCCAGTGCTGTAGCTTGCCTTTTCATGAGCCTGAAGTAATGGAGCCAGGACCCTGTGACTTGAAATCTCTGAAAACAAACCAAAATAAGTCCCTCTTCCTCTAAATTAATTAGCTCAGTTATTTAGCATAACAGAAGGCCCATTAACATAACCTTCAGGAAAGTTGTGGGGTGGCAGGAATGGAGGACTATTCAATCTTAATCCATGTCTAAATACATGCCATCTAATTACCCTCTTGGTGGACACTCAGTTTCCACAACAGTGAGCTCAGCAGAGTAATCACACTCTTTCCACTACCCTATCCTGATTCTATCCTTGCTGGCCCAGCAGTCTTAGAATAGAGGGAGCAGCAGCGAGGGCAGGCCTAGCAGTATGTCCTGCTCTTCCAGGGCAGTTTCAGATCCTTCCACTGTTTCTGATGGCTCAGGGTCCCTCAGGCCCTTGGCTCTGATATTTGGTGTGTCCTTTATTGAATCTCAAACAAGGAACTCTGTTTATCCATACCTCATTGCCAAGGTAAATGAGACATTTCATTAAAAGGGTGCATCGTCAGCCTTCTTTTCAGGAAATTTTACACAGGAATGTTTTCCATCTGATGTCTGTGGTCATGGCCACGTGTTGTCTAGGAAGGAGCCCACCAGTCTGTAGCTGTTATGGCCATGCCTAACCCTAAAGCTACTGCTGAGGTGGGGTGGAGATCCGGCTCCTGCTGGGCTGACTGGACTGTCTTCCTTAGTGGTGGGGTTTATATTTTACTTATCCTACCTACTCTGTTGGGAGCTGTAGAGGCAGCCAAATGCATGGAGATGTTGAAAAATGCTTAAAGACAGTAAAAGGAAGATGAGTCATTCGGGTGGGAAGACTTCCTAATCACATTTCTGATGAGGACTCATTAGATATTCAGGACCCCAAGTTTGATTCTGTCTGTCTCTGTTTTCCTTTCTCTTCTCTCTTGAAACAAACACAGTTTGGGGTATTTGCTAGTGTAGTTACATTTATTTCTTTATATGTGTACATGTATATGCGTCCTGCGTGGAGGTCAGAGGATAGCTTGTGGGAGTCTGTTCTCTCCTCCCATGTGGGTTCTGGAGGCTGAACATAGGTCATAAGACTTGGCAGCAAGTAAGTACCTTTGCCTGCTGAGCCATCTTGCAGGACCCAGCCTGGGACACTTGTAAAGCTTCTTAATTTTGTGGAATTCATTTACAGGGAAATCTTCAAAGGTGTTGTGAAATTTAAAAAAGAATATTGTACAAGTTTTAAACAGCAAAAAAATAAAAGCATCTTTTGTGGGCTTTTTCTGCCCCTTCTAGCTTCCAGAAACTCATCTTTAGCACCTAGTTCACACATTTTAATAAATAGTTATTGAACAACCAAAATAACGAATAGAACAGCTGCCATCATTAAAGTTTAGTCATTAGGCATGTAAACAACTAACAGTTTGTTTTGGAGATTGGTGTGTTGTGAAAGGAGAACAAATGAAATCTGACCCTAGAGAAATGCACAGAATTCCATCATTTCCTGAGTTGGGCAACTAAAGCAGATGTAGAGTTGATATAGGGACAAGCAGGCCTGATGCTTAAATGTGTGAGCCACTAAAAACAGCCACCACATTCCTGAATTGTTGTGCTCCTTGGCTAGGAATCCAGCATTCTTAAACCCCCAGAACACATCCCCACCGTCAGCCAGAAGCCAGAGTCTCTGCAACCCTGGTATCATGTCATGTTGAATATTTGAAACAGGGAATGATTGCCTATTTATCTTCCTATGTCTTTTTGGATGATTGTCATGGTGCAGAAAGTAGGCAGCCTACTTTAGCAATCTACATCTGAGAGTAAGAATTTTATCCTGTCACCAAATCCCTTAAGAGGGTAATTCAGAGGGAATGGGAGCTCCCTTGAAACTCGTCACTTAGAGATGCTTTATCTGTAGAAAGTAAAGGAAAATGCATCAACCACAAACCTCCCTTGGAATGTGAAGAGGTTTGACCCCAGAGCTGTGGATAGAATGCCAGCTTGGAATCTGGGACTCCCAGAGCTGCCTTGTGAATGAACAAGATGAACATTGATGGACAGTGTGTTCCAAAGAGCATCTGGTCAACCTCACCCTTCTTTCATTTCTGGGAATTAAGATTGAGAAGTAAGCTTCAGTTGAGTTCTCTGTGGTGGATGAACATTTTATAGAGAAATTGATAACATATTCTAATAATTATACTAAATAAGATAATTTTGCTGATGGGAAACTAATTGTTTTCTACCTCAATTGGTGTTCATACTTGTTCAATCCTAGCAGAGTGAGCTAGCCGTATATTTGATTTAAGTGGCCCTTGTGAAATGATGTGACTCTTAATCTTTATAAAATTAATTTCTTGTATTCCTTTCACTCAAAGTACTTGTGTCTGAGTGATCATGGCACTTCCAGACTGTAGATAGGAGTAAGATGATTGAAAGCCCTACCTTTGTAATCTTATGACCAGCTCAGCTCCCACCTCTTACTCTGTAAAACCACTTTGTTTCTCTATCGGTACTATAGCCTCTACCATTAACATCTTTCAACTTCTGTTTTGTTACCTATTTTTACAAAAATATAAATTTTAACCAAGTCTAATGAAGAACTTTAGTCTTACTGATTTTTTTCTATTCAGTTATTTAAAATTGATTTATATTCAAAGTTCAGCCTGGCTTCTTAGATCAAAGGCCATGATTCTTCAAGTACCTAAAAGAAGGGCTATCCTGGGACACAGCAGGAAAGTTAAAATAGACAAACAACATTCAAAACAATGAGCTCTTATGAGTACACAAAAGGGATTGGAGTCAGAGGTAAAAGGGACTGAATTTCAAACCTGGTGTCATATATATATATATAAAATACAAGAGTGTGAATGAGAAGGTTCTATTCATTTTGGTTGGAAGTGCTAGGGTTGTTGCTTTGTGGATTTTTTTTTCTTTTCCCCCCACTATCATGGAGTCCTCAGGTGGACAAATATTCAATATTCTTAGCTAACAAGGCAAAGTAAATTCAAACTAAACCAAGATTCCAATTCACCCTAGTCAGAATAATTAACATCAAGAAAACAAACACTTTAGCAAGAAGACAGAGCTTAGGGGTGGGAGGAGAAACATGTAGAAGCTGCCAATGGGAACGTAAATTGGTGCCAGTCACCATGGATATCAGTGTGAAGGTCCTCAATCTGAAAAGAGGACTACTGTAGAATAACTACTCTGACAGTTATGGAGATCTACCCCCAAACAATCAAAGCTAACATGCAACGGAGGTAACTGCACACCCAGTGTAGTCAAGTGTTATTCACAATAGTCATGAAATTGCCCTCAGTGAATAAGGAAGATGAGTACATAATCTAAATGGAGTCAGCCAGTAAGAATAACAAAATCATATTATCTGTAAGAAAATCAATAGCATTAGAGATCACCATGTTAAGTAAAATAAAGCAGATTCAGAAGACAAGCTTCAGGTACTTTCTCTCTCAAGTGGAAATCTATTGAGAAACAGAAACCATGGGTGCAGATGGAGGATGAGTAAGAAGAGGGAAAAAGGGTCAGAAGGGGGGATTAGAGATGAGAAGCTATGGTCCTAGGGATAGATATGATCAAAGTACATCATACGCGTGAGTCAATATGCCATAATAAATCCAGCAGTTTATGCCATTTATATACACTAAAATGCAGGGAAAGCCATAAGTAATATTTTCAATAGAGAAATCCCAAACTGAGAAGATCCAAGGAAGTAATAAGTGATTTTCAGAGTTTCCCAATGGCTTGGCTTTCTGTCCTTTGAAAAGGAATTATTTTGTGGGTTTTTGGTTTCTTTTTCTTTCCTTTTTCTTTTTTTATGTGAATAAAAGTGAAAAGAAAGTTATGCTTACAACCCACAGAATTGCAGGTCCTGTGAAGGCAAGTAATCGTTTATTCTACTTGGAGTTATGTTTCAAGAGCAGAGTACAGTGTGTGTTCCATAACATTGGCGTATTTGTTAACTATTTATTACCATATATTGCAAAGGATGCCTGAGTTAGTATTCACAAGCTAGTGAGCAGTTCCAGACTAAAGACACCACAACAGAATTTTTATTGCCAGCTACTAGTAGCTTTTTGATAAGTTTCATCCTGTTAAGAGAATATGTGTGATATCCACATTGTGAATACTTTAAAAACAAGAAACAAAACAAAGCAAAAAGCAGGGAAACCTTGGCAGCAGCTGGTTCTGACATCTTAAAAGACTTCTTCTGTTGAGAGACAGACGTAGTAATTTCCTTGGGAGTGAGCACTTCATCTCTAACACTGTTGAAGATCCATCTTTACAGTTTAGCTATAGGAACAGAGGTGTATTTGATGTCATCAGTAAGTGCATGGGAGATATTCTTGCTGTCCACCATTCATATGAACTTCTCATAGTCTATGCTGAACTGGACTGGAGAAGTTAATTCTGCCTGTCTCCATCTCTAATTCTATCTCTAATAGAATGAACCTCCACTATTCAAGTGCAAACATTATTTTAGTGTGGTTTTAGGAGCAGACCTTTTTGAACAATTCCTTGGAAATCTTTCTGGATGGTACATGATTTTAAATATATTTACCCAGTGACTGAGTAAATATGGGGCAAGATGATAAATCAATAAATGAGGGGAGGGGTTGCTCCTTGATTCTATTAGAAGTCAAGGAGCTTTTGAAAACACTATGTATATAAATGACAAAGTGTTTGGAGCCCTTTCAAGTTTCAGGAATTTCTAACATGGAGGCCAGCCACTTCTGTTAGTATCAGTACTGCTCAGGACCAAATAGTAACAATCTTAATCAGCAGAAACCTGGATGTGATTAGTAAAGTAGTTCCTAAAAGGGAGGTTGGACGAGAAATTAAAGTGTGATGGTGACCCTCAAATGAGCTGCAGAAGCCTCGCCAGCACTTTTGTTCACTCTTTCTCACAGGTCTGTTTTTTAACATCATCTCTGTGAGTGTGCCAGCCTGCTTGCTGGAGGCAATCGTTTGAGAAAAGCAATAACTTCCAAAGTGCAAAACACTAATCACAGACTAGCCCGGAAGCCGGCCCCTCCCTGCTGCTGCCCTACAGTGGTTGGCATTCTAGTTTCAGTTCATATGCAGGTTCAGGTGGCAGCAGTGGTGTTCAGCCATCAGACACAATACAGGATGTGAAGGACCCTAGGGGCTTTCACCAGACTTACACTCACTGCCTCAGGTCAAGGCTAGGCCAAACTCTCCACCCACAGTTCTTGGGAGAAGCATGAACATTCTTGATAAACTACAAAATGTGCTGATAGCCATCTGACCCTCTAGAAAGTCCCAGTTAGGGTCCTGATGCATATGTTCACTAACCAATAGGTTTATAGGTCAGTATGCTTAGCCAATGAATTTAAATTATAACCTTGCTGATGTAAACTTTACCCCTAAAAAGTATAAAAACTGTTTGTAACAGCCTTTCGGGTTTGCCTCTCCTCTGGATGTAGGCCACCCCAGTGCACTGGACTAATAAACCTCTTGCTTTTGCATCAATTCCCGATCTCTCATCTCATTCATGGGAGCCTCAAATAGATAAGACTCAGTTTGGGTCTTACAGATGTAGTCAGCCATGTGCACTGTGGATAAAAATAGAATGTCACTAAGCTCTGAGTCAAGGTCTGATCTTTCATTTCCATTGCTGTCAGTTACTGAGAACTGATTATTAAACTATTCTCTCTTTGTTTCTTTTGCACAGAAATCAGACATCAGACAGGCCAGCTTTTTAGAAGTGAGACAGTTTTGTACTGCTTTCTTAACCCTTCTATTTTTAAGAATCTTTTTTTTTCTACTGTAAGCTTAAAGTGAACTTGAATGAGGAGATGGGTCACATTGGGGTCTTTGATTTTTTTTATGAGTCTCTGGTTCTGTAAGCCCAGAACTGATAGCTGAGACCTTCACCCACAAAGCAACCCATCTCCCAAAGAGGAGGAGCTGATCTGTTTAGAAATGGCAACCAAACTGTACTATGACAGACATTCTCGAAGGACTGGAAATTTAGTTCCTAGAAATTCTGTAGTTCTCTCTCAATGATTTGTGTGAAACATAGCCTGATCCAATATCAGTTTCCCCTAATTCAGTGGTGGTTAACTTGTGGGTTGCAACCTCTCAGGAGGTCACATATCAGATATTCTGCCTACCAGATATTTATATTACAATTCATAACAGTGGCAAAATTACAGTCATGATCTGACAATGAGATGATACTATGGTTGGGGGTCAGAAGAGCATGAGGACCTGTATTAAAGAGTCACAGCATTAGGAAGGTTGGGAACCACTGCCCTACATTGTCTCAGAACACTTCCATTTAGAGAGTTGATAACCCAAGTTCTAAACCAGTTTCTTCTGGCCACACAGGCTTGGCAGAAATGATAATCTAAAAGAACAGCTTTGGGAAAATGGGTGATTATATTATTCAGATTGTATCTGATTTTTAGTTTCTTTGGTATTACCAGTATCCTAGTCATGACTCTCTGGCTCCTGACATGTCTACTTCATTGTAACAGGCTATCAACAACTTTCAGAAAACTGATGGTCTCTGGTCCAAAGCATAGTGACATTTGTTCAAGGTATTTAGAGCCGGTGCCAAGTGTACAAGGAAGCATGGTTTATGGCCTCCCTTTGGCATTTATTTGTGCTCCAAACCTCAAAGCACCATTTCCTCCAGACGGTTTTGCATTTTAATGAGAGAAATATTTCCAGCTATACAGTCTTGAGGAACTCACCATGTCTAATTTTTGAACACCAAAACCCTTTGAAATAAAGCAGTATTAATGGTTTCTTTTTTGCTTTGAACTACTTGTTTTTAAGTGGGTTCTTAGCCTGGTCATATCCAGGAGCATTTCTTTATTAACAGCTACTGGTGGTATTTCCTGGGGGTCACAAAGCAATGTGCAGCACTATTGATGATGCTTACAAGTAAACACAAGTACCAGTCCCACCCACTTCAAGAAATAGCATCATTTCTGGGGCTATATTCTGCATTTAGGCCTGACCCAGAACTCTTATAAAGTCCTTGAAGCCCCAGAATTGGCAGAAAAAAGACAAATAGTCTGGAATTCGAACAAAGATGGCTTCCTCAAAGATAGAACTTGACTCAAACTTGAACAGGCAGAGTCCTCCTGTTCAATAAAAGGGTGGATTGGATGCTCTAGAAACCCTATTGCAAACAAGTTAGAAAAAGCACAGTTAAAAAGCATGTTCACTTCCAGGATAAGAGCAGCAGTGTTTGTATCACACTAGGATAAAGGGGATAAAACCCAGAGTGCATGCTAAGGGTCCTAACATTACCCAGAAAGCTCCGTTTCTTCCAGAGTGTTGTATTCCCTCACCCAAAGTTATTCCTTTGTTAGAAAACACAAGGCAAAGGTAAAGAGTTGAAGTGGAAGTGTTAGCCCCCCCACCCCCCAGCACTATTCACCTTTGGAAAAGAAAACATTGATAGTGGGTGTGTTAATTAGGGTTCCCATTGCTATGAAGAGATACCATGACCAAGGCAATGCTTATAAAGGCAAATATTTAATTAGGGCCAGCTTACAGTTTCAGAGGTTTAGTCCATTTTCATCACAACAGGAAGTATGGCAGCATGCAGTCAGACTTGGTGCTGAAGAAAGAGCTGAGAGTTATACATCCTGATTCAAAGGCAACCAGGAGAGACTGTCATCCTCAGGCAGCTTCTGTAATGGGTGGAGCCTAAGCCTAGGAGGAAACATCCAAAGCCCACCCCCATAGTGACATACTTTCTCCAGCAAGGCCACACTTCCTTATAGTACCACACCCTATGGGCCAAGCATATTCAAACCACCACAGTTGTTGATGCTTTCATTTGTCGCCGTCATCCTGCCTAAAGGGTCAATGCTGCCCACACACACATCCTCATGAATATGCATAGGGTCTAGAGCTCAAAATTCTGACAAACTCCCAGGTGTCAGAGGCACCTACGTTTGGCTAATCTTGAAAGAATTTGGATGTAACCTTATCTGTATGTCTACATGTGGTAACTATTGTGAAGGAGACAATCACGTGAAAGAAAGCTTGAGTTATACCTAAAAATGCCTTCTCATCCCTTGTATTCATCAAGCGGTGGACTCCTCCAGGGAAGTAGGGAGAAGAGAGAATTTCTATAGTACCTGGTGTCTAGTTTAATTGCTTTATTTTTGTTTTGGTTGGCTTTGTTTGTGCATAGGAAAACTGTATTTATTTCAGAAGACTCTAATGCCATGCTCTGGAATAGCATCTTTACTCCTGTTTATATCAGATCTCAGTGAACGATGTTAGGAAGTGGAAGCAGCAGCAGTGAAGGAGTCTTCTCGATAGGCTATTGTGACATATCATTTGAGTTTTGAAAGAGCCCTTAGCTTGTCAATGCCCTTGAGACAGTGGACTTTAACAAAGCTACACACAGTGCTCAAGAGTAAAAAATTGTCACAATGTGAACTGAAACTAACTCGAGGTTAATGGCAGTGGGGACTTCTCAACTCCCAATCATGTTCTCTACATCTTCAGCCTTTCTGGTTATTACTTACATTTGTCTTATTTTTACAGCTATGAAGTTATACAAAACCATGTCCTGAGATCTCAGATAGGGAGTATTCCCCTAAAATTAAGCATTCTACCTTTTAAATGAAAGCTCCAATGAGCCGTGGAACTCACCATCTAGCATGAACATCTGAAGTGGAGCCTGAAGAAATGCATCTTGTATTTTCTATAGGCAGTGTGAGATGTTTGCTTTCGTTGAATGAGAGGACAACATTTCAGTAATCATTGCGGGTTTTATGCCTTTTAGGTGACATTCCTGACTCTTGCAACTAAAAATCCTGTAACAACAAGACCTTGTAGATTAGAGGGATGTCAGGAAAGTCCCAACCTCATCAAGCCCTTAACAAACAGAAGAAATATAAAGCCAAGAGAGAACACCGTCAGCCACCTATTATCCCTCTTCCTATCTCTACATACATCTTAATTATCATTCAAACACTTAGATATAACAAACCAAAAGAAGTAAGGGCCAGACCTGAAAAGAATTAGGGCCATCAAATCTTTTCTCTATGAGCTAATAGAGGCATTTCCTCAACTGAGGCTCCTTTCTCCGTGATAACTCCAGCTTGTGTCAAGTTGACACACAAAACCAGCCAGTACAGAGAGGTAAGGAAATCAGAATATTATCAAATATGGACATTTTTGCTAAAAAAATATTGAGTCTCTAACTCAGTCTCAGGACTAACACTTTCAGCTTTACCTGGAGATGTACTGAGGAAGATAAATACTAGAATAAAATACGAGAATACTAGATAAATACCAGATAAGTACTAGATAAATACCAGAAACAAACTACTGAATTAAAGACATTGAGTTTGGACTGTAATAAGATGTATCTTGAATCTGTCCCATACCCAGAAGCTTGAGATATATTGCTTTAAAGCACATTGTTGGGTCAGTTACTATAAAGTAGAAAATAGTAATAATATATCAGCGTTAATTTCTCAAGTTCTCATGACACCATTTGTAAAAGGTGTACAATAAATCATTCTTGGTTGAATGATTTTCATAACTTGGTAGTTATGCAACATACTTTTAAATGGTCCTGAAACTTGTAAGTTCTTTGTGATACATATGTAACTCTTTCATATGCTTAAAAATATTTAAAGATAAAAATTTCAGCTAGTGGTGATGGGACTGTTTTACATATCTCAAAATGGGAGGAAAGTCTTACATCTATTCCAACTGCCTTCATGCATGTCAAATGTAGTGCTAAATAAAAAGCCATATATCCCATGTTGTATGCTTAAGTCTGGCCTGGAGAACAGTTTGTTCTACCAAGCACCATCTGTGTTTATCTCCAAATTAACCCACCCAAAGGTTGCAAATAAATTTTTTAAACCACATTGGTGAATGTCACAGCCTCTGAATCACATCAAAGCCAGCACAGTTTCATTGGGGACTCTGCATCAGTGGGAAAGCATCTCCCCTGAACATCACCAGCCTGCCATGTGTGAGAAAAGGTGACGTATAAAACTGAAATACAGTGTTTCCTGGCTCCTCATTCTCGGTTGCATCTCTAATTCTGACTATCACCCAGGTTCTTAATTTTTATCAGGGAGATTCTCTATAAACCTTTCTACCACACACAACTAAGATACAGCAAGAGCAAAATATTGCCGGAGACCAGTGCATATGTTGGATTAGATTCAAGTACTCAAGACTTTATCTAGCAGGAAAAAAATTCTTTTAGAATTAGAGAGAAACTGAATCAGCCCCATCAACCTTGGCTAACTAACTGACATGTATGTAAACATGGACGGCTGTTGGTTGTCTACTTTGGAGCCATTTTCAGTTTCTAAATAGCCAATTCCATTTTCCTTGGGTGATGCTAGCACATTTATTTGGAAATATTTATAGACAGGGTCCTACCCAACTAACAAGTGTGTTCCCATCTCTAATCGCAAGAAGAACTGAATCTGATCAGCTTTGTCATGAAGGAAGAGAAACTCATTTTCTTTAATGGAGTTTATTTAAAGCCTCCACTGCTAATGTGAGCACACAGATTGGGCAAGTTCCACCAAAATAAATTTGAAACTATTTGTACTCAATTAAATGTTTATTTTAAATTTTCTTTTGGTTTCTACTGCTGTAAATGTATTGTTCATTTTTCAAATACCAAAAGTACTGTTGTTTAGTCTCAAAGGCATTGCTTCTTACAAATTTAACAACTGTGACATATTAAAAACAACATTTAGGGAAAAAATTAGGTTTGTGAGGATGTGGCCAGATGTTTCCATGGTGTTTCACCAAAATGTCACTTAAATACCAGCAAGGTTTGAGAAGGAAATCCCCATTTCCATGTTCCCTCTGGCCACTGACTGACCTCAGAATACTTTGCTGTCATAGTCTAATTAAAAAACCTGTTTGTTTTTCATTTTTAATCATGGCTTTCTTGAGGGTCTGTGAAATCTTTTCAGTATCAATTTTCTTTTATAAATTTACTATGGCAATTGACAAAACTGTGACAAATTTACTGCCTTTGTGACCCTAGTTTTGACTGAGTAGGGTTCTTATACCTGACTTCTATGGCTGCTGTAATGACTAAGTAAAACAGTGTATGTGACAATCCCATCAGAGGATGACATGTTAGACCATGTCATTATTATTACAGACAGTGCTATTTGTTGATTGTGATCTAACTCCCCCCAAACAAACAAAATCATTGAATGTCCTGGTGCTTTATGTCTCAGAAGAAAAGCAACCCTACTAGAAGTTTCTACAAGACGTTGATGTCTGGTCTCAATTGTCAGTTAACAGTAGGGAAAAACAAGCATGTCTAAAGACCAGGAGACAAAGTCATTATTATTTTCAGGTAAGTTGGGTGATAATGAGGTTAGAAGTCTTGGAAATGACCTTTAAATCCTAAACAGGAAGCAGAAAAAAGCCCGAAGAAAAGACAAAAAAGAATAGAGACCAGAATCCCAAGCAGATGAGCCTAGGTATGTTTTCCTTCTGTGGGAAGTCTCTGGGTGTCAGGGGCTTGATAGGCCAGAAGTTCGCACAGTCTGGTCCACATTCAACAATATACAGCATCATAAAAGCATAGCAAAAGCTTGTACCACAGAGGTTTTTCAAGGAAAAAGCTCAATCCAAAAATATTCTGCAGGGTGGAGACATTCCAGGCATGCCATTCCGTGCCTGCGCCAACGGAATGTGGGCACAGCAGACATACAATGGCCAAGCTGGAGAGATTAAGAGGACCAGGGAAAGTTTGAATAAAAATCCAAGTACTGAAGAGTGTACACTACCTCCCACACACTGAAGCTTTCCTCTTCTGGGGTTAAGTATGGGTTGAATGACTTTTCAGATTTATCAACTATAAATCCCAAAATTTAGTGCTAAGTGATTAGAACTGCATCTTGCAAAAGTGTACACACACACACACACACACACACACACACACACACACGCACACACACACACACACACACACACACACACACACCAGAAGATATTGGATAGTCTGTTGATATTTCAATTCCAAAGTCAAAATGGCACTATTGTCTCTTTCCATTTTCCTGGATTCCGTAATGAAAGTCTGTTACATTTTAAAAATAAATGCAAACAACTTTTCCGATTAATCTTGAAACTTCAGAACGTAGAGAAACATAGCCCTTCTCTTCCACACATTTCCCTATCCTGGGAACAAATGTTGTCATGGTGGTTGGTTGGGTCACATCCACATTTGGGATCCTTTGAAACATGAGAGAATTTTTGATTTTGAAAGGTTCCCCATGATTCCCAAGAACTCTATTGGCTCGCAGCTGTGGGAATGGCTACATCTGCTTCGTGTTTATAGCGATCCATCTTCATCCGTTTTGGAGGATAAACTGAAAACAGGAGTAAACATGGTCCTCCCCAAAAAGGATATCTTTGGAGGCTTTTTCAGTAAGAATTTTAGTTAAATGCCTTGGAGGGGAAGAATAGATCACAACCAATTTCACTGAGAGCTCTTGTTTTCTTTGACTGATAATATATTTAACTAAAGAACAATTTAGTTGCCTGGAGATGGGATGATTCAGTGTTTCTCCAAGGTGGGGTTCCGTGAACTTTAGTCACAGTCATCTAGAGAGTTCTGAAAACTTTAGATTCCTGGGCCCTGCTCCAACCCTGTGACTCAGGAGCCTCAGGACCACAAGGAAGCTGTGTGTTTAGTGAGTTCTGCAGGTGATTCCTGTGTGTCTTCGTGTGTAGGGGACACAGTCCTTTAAATCAGCAGTCAGTGCTTCATTGTGAGCGAGGAAGCTACTTCACCCACCTTCAGTTCAAGGGAGGATGAGAAGAGTGTGAAAGCCAGAAGATGGAGAGGAGGGAGTTGCTGCCCTCTGGGTCTGACATGACCATTGCAGGCATGGGCTCTCACAGAACGGATGATTACCTGCACAAAACCTGTTTAAGCCTAGGACCTTTCCATGGTGGTTGAGGGGAGAGACTCCCGAGGCCTCCAATCCACCCTAAGGAGCCATGAGCAGTTGGCTAATAGTTGCTGGGCGGGGGGAGATATATCCCTCAGTGATGTAGATAAATAACCTCTCAATCAAGCTCATGCAAGCCACTCGGATTCAGTACAGTGGAGTTTACACAGAGAGACATGAAAGGAGGAGGAGACTTGTTGGGAGACAGCCTCTGTGGGAGTGTGAGGGATATAAGGGAGAGACCATATATTTATATATACATGTATATGCAACTGTTGAAGGATAAGTAATAAATAACATAAAAACAGATAAAAGCAAATGACATAAAATTAAACAACGAACTAACAAACAAAAGCGCCTTCCCTCAGGAGCCCTCTAACTCTGATAAAAGGGTCAGGGCTACATTGTTTTGGGAGGTGAGAAACACAATTTAAATCCAGTGAAGTTGATTTTCCATCTTTTCCACATTTCTGGTTTTGTTTGCTCAGTCCTGAGCTTCCTTCACACAGCACAGCGTTCGGAACTGAGGACTCAGTGACTCCTCTGTGCTGATGCTTGGTGACCAGGAGCTGCTTTTTAAGGACAGTGTATACACACTGGCAGGACAGCTGTCTGACAGATCTGTGTCTGTGTCTACTTTCCAGGGTAGTAGTTCCTGGACTTTAACTGCATGGGAGAATCTCATGGATTTAAAATTCCTCCATTTCAGGCTAAACTCCAGACCAAAGTTACTAAACCTGTAAGACACGATCCAGGTCTCTGAGCTTTGTAAAGCTCCCTGGTGATTCCTGTTGTGTGTATGTGTGTGTGTGTGTGTGTGTGTGTGTGTGTGTGTGTATGTGTGTGTGTGTGTGTGTGTGTGTAAAGATGATGTCCCAGGTTTCTGCACCAATGTTAGAAAAAAGATGAAGAGGGGTGGAGTGGATATGGCACATGGAGGTGCCTCTGGGGACCCATGATGAGAATCCCCACCCCCTCAGGGACCAGCCACATGAAGGTATAGTACAGAATAGAGTTTATTCCGGCATGGGGGAGTTAAGAGTATAGTAGAGGCAGAGAGAGGAGAGTAGAGGAGTAGAGGCCGGCCATGAGCTCGTGGGGGGGTTGAGGAGAGAAGGGTGGCAGAGGGTGGGGTGGGGAGCAAGAGACCAAGAAAGCAAGAGAGAGAAGAGGGGGCAAGCAGCCCCTTTGATAGTGCCAGATAACTGGGGTGGAGCATACCTGCTGTTGCCAGGTAACTGTGGGGTGGGGTATACCTGGCTGTTGCCAGGTAACTGAGGGGTGGAGTTTACAGAACCCCAACAACTCCAATGTGCCATCATGGTCAATGCCTTCCTTCTGTCTTAGGGCATCTGGTGAAAGCACAGATTATGACATCTGTAGGGATCATCAGTATTTTTCTCTGCAGACAGAACTCTTCATTTCCTATGTTTAGGGCTATATGCATGATTTAGAAGGCATTTCTTATGAAAATGTGTTCCAGATAGAGAATCTGAACATTTCTTTCGAGTATGCAGCTACACTTTCGGGGCTCCAGCCCAGTGCGCTGCTGTGTGTCTGAACCGCTGGCATTTAAGCCCTGCCTGGCCTTGGCGTCCACAACGACAGCACTTCCTTTTCTCTGTATGAAGATGATCTACAGAATGCCTCATTCTTCAGCTCTTTTTTGTCTTCCCAAGAGCCAGCTACAGGTCTCCAGTGAGCTGAAACGGGGTAAGTTGTTTTAAACTAGTGACTGCTTAATAAATTAGCCCAAGACTGCTCCTTCAGCCAGTTTCCCAGGGTATCAGAGCAACGTGGCAAGAAAAAGTATTTCCATTAAACACCACAAAAATGTCTTTCCTGTGATACTTCACTAAAAGGGTGACATGTGCAAGAGTCTCAGTCACAAAACAGGAAAGCAGTGTTTGAAAGTTAAATTAAAAAGTAAAGCATAGTTAAGATTTTATTGAGCTTAAACTCCACTCCTACCCCCTAAACATATAAATCTGTTCTGGGCTCTATGTCTCCCACTCAGATGGGTGATAAATTTCGGATGCTAGATTCTTCTGTCTCTAAAAATAACGTTTACCTACAATGAAGTACAACATCTGGGCCCACTGGGAGATCACAGAGTAGCCTTTTAGGTTAATTGTTTGGGTAGACAGGTTAGGTTTCCCAACGCTGAAAATGATACCTGTTTTCTTTCTCTTGGCCTCATCCACCACAGGTGAGGAGTCTCCCCTGACTTTCCCATAGACTTGCTTCTTCATGCAGAATGTCACCATCAATACTGTGACATTGAAGAAATGGAGTATTTCCCATATATCACGTGAACTGAGGACCTGCTGTCTTCAGAGACACCTTGGTTCCTGTGGTTGAGAGGGATTAAAGAGGTTCCCTTCCATACCCCAGCGCTCCCTTTGTGTGCAGTCAGAATTAACCAATGTGTCAGTGGCACTCGATGGCATGCCCCTGTTTCTCTGTCAGAAGGTGTGTTTGGTTGCCTAGATCACAGTGAGCGTTGGGACGGTCCATCCATGTTCTATAGGCTATCAAAGTATGACATTAGACTGAACATAATGAACTCTCTATTTCTCTTCCCAACACTCCACTGCATACTTGGAAACAGCTAATCCCACAGGAAAAGAGGCCTTGTGGAGAAATATGGTGAAAGGAACAGCTGTCCAGGCTCATTCTGGGAAATAAGTCTTTCTTTTCCTTCCTTCTTTCCTCCCTTCCTCCCTCCCTCCTTCCTTCCTTCCCTTTCTCCTTTCCTTCCTTTTTGACCTTATTTTATCTTTTTTTTTTAAAGAAAAGTGGAAAAGGACAACATCATAGGCAGTCCTGAAATAAATCTTTAACATCTCTAAATCTTTGTATAAATTTGAGTCTAAACATTTTTATCCACAATATAAATTTTTCCAGGCACTGACTCAAGACCTGAGAGTTAGCCTTTCATTTCTCCCCCTTCCCATACCAAATCCTGTTTGTTTTCCCTCTCTCCCACTCCCTTCGCTTCCCTGGAAGACCTGATTGTCTCATGTTAGTCTATGGCAAAAGACTCCTTACCCATCATCCCTGGACCGCGACCTTTCGAAATTAAAGGTCATTTAATAGCCTTCACCAACGCAGCCTCTTTGGTTTACTGTTTGGCACCAGTTGCTTCTCTGTCTGAACTTTTAATGGCTCTCCTATCAACTCCTCAGTAAGGTGGTAGCAGTTCTTCCAGGTGAGCGAGAACTTGGCAGTTTGGTTCCAAATGATACCCCGTGTTCTGACCACACAGCGCAAGTGCACTCCTCACCTCTCAACCCCACTTCTCCCTCTTGCCCTGGCCTTAGACCATCTCCTCACATGGACTGCCATGTCCTGGTCTCTCCTGGGAGACAGTTTTTACTTGCTCTCTAAAGCCCAGCTTACAAACCCCCCTTCTCTTTCCTGAAGCCTTTTCTGACACGTTGCTTAGCCCCCCTGTTGCTATGTTGGGCCAGAGACTTCGAAGGCCGAGTTTGTGCTTTGCTGGTTGGGATTGCGCAGAGGGCATGCCGCCCCTGTGCTCTTCACCTTCAGTGTGTTGGATGATGAATGACGGAAGGAAAGAATAAATGTGGGTGCTACAGAGCCCGGGGTTTGGTGCACACCTGGAAAGCTGCGGTCAGGATATAGTGACTTTAGCCCAACCTAGGGTAGCTAGGAGATGCTGTCTTCAACAACACAATAAAATAAGCCAACATTGCTGCCTTCTCTTCTTGTCTGTCGCAGGACAGAGCACAAACTGTAGACTTCCCTGTCTAATCCGAGGGCAGCTACTAGTTCTAAAAGTGGAGACTTTTGATAAGGAGATCTTAGGGCCTTTGAGAGAAGGTCAGTTTTAAGGACCATCGATGTATTAGAGATTTATCTGTGTAAACGATCCTCCCTCATCCCTGGAATTTCTATGCTAGATGGGGTCAGAGGGAAGGGCTTGTTGTCATAAATGATGGATTTTAGCACATTAACCAAAGATTGCAAAACTCTGAGAACATGAAGCTCAAAGCTGGCAAGTACGTAGTGAGTGACCCCAGAGCTGCCTGAGCAGGCTAACCATTGGCATGTGTTTGCTCTGGTAACCTGGCAGCAGGTCGACAGCCGATTCTGAGTTCATAGACTGAAAGACAAATGATAACTTTAAAAAGAAAGGCTTTGCTGAGCTGAAATGGGTGATGGGTTCCTGGTCCTGTTCAGTTAGTACGTATCACAAGAAGACCATCATTATTACTTGGGAATTAAAGGTAGTTTGTGTTCGCTCAGATTATTCTCCTAGGCTGGACAAAAATGAGCCATCGCGCTTTTGACAAAACAGGTCCACATCTCTCCAAGGGAGGCTGAGAGTTCTGTTGTCCTGGTTTGCATATCTTGACTAGATGAGCAAGAACAGGCTGGGGAGAGCTCTCCCGAGTCTGGCAGTGCGTCCCCAACCTTTTCCTTAATATCCAGTGTTTATATTGAAACCCTGTCAAATCCACCTTGTCTCCTAGTCTCCATACTGAGCTACCACTGGCCTTTTAATTTGTAATAATAGATTAGAAGTAATATTTTCCCGGTCCATGGGATTATAATGAAGATTGATTAACAGGTGTGCAAACACATAATAAAATGTTGCTTTGTGGGCTAGGGAGATAGTTCAATAGCAGAACACGGTCTAGCATGGCTGAGGCCTTCTGCCTGAAGGTCCAGCACTGTCTGAAAGCAAAACCATAACAGCCACATCCTGGTTGGTGTGCACTGAAGTATCCCCTGCACAGTCATTTGTCAAGCCTGAAGATCTGGAGGCATTTTTCTTGAGGGGCTGTGGAAATTTTAGGAAGTTTGGCCTTAGGCAGAAAAACTAGGTGAGCAGAGGCAGATCCCGGATGCCTTTGTCCCTGGTTGTTCATATTCACTCCACTCCCTACTCCATCCCACCCTCCCCCATCCCTCCTTCCCTCCCACCCTTTCTCCCTCCCCCATCCCTCCCTCCCCCATCCCACCCTCCCCCATCCCTCCTTCCCTCCCACCCTTTCTCCCTCCCCCATCCCTCCCTCCCTCACACACTTTCTCCCTCCCTCCCCATCTCTCCCTCCCCCATCCCTCCCTCCCACCCTTTCTCCCTCCCTCTCCCATCTCTCCCTCCCCCATCCTCCCTCATTTCTCCCTCCCCATCCCACCCTCCCCTATCCCTCCTTCCCTCCCACTCTTTCTCCCTCCCCATCTCTTCCTCCCTCCCACCCTTTCTCCCTCCCTCCCCCATCTCTCCCCCATCCCTCCCTCATCCCTCCCTCCCCCATCCCACCCTCCCCCATCCCTCCTTCCCTCCCACCCTTTCTCCCTCCCCCATCTCTCCCTCCCTCCCATCCTTTCTCCCTCCTTCCCTTTTTCCCTCTCTTCCTCATTTCTTTCTCCCTCGCTCCTCCATTTCTTCCTCCCCATCTCTTCCTCCCTCCCTCCCTCCCTCCCTCCCTCCCTCCCTCTCCATTCTTTTTAACTTTGCCTCTCCCCTCTCTGCCAGGAGGGAACAGCTTTCTTCTTCCCTGCC
Organism: Micromys minutus; assembly: GCF_963924665.1. Taxonomy (NCBI): domain Eukaryota; kingdom Metazoa; phylum Chordata; class Mammalia; order Rodentia; family Muridae; genus Micromys; species Micromys minutus. The sequence goes on from NC_137974.1 coordinate 666,306, forward strand.
ATGATGTTCTCCCCAAGTACATGGGACTGAACACCCTGCAATTATGAGCTAAAACAAATCTGTCCTTTACAAAAGTTGATGCTGTCAGATATATGTCACAGTCACATGACAGGGAAGTGTTTGGGGTTCTAAAGTCCTGGAACAGGTGCATTCTGCTTGTATCCACACAGTTATTCAATAAACCATCGGTTACTTTCTGGCTTATGCTTAATTCTTTAATTTATTTTCTCTTTAATGTAGATTTGCATAGACAGACATGCACAGATACACATGTAAACCTGTCTATAGCACACTTTTAATCAATTACATTTTATAAAATGACAAGCAAATTAGACATGAACTCTAATTGCCAGTTTAGGCTGAATGGATCTTACAGAAACCGATTGTTTTGTTGTCCACAGAGCTGTCTACACCCAACACCGAGAAGATGCCCACTGGCTCAGTGGGCCATGCTGTTCCGTAGCTATGCGGGTTCCACAGCCACGGTAAATACACTGCTGGCCTCACCACAGTTTTCATAGAGGGTTTGATTTGGGTTGAATGACACTTGTCACATCCCTGCTTTGTCAACACAACCAGCTCCAGTTGTTCTTCTTGCTGTCACATTTGTCCATCTGTTCATCCAGCCGGTGTGTGTCACTTGGCTCACTCTGCAGTGAGAGCAGCTCTGGTGTCACTTTGGAACTCGCAGCTGCACAGAGTTAGGTAAAGAACGGATAAGGCTGAATGTGGTGGCGCAAAGGAGGCAGAGGCGGGCAGATCTCTGTGAGTTCAAGGGCAGCCTAATCTGAACAGTGAGTTTTAGTACAGCCGGAACTATTATTACACAGAGAAATCTTGTCTTGAAAAACCAAACCCAACCAACCAACCAACCACACAGAAAAACTACATGCGATACTTTGAGGTGTTGATGGGCTGTGTGAATTTATGTGAGAGTAGCCGATGGCTCCACATCACTGCTCCTGGGCACAGCTTGGCGTGTGTGACTCTGACTAGGAATCACAAGGAAAGTACTGACTCACAGACACACAGAGAGGCTGAGGTTGCCTGCCTGAGGCTGTCAGATTGGAGAGACTGCAGCTGAGCCAAGGAAGCAGCTTTAGCTAATCTCTTTAGGAACAGTTCTATAGGGGACCAATCTTCTAACAGAAAACATCCGAGGGAAGAAAGTTCCAGGGGACACTTTCTGCAAACATTGTCGGCATCCAAACTCAGAATCTCAAGGAAATCTTTGACATCTCTCTGAGCTGAGCCTCACCTGGGGAAGACTGCCACTCATGGTCTGAGACACTGGAAGCACTCTGGGCTTCTGCCTCCTACAACACGTGTCTGGGACGCCCATGAGGAGGGCCCTATGAGGAAGTAGGTTCAGGAAAGTATGCTGGTAGTGAAATCTCTGCCTCATTTTAATTTATCCAAGGCATGCTTAGTTTGCACTTCCAATTTTAATTTTTATAAGGACCCAGAATATTGACCTTTCTTTAAAAGTTTTAAAGATAGAAATATTTTAAATCTCTTATTCATGCATGAGTCTAAATTAAAAAAAAAAAAGTATCTCACAGCATCTTTAAGGAGCTATAATTTACACGCTGTTGGGCCACACTTTTTAGTGCATTCACAGATGTGCACTACTACTACTACAGAATTACTCTGTTTTGTAGCATCTTGACCTTGCGAAAGTCACTTCTGCCTCTTTGGTCCTAAACCTTAAGCCATAATGAAAAGACTTTGTCTCTGTGGGTTTGTCGATTCTATAAATTTCATATACATGGAATCTCATTTTGTATCTGACTGTGTGTCCTTCACTTAGTGCCATGAAGCCAGTTCTGCTTCAGCACATATGAACATATAAGCACTCCATTCCTTCTGATGGCTGGAGGATGTTCTATTCCATAGACACACTACCTTTGCCCGTCTACTCTCTGCTGAGCAGCTGCCCTCTTCCTGCCCTTTGGACACCAAAAATGTTGCTTCTGTAAACATCCCTTTGCAGACATGTTCTCCCCTCGCTTAGTTGACTCTTAGAAGTGGAGCTTTGAGGTTGCAGGGCACTTCCACGTTTAGCAGTTAAGGATGTGGCCTGCTGCTTCCTGATGTGGCTGTACCATTTTACATACCCTCCAGGAGGCTTTGACAAAATTTTTTTTGTTAGTCTCCTAGTGGGAATTAAATGCCATGGCATCCAGCTTCTTGATTGTATTCCTGGTGACTAATGGTAGAAGATATCTCTTTATTTGCTTCTTAACCCCTGGGGACTCTTCTTCGGAGAGCTATCTGATCAAGTCTTTGGCAACCAGTTTGAAATTTAGGAGTCCCTCCTGTCATCTAGGTACAAGTCCCTGTTAAGATACACCATCTGAAAAGATCCGTCCAATTGTCCTAGTGCTGTGGTCTGGATGTCTTCCCTGAAATGCATATTTAGAAACATAATCCCCAATGCAATGGCTTATGGAGATGCCCGTTGCACAGTATTAGGCTCCTGGAGTTCCCACCTCCACCAGTACCTTCTTGCTGTCATGCAGGAGGCATCATGCTAAGCACCATCTTGGAAGGAGAAGCTAGATCCTTACAGTCATGCATGCAGAAACCGTTACCATGTCCTTCTTGGCTTCTGAATCTCTGAAATACATTTTTGTTCTTTGTAGGTTACTTAATCTGTGGTATCTTGTTATCCAGACAAATCAAGATGCCCAGTAGCATTTGTTGGAAGACTTTTCTTTCTCCTCGAAATGGTTTTGGCAGTCATACTACATACCATAGCCTATGGGCTTGTTTTTGGACTGTGTCCTGTTCCACTGATCTACATGTGACCTCATACCAGCCCTTTATTGATTACTGCTTCTGTGTAGTGGGATTTGACATCAGGAAGTATGACTTCTCCAATTCACAATCCTCTTGTTCATCCTCTGCAAGATTGCTTTGACTTTTTTAGGTCCCTTACAATTTTGTACCAGCTTTATCAGATTGCCAATTTATACAAAACAGACACTCCAGAGTCTAGTGAGCATTGTGTTGAATGGATCGCCTAACTCGGAGGACACCAACTTAATAATGATAAACTGTGATCAAGTTCACAACCAAAACAGATTCTTTCCATTAGGAACAAGACATTTCCCACTTATTTATTCTGTCTCTAGTTTTTCTGAGCAGTGATCCGTGGTGTTGAAGTGTGTGTTTTATACTTCTTTTGCTAAATTTATCCTAAGCATTTTGACGCTGTTATAAATGTTTTAAATTGTTCAATACAAGCGTATGAAACTACCGTTGACTTTTGAATGTTGATTTTGTTTTTATTACCTTTCTGAAATCGTACTCGTGTGTGTGTGTGTGTGTGTGTGTGTGTGTGTGTGTGTGTGTGTGTACTTTAGGAGTTTCCATGTATCAGATTATGCCTACAAAAACAGGAATAATTTGACTTTGTCTGGTTCTATCCAGATGCTCTTACTCCCTTGCCTAATTACACTGGTCCAAGCTTTTGGCACACTGTTGATTAACAGCAGTGTAAAATGAGGACCAGAGTTAGGGAGATGGCTAAGGACCACACACCAGATCCCATCCCCCTTGGCAGACCATAACTTCTTGCAGTTCTAGCTGCAGAGGATCTGATACTGTCTTCTGGGTTTCTTGTGTGGGTACATGCACAGACACAAACTAACCTATGAAATACACATAACATACATATACATACATGCATATAAACTTTAAAATCAGTGATGGTCTTTATTTGATTCTTAAATTAGAAAAGAAAGCACAGAGTATTTTACTTGTAAGTATGATGTTTGATATGAATATGAGTATGTATTTCTACATATATCTTTTATCTAATTGGAAAGGGTTTTTTTCTATTTCTAGTCTGGTGACTGGTTATTTTTTAATCATAAAAGGAGGCGATCTTTCAGTCTTGCTTTGCTGATATGGTGTATTACATTAATTGATTTTCAGATGTTAAACCAACCTTGCATCCTGGGATAAACCCCAATGAGCCATGGTTTATAATTCTTTTTATATGGTGCTGGATTCCATTTGCCGGTATTGTGTTGAGAATTTTTATGGTCCCATTCATAAAAGATACTGGTTTGTGATATTTTGTAAGCTATCTGTCTGCCTCGCATTTCAGGGCAGTACTGTGGGTAAAGGGAGCTGGAGAGTATTTCCTCCACTGGCTTTTAGAATAGTTCTGGAAACAACATGGATTCTTCTGTGTGTGCTGGGGTTTACCCGTGAAGCTGGGACGGACTTGTTTGTTTATGAATCTTGGTTTACAGATTTGAACTAGCTGTCCTTCACAGGCACATTCTTTCACGGCTGCTGGAGACAGCGTCAGGGCTGCGCATCTTCCTCAGGACTTGTCTGTTTTCTTTGTGTGCTCTGACTATTTACAGGGTTATTACTCATCGTGGCCCCTTCATAGTTCTTTTATCATCTTTAATTCAGGAGCGATTTTCTTTTTCATTTTTGACTGTGAGAACCTGAGTTTTCTCTAGTTCCTTCTCAGTTACTCTAGCTAAAGGACTGCCAATCTTGTTCATTTACTCAAAGACCTGAGCCATGTGGGTGGCAGCTCTGGAGTTCCTGTTTCACTGTGGGTGTGTTAATCCTCCCTGGGCGATTTGGACTTGTATTAGGTTAATTTTATCCTTGGTTTCTAAGCGACTAAAAATAAAAAAGTCAGACTGCTAATACAAGACCCTCTCCACCCGGTTTTTGTGTTGGGTTTATGGTGCACCCTAGGATGGTCTTGAACTTTCAGACCCTTTTGCTTCTGCTTAGCCAGACTATAGGAGAGTGCCTCAGGGACTGACAACCTTTCTTGGTTTGTTTCCAATGTAGACATTTGCAGTCACATCCTAACCTCCATTTCTTCTTTTATGATTTGATTATGTGTTCAATGAATGCTAATTTAGTGTTTTCACAACTTTTTTTGTGATATTTCTTCTAGAATTACTCTAGCATTTACCAGCATTTTCTTCAGGTTTATAGCAATAATTCCAGTGAGGTAGAAGCACCCCCCACCTGGAGGCAAAGGCAGGCAGATTTCTAAATTCAAGGGCAGCCTGATCTACAAAGCAAGTTCCTAAGTGCCAGGACGGCCAGTGCTACAGAGAAACCCTGTCTCAAAACTAAAAAGTAAAACAAACAAACAAAAACATAACAAAACAAAACTTATTTCCTACACAGCTTTATTCTATTTGTGTTTCCTTTTTGTCTTTTGTTGTTGTTGTAAGATTTTCTTAGTTTTATTTCATGTGTAGGAGTGTTTGCCTGAGGTTTGTCTGAGGTTTGTATGTCTATGTATGTACCATGTACATGCAGTACCCACAGACACCAGAAGAGGACATCAGATCCCTTGGAACTGGTGTTACATAAAGTTGTGAGCCACCATGTGGGTGCTTCCAACTGAACCCAGGTCCTCTGGAACTGTAGCAAATACTTTCAACCAATGAGTCACCTCTCTAGCCCCACATCTCTTTTATAAAACATTATTTGTCTTACTATTCTAATGTATTCTATTTGAGATATATTATACATATTACTGTTGTTCATATACGTATTTATGCATAGGCATAAATGTGCACATTATGTATAATATATACATACTGTTGCACATGAGAAGTCTGTAAGTTTTACAAACTCGGTAATATATCATTAGTTACTTTCTATGACTGAATAGTTTTTAAAGGCACTGGGGGAAGTAGACTTATCTCCTGCTTTGGAATTTGATCCCTTGTTGGCCATTTCTGCCCGTTTTGTTTGTTACTGTCTGGCCGCATCCCCTCACCCTAACAGGACATTGCTTCCTCATGGCTGCATCTCTGTATCGCTGCTGTGGAGATACAATGAGAATTTAATACATAACTATTATCCATGATTGTTTTAAAAACCAGTTTTCAGAAGGAGAAAGCTACAGTATCATTGGTAATTATTAATTACAAAAGATTTTATTAGTGCTCTTATGGTGTGTGTGTGTGTGTGTGTGTGTGTGTGTGTGTGTGTGTGTGTGTGTATCTGTGTGTGTGTCCTAATTACTGCCTAGGGCTCTCAACTTACAGATATCTTTAATTTTTCTGTAGTCCTGACTGCTAACAGCACAGTCTCTCAGTTTTCGTTTCGCTGGGAATCTGTTCTGCCTCACTTTTGAAGAACAGTTTTGTAGGATAGATTCTCAGCTGGAGGGCTTCTTGTTTTCTTTCAAGGCATCTTGTTTATGAATGAATTCATTTTTCCCTTTTGCTCCCAGATCTTTCTCCTTGTCTCTGGCTGTCAGCACAACTGTGTTAATTCCCTCAGAGTTTGCTGGCTTCTTCAATGTGCAGATTAATGTTTTCAGACACACTTTGCAAGTTCACCTCCTACCTCGATGATATCTTTCTCCCTTTCCATCTTCTCTCTCTGATAGTCATGGTTGGTTGACTGAGGCTCCCACCCCCTTGAGCCTTTGTTCACTATCTCTTCCCCCTTTTCTCTCCGTTTATTACAATACATTGTTTCTATCTCAACCTCACTGATTTTTTTCTTCTACTAGTTCAAAGGCACTGTTTAGTGAAATTACAGATTTTAAGTTACTGTAATTTCCACTCCAGGATTCTGTTTTTCTTGTATCTTATTTTTCTCTGTTAGACACACGATCCTTGATTTCTCCTAGGCAACTTCATTGTAATCATTTTGCTTTTTGAACATCTTTATAACTGCTTTGAAGTTAATCTAAAATCTGATTCACCTCACAGATAGCTTTTTTTCCAGCTTATCTTCTGAAAGAAATGGATATTTGATATCATTATCATTAAATAGTGGGTCAGCTCTGGGTGCCTCATGGTGGTTTTATTATTGCGTATTGATTTGCTCAGTATCTACCAGTTTCCTGCTATAGTATGAAGTTCCTGATAGAACCCAGCCTTGAAATAGTAAATTTCATGGGGAAAGAGATGTGAAGTCCTTTATTCAAAGCACATCATCATAGGCAAAATCTCTGAACCATGGCACTATAGTGAGCTGGGAAGGTAACGCCTTCATTTTCTCTTGCCGAGGTGTGTGGAGGTAGCAGCTCCTACAATCTTCAGCTTCCCTCACTGATGTAAAACTCTGACCTCTGAACTGTGACTAGGAGATCCAGGGACCTAGTGTCCTCAAACACACTGTGCTCTCCATTCTGTGACTGGGGTTGGATAGAAAGTGGGACTTCCCACTTCCCATCTACAGTCTCGAGAACATAGCCTAGACTATGGTAACTGAGGGAGTGAGCCAGGAGTTACAAACCTGCCCCTCCTAAGGAGACAGCTTCTGACCAAGAGCTGGGGGAGTGGGGTAGAGCCAGTGTTCGGGCCGTATTTGCCCTGCAGATACCACACCAGCCAGGAAGCCACACTCTGTCCTTCCTGTCCACAGACTGCACTTCTTACTTCTCTGTCATTAGATGGAGGTTTTGTTGAGTAAAATGTTCTTGGCTTTCTGTGTGCTCCTCCCCAGGGAAGTCTCCGAATCATTATCTGCTGCACGTCCTCTGGGGAGTGGAGGCTGGGGCATAATGGTGAGTAATGGAACTGGGTAGCCAGTGACCAACAGGGACAACAAGCAGAGCACAAGCAAACAGGCAATGATGACAGACATCCCCTTAGGTTTGGAATGAAGAATGAATGAATGAATGAATGAATTGCATCAAATGATCTAAGTCATGCCTTGTGAAAGCTATGTGAAGCTGGGATTGTAGGTGAGAGCCTGTTAAAGAAGAGAGGGGCAGGCATGGAGCATCGGAAAGCAGTGGGGATCTAGGTTCAGTGAAGCCAGGAACTGTCGGACCTGAGGCCCTGGGTAAAGACTTAAGTGACTGATTTCTGCTTTTACCTTGATAGCTAGTGAAACACAACGTGCCAAGGACAGTTACTTTGGGGCAGCTATTTCTCACACATAACATACTACTCTTATCAGAGTAAGATGTCAGCTCACTGGGGTGGTACAGTCCTGTGACCCAGGCCCCTTGGGAGATGGAGGCAGTAGAGTGACTTGTACCCAGTGTGGGCAATACAGCAAGACTCTCATCTTAAAATAATTAAAGTCAGTAATGTTGGATACATGTTATGCCTTAGACCATTTCATTTTACTTTTAGAAATATTTTATTAAGTCTTTGAGAATTTCAGAAGATGTATTTTACTCATACTCACCTCCAGCTCCTCCTCCTTATTCCTCTCAACCCCAAACTTCATGTCATTTTTTAAAATTTGATAATTGGTTGACTACTTTGTGCTGTTCATATACTTCCAAGTGCTGGGTCATCCACTGGAACATGGTTGACCAACCAGGATTGACATCCTTAGGGAAAACTGACCCTTTGCCCAGAAGTCATTGACAACAGCTCTTCAGTGAGGGGTGGATGCTCATTAGCCCCTCCCCCACTTCATGCTGGGATACTGACGCTTCATGTTTTACAGATCATGTGAAGGCAGCCACGGCCTTCATGGTATGGTGTCCAGGAAACGCTGTTTACTTCGGGTCTTTCTTGATCTCTGCTTTTATAATCTTTCTGTCCCTCATAGTCAATGGTCCCTGAGCCTTTTCTGGACATCAGAGTGTGATGTCGATAGCTCATTGTGGTTGGTGCCTCGACAGTCACTTTTTCTCTGCACTTTGAACAGTTGTGCGTGTCTTCATTGACAGCCATTCCCTGTGCAAAAGCGCTTATCTACAGAAGCCGAGAGTTGTACTGCTTTATGAGCATAGAGAGCCATCTGATACTATGTCCTTTTAGAAAAATAAAGCAGTCAGTTCATCCATGGGACTAATGAGCTCACCAACAGTCTTAGGGTTCTCTAGAGTCACAGAACTTATGATAGTCTCTATATAGTAAGGAAATGGTAGTCCAACTCCCCAACAATGGTCAGCAGCAGCTGTGAATGGAAGTCCAGGGATCTAGCAATTGCTCAGTCCCACAAGCAAGCGGACAGGAAGGAGGGAGGGAGAGAATGAGAGAGGGAGGGAGGGAGGGAAGAAGAGAGGGAGGGAGGGAGGGAGGGAGAGACTTCCTTCTTCCAATGTCCTTATGTAGGTCTCCAGCAGAAGGTGTGTCCCAGATTAAAGGTGTGTACCACCACACCTGGATCTGGGACTTGCTTTGTCCCAGATGACCTTGAACTCAGAGATCTTGCCTTAGTGTTCTGGGACTCATAGCCACTATGCCTCAAGATCAGGATCACAGGCGAGCCTTCCAATTCTGGATTGTGGTTCATTCAGATATAGTCAAGTTGACAATGAGGAATAGGCACTACACCAACCATAGGGTTGTTGCCAGGAAGAACAATACTAGTATTAGACATGCACTCTTTCCTTTGAAGGAGGCTGTAAGACATTTGTGCCACTGTTGTACCTGTTGGCTTCACTGGTGAGTCATCTTTGAAGCTGAATGTTCTGTTGAGGTGAAGAGATACCATGACCAAGGCAACTCATTGTTAAAAAAGGCATTTACTTGAGGGCTGGCTTACAGTTTCAGAAACTTAGTCCATTATTATCATGGTGGGAGAATGAAGGCATGCATGATGGTATTGGAGCAGTAGCTGAGAAACAGCCTGATACACCAGCAGAGAGACAGAGGCAGAGAGAAACAGGGACAGAGAGGAGACTGGGCCTGAGCTTTTGAAACCTCCATGTCCACACTCAATGATATACTTCCTCCAACAAGACCATACCTGTCAACAAGGTCACACTTTCTAAACCTTCTCAAATATGCCACTGATTCAAATATACGAAGCTATTGATAGTGGGGTCATTCTTATTCAAGTCTCTACATTAGGGCACACAGCTAAGAAAGCCTTTAAGAGAGCCCCCCCCAAGAGACTGTATGAGAGCTATGCGGTAAGGAGGAAGCTTCCTGGTCAGTATTAACGTGATTTCTCTGTGTTGTGTGACCTGTGGGTGGTTTCTTCAACAATAGAGTCTTACCATCAAGCTCTGGTGGGTGACCAAAAGTGATAGCTGCAGGCTGGGCTGTGGAGGTAAGGCTGCTGTGACTCTTGGGGCTAATAACATGAAGGGAGGTATGCTACAACTGGCTCCGGGCTTTTTATTTGGTGACATATGGCCTCTGGGAAAAGCATAATTTCCAGTGTAGAGTAACACCACTACTCTTTTATATGGCTAGACAGTTGGGAATCTTATGAAAGAGTAAGTTTCCATAATGCTTTTAAAAAATGTTTGCTTTTATTTTATTTGTTTAGGTATTTTTGCCTGTATGTATGTTCATGAACTATATGAGTTTTTGGTGCCTGGAGGCTGGAAGAGGGGGATGGATCCCTGCAGTGGGAGCTACAGATGGTTGCTAGTCACCTTGTGGGTCCTGGGAATCAGATCAAGGTTCTGGAAGAGCAAGCAGCTTGCGCTCTTAACTGCTGAGCGACCTTTCCAAGCCCTCCATGTGACTTCTTCAAACACATGTAGTTACCTTCCTCATCCCCTTCTCAGCTCTTCCTGTCCCTCTCTCTACTTAAGCTTTCCCATCATCCCCCTTTTGACTACACTTGTCCCTCCTCTATGTTCTCTAATCCTCCTTGCCATGGTCCCTTTCTAGTTTCCTGTATTCTACAGGTATTCCTCAAACACATACATCTAAAGATTTAACTAGTTCCACGTGTGAGTTAGAGTCTGTGCCATTTGTCTTTTTGGTTCACTCAATGGTTTTCCAGCTCCATCCATTTACCTGCAAATTGCAAAATTTCATTTTTCTTTACAACTGACTAAAATTTCATTGTATATAAGCACCACGTTTTCATTATCCATTTAGGGGTTCATTGACAACTAGGCTGTTTCCATGTTCTAACTTTGTGAATAGAACAGGTATGCACATGGATAAATATATATTTCTCTAGCAGGAAGTCCTTTGTGTATATGGTTAGGAGAGGAATAATTGGATCACATGGTGGAGCTATTTCTAGTTTTGGGGGGAACCACTACACTGATTTACACAATGGCAACACCTATTTGCAGTCCTGCCAATAGCACAAGAGGGTCTCCAGTTCCCACATTCCACCAGCATTAGCTGTCTTTTCTTAATCTTAGACCTTCTGAGTGGAGTAAGGTGAACTCTCATAAGAGCTTCAGTTTTCATTTCCATAATGACTGAGAACGGTGAATACTGTAAAAAAAAAAGTTTCCCAGCTATTTCTTTCTTCTGAGGAGGAGTCTATTACTACCATTGCTCACCTTTTAACTGGTTGGGATTTTTATTTGTTTGTTTAGTTTATTTTTTTTTGTTGGGTTTTTTGTTTTTTTTTCCTTGTATATGCTAGACACCAATCCTTGGTCAGATGTATAGCTGGCAAATATTTTTCTTCTTTCTGTATGCTGGTGCTTCAGTCGATTATCAGGTTTTTCAGGGTTTTTGTTTGTTTGTTTTGTTTTTGTGGTTGTTGTTTAGTTGGTTGATTGGTTGGGTTTTGTTTTGTTTTTGCAATGCCAAAGCTTTTTAATTTCATGGAATACACTGGTTAGTTGGTCTACATTCTGAGTCACTGGAGTTCTATTGGGAAAGTCCTTCCCTGGGCCTGTATTCTGAAGAGTACCCCCTATTATTTCTTCTAGAGAGTTCAGATCTTAGGTTTAGCATAAAGTCTCTGATCCCATTAGAACTGAGCTGTGTTAAGTGTAAGAGGGGCAGACACACTTCCCTCTTCTACATGTAGATACCATTTCCCATGTGTTACATGATTCTGACTTTCCTTCAGTGTGAAATTTTTTCATCTTGGCTGTAGCTGCTGTGCACATTCGTCTGGGTCTCAGTTATGTCTTTTTCTCAGAGTACCATGCTTTTTTTATTAGTATAGCTCTGTGGTATAATTTGAAACCAGGCATGGTGATGCTCCTCAAAGTATTCTTGTTGCTTAGAATTGTTTGAGCTCTCTCGGATCTTTGAGCTTCCATATTGCTAGGCCCAAAATTTCCCTCCAAAAATGTCAGTACTGGTGACAATATCTTAACAGAAGGATTTTTCTTGGGTACAATGGAGGGTGATATTGTATAAACAAAGACCTAAAGGTGGTTTTTTGATTATAGGGAATCTCCCTTAATCTATGTCCATCTGTTTGGAGCAAGGGAAGTCTCTCTGACACTGCCCTCCACCAAGATCATTGACAATTGATCATCAGTAAATTTTTCTGCCAATGGAAAAAAAATAGTTTCACAGAACCCTTACTTATAATTATAAATTTTAATCTTGATTTTTAAATTTCTGTGAAGAATTACCTTATAATTTTGATGTGGCTTGAACTAAATCTATAGATTACTTCCGGTGAGGTGGCCATTTTCACAATATGAATCTTATTAACCCATGAGCATGGAAGCATCTTCTGGGTCTTCTTTAATTTCTTCCTGTTTCCTTGGTTACTTTATTTCAATATTTCTTTCTGATGTTGTTGGGAATGATACTGTTTCCCTGACTTTTTTCTCAACATACTTGTCAATATATAGGCAGGATACTACTGATTTTTATGTGTTGATTTTATATTCTGCTACTTTGCTAAATTTGATTATTAGCTTTAGTAAATTTATCTTAAGAGACTTTGGGGTCTTTAATGTATAGAACTGCATCATCTAAAAATAGCAACACTTTAATTCTTCCTTTCTCACTTATATCGTTCTTATCTCCTTTCTTGTTGCTATAGCTAAGACCTCAAGCACCAGGAGTGGACCTCGTTGTTTTGTTCCTGATTTTAATGGAAATGCTTCAATTTTCTCACCATTTGGCATGATGTTGTTTGTGGGCTTATTGTACATTGCTGTTCTTATGATGATATATGGCTCTTTATCTCCAGATGCTCAGGGGTTTTATCATGTTGAATTTTGTCAAAAGTATTCTCTGAATCTAATGAGATGATTATGTGGCTTCTGTCTTTGAGTCTATTTATATAGTAAATTACACTTATTAATTTATATACATTGAGCACGTCTGCCTCTTCAGGATGAAGCTCACTCGATTATGGTATATGATCTTTCTATGCATTTAAAAAAATTTGGATGCAAAATTTTGAGAATTTATTTTCACCCATATTTATCAGAGAGATCTATAATTCTCTGTTGTCTTGGGTCTCTGTGGTTTGCATATTAGAGCAATATTGGTTTTGTAAAAATAATTTGAGAGTTTCATCAGGACCAGCGGCCCGCCAGCCCACAGGTCATTGCAGAGCTACAGGATCACTCTCCATCCTAAGTGGAAGGTGAATCAAATTCTTCTGCCCACTGTCTATCCTGGGAGAGTCTACCCGGAACTCTTGTAGCCTAGGCAGTGTTACTGCCTGGGAGCACACACTTCCAGACTTAAAACTGTATTTCATGATGATGATGGAGATCTTTGAGAAGCTCATAGATAGCAATCTTAAAGAAATATAGGAAAACTAAGAGAATACACAAAAACAAGTAGAAGCTCTTAAAGAGGAAACACAAAAATCACTTAAAGAACTAAAGGGAAGCACAACCAACCAGGTGGAAGAACTGAAAACAGAAATAGAAACAATTAAGAAAAAACAAAAGGAGACATCCCTGAAGCTGGAAAACCTAGGAAAGATATCAGGAGATATATCAGCAACAGATTAAAAGATGGAGAAGAGAATCTCAGGAGTAGAATATACCATAGAAATCATTAACACAGCAGTCAAAGAAAATGCAAAAATTAAAAAGATTCTAACCCAAAACATCCAAGAAATCCAGAACACAATGAGAAGACAAAACCTCAGGATAATATATATATAAGAGAATAAAGACTCCCAACTGAAAGGCCCAGAAAATAAATATCTTCAACACAATTGTAGAAGAAAACTTCTCTAACCTAAAAAAAAAAAAAAAAAAAAAAAAAAAAAGGATGACCACAAACATCCAAGAAGCCTACAGAACTCCAAATAGACTGGACTAGAAAAGAAATCTTCCCGACACAAATTCTGAAAACAAAGAAAGAATACTAAAAACAGTAAGAGAAAAAGGACAGTTAATGTATAAAGTCAGACTGATCAGAATTACACCAGACTTTTCAACAGAGACTATGAAAGCAAAAAGATCCTGGATAGACATCATACAGTTCCTAAGGGAACATAAGTTCCAGCCCAGGTTACTATATTCAACAGAACTCTCAATCACCATAAATGGAGAAACCAAGATATTCCAGGAAAAAAACAAAATTTTACACAATATCTGTACATAAATCCAGCCATACAAATGATGATAGATGGAAAATTCTGCCACAAAGAGGGAAACTTCACTCTAGGAAAAATCAAGAAACTAATTCTCTTGTAACAAACACCAAAGAAGAAAAGCACACAAACATAATTCTGCCTCTAACAACAAAAATAGCAGGAAACAACAATTCCTTAATATCCCTTAACATCAATGGACTCAATTTTCCAATAAAGAGACATAGGCTGTCAAACTGAATATGTAAACAGGATCCAGAATTTTGATGCATACAGAAAATTCATCTCAGCAACAAAGATAGACACTATCTCAGAGTAAAAAGTTGGGACAAAATTTTCCAAGCAAATGGTCCCAAGAAACATGCTGGAGTAGCTATCCTACTATCAAATAAAATAGATTTTCAATCAAAAGTCATCAAAAAACCAGGGAAGGACACTTTATAATCATCACAGGAAAAATCTATTGAGATGAACTCTCAATCTTGAACATAGATGCTTTAAATACAAGAGCACCCACATTCATAAAAGAAATTCTGCTAAAGCTCACAGCATATATTATATCACACACAATAATAGTGAGAGACTTCAACACCCCACTCTCATCAATAAATAGATCGTGGATGGAGAAACTGAACAGATACACAGTGAAATTAACAGACATCTATAGAATATTTCATCCTAAAACAAAAGAATATAACTTCTTCTCAGCAACTCATGGCACCTTCTCCAAAACTGACCATATAGTCGGTTAACACAATTGCTTTGTAATATAACTTGAGGTCAGGGAGGGTGATTCCCGCAGATGTTTTATTGTTGTTGAGGATGGATTTCGCTATTCTAGGTCTTTCGTTATTCCAGATGAAATTGCACATTGCTCTTTGCAACTCAATGAAGAACTGGGTTGGAATTTTGATGGGGATTACATTGAATCTGTAGATTGCTTTTGGTAAGATGGCCATTTTTAAAATGTTGATCCTTCCAATCCATGAGCATTGGAGATCTTTGCATTTTCTGAGATCTTCCTCGATTTCCTTCTTTAGAGGTCTGAAGTTCTTGTCATACAGATCTTTCATTTGCTTAGTTAGAGTCTCACCAAGGTATTTCATAGTTTCTGTGACTATTGTAAAGTTTATCTTTTCTCTAATTTGTTTCTCCACATTTGTCCTTTGAATATAGGAAGGCTACTGATTTTTTTGAGATAATTTTATATCCGGCCACTTTGCTGAACTTCTTTATCAGCTGTAGGAGTTCTCTGGTGGAATTTGTGGGGTCGCTTAAGTACACTATAATGCCATCTGTAAATAGTGATGTTTTTACTTCTTCCTTTCCAATTTGTATCCCTTTGATTTCCTTTTGCTGTCTAATTGCTCCAGCCAGAACTTCCAGTATTATGTTGAATAGGTAGGGGGAGAGTGGGCAGCTTTGTCAAGTCCCTGATTTTAGTGGGATTGCTTCAAGTTTCCCACCGTTAAGTTTGATGTTGGCAGTTGGTTTGCTGTATGTTGCTTTTATTATGTTTAGGTATGGGCCTTTTATTCCTGTTCTTTCCAAGACTTTTAACATGAAGGGGTGTTGGATTTTGTCAAATGCTTTCTCAGCCGCTAGTGAGATGACCATGTGGTTTTTTTCTTTGGGTTTGTTTATATGGTGGATTACATTGATGGAGTTCCTTATATTAAACCATCCCTGCATCCCAGGGATGAAGCCTACTTGATCATGGTGAATGATTGTTTTGATGTGTTCTGGATTCAGTTTGCAAGGATTTTGTTGAGTATTTTTGCATCAATGTTCATAAGTGAGATTGGTCTGAAGTTCTCTTTCCTTGTAGGGTCTTTGTGTGGTTTAGGAATGAGGGTTATTGTAGCCTCAAAAATAAGTTAGGTAGTTTTCCATCTGATTCTATTTTGTGGAATAGTTTGAAGAGTATTGGTATTATGTAGTCAAAAAACGTCTGATAAAACTTTGCACTGAACCCATCTGGACCTGGACTTTTTTTGGTTGGGAGGCTTTTGATAATTGCTTCTATTTCTTTAGGTGTTATGGGATAATTTAGATGGTTTACCTGGTCCTGGTTTAACTTTGGTATCTTGTATCTGTCTAGGAATTCATCCATTTCCTCCAGATTTTACAACTTTGTTGAGTATAGGCTTTTGTAGTAAGATCTGATGATTTCTTGATTTTCCTCAGTTTCAGTCATTATTTTTACACTTTCCTTTCTGATTCTGTTAATTTGAATACTCTCTCTTTTCCCTCTAGTTAGTCTGGCTAAGGGTTTATCAATCTTGTTAATTTTCTCAAAGAACCAGCTCTTGGTTTTGTTGATTCTTTGAATGGTTCTTTTTGTTTCTATTTGGTCTATTTCTGCCCTAAGTTTGATTATTTCTTGCTGTCTACTCCTCTTGGGTGTATCTGCTTCCTTTTGTTTTAGAGCTTTCAACTGTGCTGTCAGGTTGCTAGTATATGCTCTCTCCAGTTTCTTTTTGGAAGCACTCAGAGCTATGAGTTTTCCTCTCAGTACTGCTTTCATTGCATTCCATAGGTTCAGGTATGTCGTGTTTTCATTTTCATTGAATTCTAGAAAATCCTTAATTTCTTTCTTTATTTCTTCTTTGACCCTGCTATCCTTTAATAGAGCATTGTTTAGTTTCCATGTGTATGTGGGCTTTTTGTTGTCTTTGTTGTTATTAAAGACCAGCCTTAGACCATGGTGATCTGAAAGGATGCATGGGAGTATTTCGATCTTCTTATATCAATTGAGGCTCATTCTGTGTCCAATTATGTGGTCAATTTTTGAGAAGGTGCCGTGAGGTGCTGAGAAGTAGGTGTATTCTTTTGTTTTAGGATGATATGTTCTGTAGATATCTATTCATTCCAGTTGGTTCATAGTCTCTGCTAGTTTTACAATGTCCTTGTTCAGTTTCTGTTTCCATGATCTGTCCATTGGTAAGAATGTGGTATTAAAGTCTCCCACTACTATTGTGTGGGGTAAAATGTATTTTTTGAGCTTTAGTAGGGTTTCTTTTATGAATATGGGTGCTTTTGTATTTGGAGCATATATGTTAAGAATTCAGCGTTCCCCCTGACAGATTTCCCCTGTAATGAGTAAAAAGTGTCCTTCCTTATCTTTTTTGATAACTTTTGGTTGAAAATCTACTTTATTCGATATTAGAATGGCCACTCCAGCTTGCTTCTTGGGGCCATTTGCTTGGAAGGTTTCTTTTCCCAACCTTTTACTCTGAGATAGTGTCTGTCTTTGTCTCTGAGATGAGTTTCCTGTATGCAGCAAAATGCTGGGTTTTGTTTATGTATCCAGTCTGATAGCCTATATCTTTTAAATGGGGAGTTGAGTCCATTTATGTTAATAGATATCAAGGAATAGTGGTTGCTGTTTCCTGATATTATTGCTTTGGTAGGTTGAAATGTGCCTGTGTGTCTTTCTTCTTTTGGTTTTCTTGCTTAAAATTTTTCTTGTTTTTACTATGAGGTGGTTCCCCTCGTTGTATTGGATTTTCCACCTACAATTCGTTGTAGTGCTGGGTTTGTGGTCATATATTGTGTGAATTTAGTTTAGTCTTGGAATATCTTCATCTCGCCATCTATGGTGATTGATAGTTTTGCTCGGTATAGCAGCTTGGGCTGGCACTTGTGCTCTCTTAGGGTCTGCATGATGTCTGTCCAGGCTCTTCTAGCTTTCATAGTCTCTGTTGAGAAATCGGGTGTGATTCTGATTGGTCTGTCTTTATATGTTATCTGACCTTTTTCCCTTACTGCTTTTAGTATTCTTTCTTTGCTTTGGGCACTTGGAGTTTTGACTATTATGTGTCAGGAGGAATTTCTTTTCTTGTTCAACCTATTTGGAGTTCTGAAGGCTTCTTTTATGCTTGTGGTAATCTCATTCTTAAGGGTAGGAAAGTTTTCTTCCAGGATTTTGTTGAAGATATTTACTGTGCCTCTTAGTTGATATTCTTCTCCCTCTTCTATTCCTATTATCCTTAGGTTTGGTCTTCTCATTGTGTCCTGGATCTCCTGCACATTTTGGGTTAGGAGCTTTTTTTTTTGCATCTTCTCTGACTGTTTTGTCTATGTTTTCAATGTTGTTTTCGGCCCCTGAGATTCTCTCTTCCATCTCTTGTAGTCTGTTGGAAATGCTTGCATCTGTGACTCCTGATTTCTTTCTTAGAATTTTTACCTCTAGGTTTGTCTCTTTTAGTGTTTTCTTTATTGTGTCCATTTCCGTTTCAAATTACTTCTTCCATTCCTTCATCTCTTTGGTTGTTTTCTTCTAGTTCTTTGAGTTCTTTGAGTATTTTTCTTGTTTCTTCTTTAAAAGCTTCTAATTCTTTATGCTTTTCCTCCCGTTCTTGTTTAAGGATCTCTATCATCATCTTGAGGTAGGATTTTGGGTCTGAATCTTCTTTTTCTGGAGTGTTTTGCATTCTGCTGTTTTTTTGTGATGGGAGAGCTGGGTTCTAGTGTTGTCAGGTTGTCTTGGTTTTCCTGGTGTACGTTCTTTTGCTTTCCTCTTGCCATCTTGTTGTCAGTGACTGGTTCTCGCCTTTCTCTTGTACCTGGCCTGTGTCCCTGGATCTCTGCTGTTCCTGGTGGAGGATGGTCCGAGTGCCTGTTGTGCACCCCAAAAGCTGCCTGGTGGGAACAGAGGGCCCAATGCCGGGTTCCTGCATCCCTGGATCAAGCCATTTGGGCAGGCACGCACTTTCCGCATGCTCTGCTGAGATCTCTCTGCCCCCTGGCTAGTCGGAACCTGTTCTTACCCCTTTCCCGCCAGTCCTGTGTGTCTGAGTCTCCACTCTTCCTGGTGGTGGATGGTCCGAGCACACCGTCAATCTTGTTGAAAAAAGAAAAAAAAAAGAAAGAAAAAGAAACGAACATCCTGGGGGCTGGAGAGATGTCTCAGTGGTTGAGAGAACTTCCAGAGGTTCTGAGTTCAATCCCCAGCAACCACATGGTGACTCACAACCATCTGTAATGGGATCCGATGCCCTCTTCTGGTGTGTTTGACGACAGCTGCAGTGTACTCACATACATTAAATAAATAAATAAATAAATAAATAAATAAATAAATAAATAAAACCAAAAAGAAACTGTCTCTTCCCTTCATTGATTCTTTTTTAGTTCTCTATTTTGTTAACTCCAGCCCTGTTTTGATTATATTTCCCCATCTATAGTTTTGTGGCAATAGCACATTCTTGTTCTTCCAAGACCTTCAAGTATATCATTAAGTTATTAATTTGAGGTCTCTCAGATATTATTGTCCATTTTGCAAAAATCACCCTGAACTGCTGAAAAGAACATAGTTAGTGTTTGGTTGGAATGTTTTATAGTTGTTCGTTGTGTCTTGTTGTGGATTCTGCTCTCATTCCCAGCAATTGATGTCTTCAGAGCCAACCATTTTTCCAGTGCTCTCTGTAGAGCTGGCTTGGTATTAAACATCTTTTATCTTTTTAAAAGAAAGATTACTTATTTATTTGTTTGTGCATATGAGTGTTTTGCTTGCAAGTGTGTATGCACTACATGTCTACCTGTTGTCTGCGAAGGTCATATCATCAGACACCCAGACATTGGGCTTCTGGATGGTTGTGAGCTACTGAGGGAGTGCTAGGAATTGAACTGTTGTGTGGTTAGCAATTTGTGGGGAAAATGTCTCTGTTTTTCACATTGTTTCTCTTTCTGCACTGGAGTTATTTTTGTTATTAAGTCTTTCTCTCTCCCTTCCTTCCTCCATCCCTTCCTTCCTCCCTTCTTTCCTTTCTTTCTTTCTTTCTTTCTTTCTTTCTTTCTTTTGTATTCTTTATTTTTAAAATTATATTCACTTTTTTCTCTTTCAATGGTAGTATATGCATTGCTCAGTCCAA
Source organism: Micromys minutus (assembly GCF_963924665.1). Classification (NCBI taxonomy): domain Eukaryota; kingdom Metazoa; phylum Chordata; class Mammalia; order Rodentia; family Muridae; genus Micromys; species Micromys minutus. The sequence goes on from NC_137974.1 coordinate 686,339, forward strand.
GATTGGGTCCTGGAGGGTCTCAGATATCCTTTCCTTCTGTGGGGTTGGTATTTCGTACTGAAGGCTCTATGTCAAGTCTTCTTCTTGGGTCAGGTATAGTCCTATGTCAGCCAAGGCCTCCTACCTGATCTGTAAGCCTTCCCTGTGAATTGTGAAACAGGCCTGTGGGCCTTACTCAGAGTCAGATCTGCTCCCTGCCCTGATTCTCGGCTATAACTGTGGCTGCTTGGAGCTCCTGTGAACATGTGAGTTTAACTCAGAGTTCAATCTGATTCTTATCCTGGGTGCTTCCACTGGATCTGCTTGTTGAGTTATAAAACTCCTCAAGCACTAACAGGCCCTAGTTCAGGGTTGGGTTACTCCAGGGATCTGCAGCAAACAGTGGAGCTCCTGGGAGAAGTCGAACTTCCCCAATGCCTACGGACTTAATCTAGAGTCAAATCTGGTCCCCACACTGAGTGCACAGCTTCTGCTGAAGCCACTGGGAACTCTGTACCTTCCCAAAGCCTCTTATTTAATTTTTATTTGTGATTTATTTTCCATCAGCTATTGTGTGCTTGTATTAAAACCGGGGCACACCATAATTGCTACATGGCCAATTCATTGTTAGCTGGACATTCCTCACACAGCTCCATAACCCTTGCGTGTTCCATTCGGTGGGAAACAAATTTTATGAGCGAGGGAAGCTATGTTCTCTCCCTGGCTAGTTCATTCTCTTCCCTGAGAGATGAGCCTCTCAAAGACTAGTTCCATACTGTCTGCTTTACTGTGTTCAACAATCTACCTTTAACCTGCTGGTGTGGTTCTGTCTGCAGCACTCTGTAAGAACCGTTTTGTTAAGGATGCTAATGACTATTAGTTATAGCAGAAATCCGAGAAGTTTTTCCAGTTCATGTTATTCTTGACCGGTCTACGTATTTCTCAGTGAACTCATAGGTCTCCATTCTGCTGCCAGGGTCTCTGGTCCTTAATTCCCTTTGGCAGTCCTCCAGGTTATCTATCCCTTCTTCTGTTTGCTTAAGTTGTTTTCCAGGTGAGACTGCTCAGAGCATTTCCCACAGCTTCCCTTGGTTTCCTCAGTACTTCAGGCTCTTTACTCCCAAGGCTACTCCACACGTCTGAGGACGTTTCCCAATCTCCTTTCCTAGCACTTACTGCCCACCTGAAGTTTAAGATCTGGAAAATTTAGTTTATTTTTAACTCCCATGGTGAAATCTGCATGGGTTTCAGAACTTCGGAATAAATCTCCAAAAGTCCTCAAACGCTGAAAGCTGTTCAGTGATAACCATTGCCTTCAGGGTTCCCTCTGGCTTGAGAGTCCTTTGTCCTTTGATTTTAGTAAGGTTAGTGTATTCAGCACAAGCCTTTGTCTGTAAGAACCTTTCTTCATTATCCAAGCTCCACCCTGAGCCAGTTGCAAGTTAGTTCTTTACCTAGCATAGACTTTCTTGAAAGTATCTCAAGTATCTATTATTTTTGTCATAAATAATACGTCACTTAACAGATTATTTGTTTGTACAGCCATTTCCCTCTTCTGGATTCAAGGATCTGTGTCTTGTCTCAATTGTGTTTATAGCCCCAGATCCTGCCATAGCACCCAGTCCTTAGTAGGTGCACAGGAGATATGTGGGTCACAAATCTAAAGCTGTTAAAGAGGATCAGCGCCAATTAAGAATTAACTTATGGTCCCTGTGTGGAGGAAGGCTGTGACAGAAGAAGTCATAGGCAACAGCATCTATCAAAGTAGTATCTCCTCAATGTTTTGGCTTTTGTCTCTAGATTTTTCCAGGGAAATAGATAAAGACTTTTTGAGTTCCATGGGCTCCTCTCGCTCTAGTGCTGAGTTGAGTAAGTAGATTGGAATCCTTAGCTTCTGAAGTATGTCTGTTGACAGGGAAAACTGAAGGGAGCCCAGCATTGGGAAGTAAAGGAAGCCATTTGCCATTGATCTCTCGGGGTGTTTAGAAGTGGGTGGCTTCCTTCAGCCTCATCATCCTCAGATGTCCCAATAACACAGGTCTGGTCATCAGAGCTGAGATCGAGACCTGGAGGAAGTTCTGTCTACTTTGCCTGTCTACATGCTGAACTGCCCCAATCCCAAGCCACTTCGTGATCTTCGTGGGGCTTGCTAGGAAAAGTATTTATAATGTGTTTTCATCAAAGAACTCTGCAGGGAAGCCTCCTCAGGCTCCCTTGACTTCCCCCTAATATTATATAATTGGATTATCTCTGATCTCCCTGGGAGGTGCCTCACAGGGGAAGAGTGCTTCTCTAGCACTTGCTGTTGAATATTAATTCCTTCAGAGTAGAATGAAGTGTGAAGAGGCATTTAAAGGATAAAGGAAGGATGGGAATAAACAGGAGAAACCCAGGAATTTGATACCTGGCAGTGGGTAAGAAGTAGCTGGAGACTTACATGAAATAAGTGAGGAGGTTCTGAGAAGGGCATAGGACAGCTTCCAGGAACAGAGGAAAGGGGAATGCCAATTAGTTGTAAAAATGTCCGTTTTCCTCCAATTACAATATGTCTATGCTTGTTGTCTTAGTTTGGGTTTTACTGCTGTGAACATATACCATGACTCAGGTAATTCTTATAAGAATAGCATTTAACTGGGGCTGTCTTACAAATTGAGAGGTTCAGTCCATTATCATCAAGGTGAGAGCATGGTAGCATCCAGGCAGGCATGGTGCAGGAGGAGCTGAGAGTTCTACATCTTCATCTGAAAGCTGCTGGAAGACTGGTTTCCAGGGAGCTAGGATGAGGGTCTTAAATCCCACCCCACAGTGACACACCTACTCTAACAAGGCCTCACCTTCTAATAGTGCCACTCCCTGAGCCAAGCATATACAAAACATCACACTTGTGGTACCGAATGTCAGATTTGATAAGGGGGCTTTTATGCTAAGGGCCACCTCTTAGGTTATGTAATAGTTTCCTTTTATTTCTCTTATTTGACATGGGTTTCTAATCTAATAAGCCCAGTAAGATTGATTCAAATATGTATTAAACCTCCTACATGCCAATTAGGGTGCCAAGGACAAAGCTGTGGTGGAAAGGGGGAACAATGACTAAGTTCACAGATTCCTTTAGTATAGTGTAAGAAAATGCTGTGCACCTATGCCATTAGAACAGAGAAGGGCATCAACTCCAGGGCCTAGTGTGGCGATCCCTGCCTGTGAGTTCAGCCACTAGGAAGGTTCAAGTGAAAGAAACATGAGTTCAAGATCTGCCTGGGAAGGACAGGCTTTCTTGAAATCAAAGAAGGAAGAGGAATGAAGGAAGGAAAGACATTAATAGTGTCAAAGGGAATTCTCTAAGTCGAGTCTTTGATTCCTACAGGTTCTTTAGGAGGAGAGAGTCAATTTATCTGGAAAACAGTAGTCAACCCACTTGTGCTTAAAGCTTCCTCAATATCAAACTTTTTTGTGCGCACTCCCAGTGAATCCATTCAGCAAACGAAGTCACTGAGCCACCATGAAGTATTACGTGCCTTGAAATAATCAACATGTAAAATCAGTGCTGCCAAGCAATGGAAGTTGAGCTTTAACAACACAATGAAACAGGTACTTGCTCTGACTCCAGCCTTCCATGATGGAGCCCTATGCGCTTTCCTACATTTAATGGTCATCAAAACTAAACATCCAGGGGCCACTCCATTGTCATGTGCAGCTGCTTCTACCTGCCACGAAGGAATTAGCTACCGTACCGCCCGCACTAGCCATGAAAACTAAAGAGACAAGAGTTTACAGGATGGTATGGGTCAGAGATTAGATAAAACAATCCATCTTCCTGGGCTTGGTTCTTAACCTGTGAAATATAAACACAGTGCCTGCTCTCCTCGACGTGAAGGCAGGAAGAAATCAGGTAAATGGACACTAAGTTTGAAATACAAGGTCCGATGATGGGGCTGTGTGTTGTTAACGTGTCATGAGGAGAAAATGGAACTCAAACTCTTGACGAAGGCTATGGCCTATGATGGACACACAGACACAGACATGCTCTGTGTTTGTTCCATGACTATTGGATGCCTAACAGTTCACACTTCGAATAATGAAAAGAATCTCATGCTGGTAAATTGACTTAAGAGTTTGCCCAAAACCACCTTTGAAAGCAAAACCCAAGGCCTAGAACTATCTTCAAGGTACATATTTAAAGGAATAGCTCTTTTGGTGGCTTAGGGGGCTTTTGGGCTTTCTGGAGTTCTCACTGGAGCTAAGGGGAAACTCTTATAAAAGGCTTGACTTACTAATTAGCCAGTCTTGACTGACTCGGCTGTCCAGGCAGAGCCCACCTCAGTGGTAGATTGCTCACAGCAGAACAAAAATCTAGTCCGTGGAGAAGGGTCCAGCCAGACCTATCCTTTCATAAGTGAGTATATGAGAAGCAATTTCTTCCAATGACTAAAGAGTTCATTTTAACTATAAATAAAAACAAAACAAAACAAACACACAAACAAACACCACACCCTGAGTACTCACTACCACAGCAAGGATGATCTTTATCTGACTTCACTAGCCTAGAGAACGGGAGGAATCTTCAAAGGCCCAGACCAGATGTAGACTCCTCACAGAGGGCCTCTCTCTGGAGCATTTCTGACATATCTCAGATTTTTCCACTTTTACTTTGTGTTAAAAAGAGATCGCCTTAGAGTTGAAGCGTCCCACACAGGTGAGCCCATGTAGGCATGTAAGTTTTTATCATAACTACCCCTGGCCCTCATTGGATGGGCATTTTCCACAGCCTCCTTCTGCTGAGGTCTCTGCTTGCCTGCTGAAGCTGTGGGAGCCCTCCTGGCTTGATTTCCCTTGCAAGGATTTTACCAGCACCTGTGAGCCCTCACCCCCAGAGAAGGATGGCTAATGAGCTAATTACCCCAACCCAAAAATGTCAACTGTAAACAAATGAGGGCTGTGTTTATAATCAATCAGTTTTATGGCCTTCTGATGGTGATGATGTCAGCCGTTTACACTGGAGACCAGCGCTCATTCCCTCACTGGCTGACCAGCAGCTGGCCGCTTCTGTTGCTTCAGAGAGGAGGATGATGTGGTCCATTAATTCCGGCATTTGCACTGAAAGGAATGTGACTTTGGCCAAATGGGTAAACCCTAGTCCTCAAGATTGCCAAATGAATTATTTTTCGAAACCTTAAAGTCAGCCTGGATGGTTTTCAAATAATCGTGGTCTAGGGGGGCCTATACTTCCCCCAAATGATAAAATCCTTCTGAACTGTAACTTGATATGTAAATGATTTGAAGACAGTGGGAGACACTGATCCCAAGCAGGATGAGGAAATATCTTGGGAGAAGCAGGGTCTCGGGCTTATCTGTCCACAATACAGAGGAGCTTATCCCCTCTTCTTTAGGGAGTGACCTTCACCATGTCACCCTTCCTGCCCTAGCCTAGCTCCTCCACCCAGAGATTAGAAGAAGCTCAGTGCCTTTGCCTACAGAACACTTTGTGATCCTTAGACCAGCAGGATTCATGCAATGTGTAAATATCATAAAATGTGGCAGGAGACATGTTTACACCAAGCTGTGGTTTTTGATCAAAGCCAAAACGGTTGGATCCTTGAATGAAAACTTCTGGCTGCACATGTGAGATTTGCAAGTGCCCTTGGCACCTATAAAATGCAATTTGTGAGGTGCCGAACAATGTTGGGGGGAGGGGGTCTCCAAAGCCTGCTCCTTTGGCACCAAGATCCTTTCAAAACTAGTCTTGCCAACATGTGGAGATGTGGGTGCGTGCACTTTGCCTGCATTCTGGGTACAAAGTCAAGCCCAGAGTCAAGCCCGGAGTGCACTGGTGCCCCAAACACCCTGCTCTTCACTTAGAGACCCCTTGCCCCTGCCCCTGGAAACCCCAAGCCATCTGCTCCTTGTCCGTTTACACTTTGCTCATCTTAAGGCTGACTGTAGTTGGATTTCTTTGTTTTCATTTCAAGAGAACTTTAGGAATACAAAATGGGGTAGTGTGTGTGTATGTGTGTGGGTGTGTGCATGTGTGTGTGCATGTGTGTGTGTGTGTGTATGTGTGTATGTGTGTGTATGTGTGTGTATGTGTGTGTATGTGTATGTGTGTGTATGTGTATATGTGTGTGTGTATGTGTGTGTATGTGTGTGTGCATGTGTGCATGTGTGTGTGTGTAGGTTCTAGCACTTTATAGACCACTTACTTGTACCACTCAGCTTTATTCCAACACTTTCTCACATTCCAGATTCTGCACATTTTTTTCCCTTAAGGAAAAAAGAAAGACAGACTCTGTCTTCCTTCCTGTCCCACTAGCAGAAATCTGAAAGCCCGAGAGAGCATTGCTCAGGGTTTGGGGAGAGAACAACCATTTTTCTTTGTTCTAAGGACTTTGTTGGGTTTGTTTGTTTTCTTAGTTTATAGAAGTGAGCAACTGGAAACTGTTTATTCCCTTGGCACTAGGCAGTGGGATACACTCGTTTCCTGCCCCTTTGGTCAAATAGTCCTGAATAATGGGTATTTGTGAATTGTCAGAAGAGTAAATGCCATTGATCCGGCTTTGGGGCGTCAGTCCTCGAGCCTTCGCTTAGTTAAATGAATGCTTCCTGGCTTTTGTCCCCGGCAATGCCTTTCTTCCTTATGGTTGCATACTTGCTGATTTTGGGGGAGTAGACATAAAGGTAGATGACATCCTGTCTCTCTCGTCACAGGACATACGTCCCACATTGCCACCATCCTCAATGGCAAGCACAGTTGAAATGCTGCGGAGGGCAGTGAGGAAGCTCATTTAAAGTATGGCCGCATAGCTCGTGTGCTGTGAGTCCTGCAGCAGCTCCTTATCTACGTGGTTGACGCTGAGTTACCAAATTCTTACAGAGCGAAAACTTGGTACCATTAGCAGAGAACTCGATAACATCCTCTAACATTTTTTAACCGTGTGACCATCCAGGGCCCATATAATTTGTAAGTAGTTTTCATTCCACCTGGTGATGGCTTTCCATTTTGACATGTGTTCTACACAGGAGAGTAACAGTTGGACATATGAAACCTAATGGACTGCAAGGAAAACCTTGTTACTATGGTTACTGAAGAAGGTTCAGAACTGCTACTAAGCAGTGGCCTTACATAGTATTTCAGAGGCTGGCAGCCTGCCAGGCACTGAGAACCATGCTTGGAATGGGTCTTCACTGACATCTAGGATCATGCTTTGTACTGACTAGAGCAAACTATTGAGACCTCCACTTTTTTTTTTTCAAGAGAGGGTTTCTCTTGTTGCCTAGGCTACCCTGGACTCCGAGATCAGCCTGCCTCCGGCTCCTGAGTGCTGAGATTAAGGGCTTGTGCCACCGCTGCTGGTTTATCGATCTCGTTAGCCTCTTTTAGGGGGAAGGCATGACCATGTTGCCTAGTCTGGCGATAGGCTGGTAATTAAGACTTTACGGTGTAATATTCTGTTGTGCTGATTTCACAGTGTTGCTAGACGGGGGTAAAGTGAGCACAGTGAACCTTTATGAACTGGCACAGGTTAGACCCCAGCTGCTCTGCCTCCAGGATGTTAGAGTATGTGGAGTATTTGTAGTACATATTGAAATGTATTTGGTCTCCTTGATTATAAGATGCATCACTTCAGAATGAGGTTTTAAAGGAGAAGCACAGGTACTGGCTGAATTCACTATTTTAGAAATAGAATTTAAACCACCTTGTTCTTGAGCAAAGAATGTTTTATGTCCTAGACCCTCCGCTAGTGTGCAGGTAGGAAGTTTGAGGGCTTAGCTCTTTAGCTCACTCACAAGTGCTCTTTCAAAGGCTGCCACCCTGGTCCTTCTGACACCTTCAGTTTACATGTAGAAAGTCTCTCTGCCGTGCCATGTTAGTCTCCCAAGGCTATCGTAACCAGAGATGGATGGTTGCTTTTTACAATAATTTATTTCCAATAGTTTAGTTTTGCAGGCTGAAAATCTGAGGTTGCCAGGCATCATGAACAAAGTTCCTCCTGAGGTTTTAGTTAATTCCAGATGTAGTCAAGTCGACAAGCAAAAAATGGCCACCACAGACATCAGTTCTGCTAGACGCGTCCTCTAACATGAACTTTGGAGGAACAAAATTCCAAGTTATAGAATTACTAGCAAACCTTTTTAGGCTGTGCATTTGGTTATTGTTTGCTTGATGTGTGTGTGTGTGTGTGTGTGTGTGTGTGTGTGTGTACCATAACAAATGTGTGACTTGAAGCATCAGAAATCTCTTCTCTGGTAGTTCTCTGGGACAAGAATTTAACATCAGGCATCCTTAGAGCTCCTTAGCCTCAAAAGGCTAAAGGGAAGAAAAGTTTCTTATCTCTTCCAGCCTGTGGTAGCCTTAGGCATTGCTTGGCTGGTGGCAATGTATCGAAGACTTTTCCTTTCGTCTCCTGGCCTTTCCCTTTACTCTTGAAGGCAGGAGTCACTGGACTTATGGCTCAGTTACATCACAATGACCTTACTTCGAGGTCCTTAGTATCTGCAAAGACACCCCTCCCTCCCCAAAGGCCACATTTGTAGGTTCCTAGTAGCCATCTCTTTTTAGGGGATGAGGGAGGGAAGCACAGTTCACCTTATGAGGACAGGCTGATTAATTCCTCTAATGAAATGAACAGGACAAGATTCATGGTTATAGGACCCATAACACTATGTGGGGAATTTTGCTTTTTATAGCTTTTCCTATCAAATTAGCTCATACCAGCTGTGGCAGAGAAACCTGGCCTTCAAATGCATATGTCTCTTTTCTGAAATGTCAAGTTGTTCAAAGTTGGAGCTACCTATCTGGAAGCTCCTTTGAATGTTGGTGTGGCCATTACTACGTTTCAGAGGATGGACTGTAGATGAAAGTGTGGCATGTTAAGTACTCAAGTAGTTGTGCTTTGGACTCTGAGAAACTGCCTCAGCCGTGCTCTCCTTGTCTTTCATGGCAGCCTTGGGGAAGTCATGTGACAATCGTGCCTTCAGAAGATGAAAGGAGATCTCTGAGTCATCACTTTTTAGAGAGCTACGAAGAAAAATAGCCATTAGTGAATATCCTAATGAGACCACATGAATAAAAAATAAACTTTTAATATGTTGAGCCACTGAAAATTGGGGATCATCTGTTGTAGCAACTGGTCATATTTTACCTGACACAATATATGTACAATAATACCCTTTTTACGGTGAAATTATACTATTCATTCAGATGTCAGCATGTAATTCTTCCAAGCAAGAGTCTGGCCACCAAATGTCACTGGCCAGAAGAAAGCTTTGATTATCACATATTGATCTTACCTGAAAATATTATAAAGAAACATTAACCATTTTACATAACTTACCTAAATCTTCCAAGGACTAGAACTTGGTGTTCCTAGAAGATAAAAAAAATTAATAGCAATATTGATCACAATTAGCAAGAGTCAACTCTCCCCTTTTCCCATGGGGATCACACTCAAGGCCATCAGACTTGATGGCACGTGCTTTGCTGGTAAAACCATTTCACCAGCCTAACTGGATGATGTTTTACACATGCTTTGATCATTTCTATTTTGGCCTTAGATAGAACTGTGAGACCAATGAGCACTTCTGTGGGCTCATTTAGTGTTTCATACATGTTTCATCCGCTATGCTGTCACAGATGCTAAGCACATAGTAGCTGATCAATAAGAATTCGTCTTAGGGTTTCAATGTTGTGAAGAGATACCATGACCAAAGCCACTCTTACAGATCCAAACATTTAACTGAGCTTGGCTTACAGTTTTAGAGTTTCAGTCCATCATTGTCATAGTGGAAAGCATGGCACTGTGCAGGCAGACTTAGTGCTTAAAGAGCTAAGAGATCTCCATTATGATTCAAAGGCAGCCAGGAAGAGACTATCTTTTGCACCGGACATAGTAGACCTCAAAGCCCACCTACAGAGTGACACACTTCCTCCAGCAAGGCTGCACCTATTTCTAGTAGTGTCACTCACTCCCTATGGTCAAGTATTGAAACATATGAGTCTATAAGGGTGAAACCTGCTCAAACCACCACAGCATCATCACATCATCATCATTTACATACACGGAGAGGGTTGGGGTGCTGCAGAGATGGTTAAGAGAACTTGCTATTCTTCCAGAGGACCTGGGTTTAGTGCTCACTACATAGTATCTTACAACCATCTGTAACGCTAGTTGTAGGCAATTCAACACTATGGTTTCTATGGCTACTGGAACATACATATGTATAGACACATACATAAAATAAAATAAAATCTTTAAAACTCAACAAAATGATTAATATAGACATGAATCAAACATAAGTACAAAGACTCCTTAGGAGTAAAGTCTTATGTTAATGCCCAGATAACCCTGATAAGACCTCGCTATGTTAGTCAGATGAAAACCTAGCACCCTCAGAACTCTTCAAAGCACTGTCACCCATTGCTATTTGTCATCTGTCTAGGAATTTACTCAAGTGCATAGTTCTCTGGTCATCGGGTTACTGGCGTAGTGTCTCTGGGAGTGGTCTATATGCTATAGAGCAGTGGTCCTAAACCTTCGTGAGGTGAGAACCACTGTTATAGAGGCATGATTTCTCTGTAGTAAAAGAATGGGGTCATCTTATCAGATACTTTCTGAGTAATAGTTACTCAAGTAGGGGCGAATGTTACACTCTAGGGGTTTGGAAACAGTTGTTATAGGGATAGTGCTATATTTTGAGGTCTCTGAGATTGTTGTTTTGTACTGAGAATATTTTAAGAAAGAAGACACAAAGTTTGTCTAGATCAAGATTCAGTCAGGCATGCAGCAAAATTAGTTCAGGGCCTGACACACCATCCTGAGAAAGGGATGAGAAAGGATCCTTTTTCTCTTATTCTACTATGTTCTCAGCTGGAGCCACTATAATGAAAGAAAATTCAACAATAGAAAAATCATAAAATGTATTAATATGGAATTTGTACCACACAAGAGCCTTTCACAAGAAAATGAAGACCTAAGTAGTTAAGCCTTAGGCTTTTACACTAGGCTGGATGCCAAGGAGGAAGCCATGGGGACCCGATGGGTGAAAGAGGCATGAGCTGGAAGCTGCAAACTGGGGGAAGTCTTTGCATGTTCATCAGATGCATCTAAGAAAAACCCAGCTTTGGAGATTAGGATGCTCCTTTCTAGTGGGTATAAGGAGTATGTGTATTCCTTGCAGAAGAGTCTCATGTGCTTCCTCAGAAAAGGTCAGATGCACATACTTACAGATCCTTCAATTCCCTCAGCCTAAACTCAATTTTCTAAGTCACTGTCTTCTGAGAGAGTATATATAGCCCTCACAGCTCTTGGGGATAATGATGGTCTGTCCAGTGCTGGCTCCAAATGTTTCCCTTCACCAGTAGGAACTTCAGATGAGCTAAACTGTGTCCCATGTTTCTCTACCCAAATTCATGCTAAGAACCCTAATCCCCAATTCCTCAAAACACAAATACAGCCTCTAGCCACAGATTCTTTAAAGATGGAATTAAGTTTAAATTGGTTGGTAGTCCTTGCTTCAACATAGCCAGTGCCCATATAAAAGGGGTACTTTGGGATACATAAAGACATGGGGTATACCTGTAAAAAGAACCATCTGTAGCCATCTGCAAGTCAAGAACAGAGCCTTCGGAAGGCAGCAATGTGATTTCTTGATCTTTGACTTCTAGTCCTCAGAACTCTGAGAAAATAAGTTGATGTCGTTTGGATCACTGAGATTGTAGTGTCCTGGGATGGCTGCCCCAGAAAACAATTATAAAGCTACATTGTGAGGGACAACCTGCATCTGGTGACTGGTCCAGTTGCAGCGCACTCCTCGACCAGCGAGGAAACACGACCACCACCAGAGGATTCTTCTCAGATCACGCTTTATTGTGGAAGCCTCTTGGTTGAAGGGGAGAGCAGAAAGCGAGGGGCCCCGAACTACCCTACCTGTCAGCTTATATAGGGAGAAGCGCATACAGACTTGCCATGATTGGTTGTCACCAGTCTGCCGACACCAGAGGCCTCATTGGCCGGAGATAGGTTATGTACTGCGCATGAGCAGGGTGCAGCACCTTAGCTGACAAGAGCATTACTATATATGGAGTTGTTTACCTCAAACCGTGAGGGAGCCAGCACCATCTTGTAATGGCGTCCGCATTCGGCTTCCCACAGTTCCCCCTTCTGTTTTAACTTGAGCACAAGCAACATCGGACTTACTCCCGTAGAAGTCCCCACCTCATGATGTGTGGACTGCTAGAAGGAGGCCATGTCCAAGGCGCACCTTCTCCCGTGCAATGGGAACTAGCCCAGGGAGGTGAAAAGGCTATGCCAAAGACCAGGTTTTACACTCGCCTTCCCCAGTGCAATGAGACAACGTGGTCTCGTGGGGGTGCAAAGGCCGCATGTGTAACCTAACTTAAGTGCTCTTTAAGGCTGAGAGCCAAATTTGGGGTGAGGCACCATCCTCCAATGCAGCGAATGCCTGGGTAATAGCAACCTTAGCTCGCTGATTTTGGGCGCGCAGTCGGCACACCAACCATAGACAAAGTATGCAACCTCCCAGACAGCAAGCTATAAACAACCTCACCTCCACCCATTCTTTAAAGTAGGACACAGTAGAGGAGAGCTAAGAGGTAAGTCCCTCAGCAAATCCAGGATCTACGCGAGTAGCATTGATGGCAGTCACTGCTCTTCCTAGTTCGTCAAGGTTGGCATTGAAATTTTTGGACCAATATTGGCTTGGGGAACGCTAATAATATTCCCCATCTCAGGTCCGCTGTGGTCTTGATCGCCATTGCTGTCAGTGACAGGAGCAGCAGGGACATCTTCTACCGAGGTCGACTCATTCTTGACGGGGCGCGTCAGCCAGGCTGGGACCCAATGAGGTGTTTCCTTTCCTTGGGGGAAAACACAAACAGCTCCCCTGGATCTCGATATAACCGGATCTGGTCCATACCATTTATTATCCAGTACATCTTTCCACATAACTAGCCTCTCCTCATCCGGTGGACCCTCGGAGTCATGCCTGTCTGCGGCTGATTTTCCATCATCATTTAGATGCAAAAAATTAAGGGTAAAGAGTGCAAGAGAGACTCTTTCCGGGGGGGGGGTAGCTCCTTCTGCTATACCCCCTTTTTGTTTTTATAAACATTTTTTAAGATTTTTATTGGCCCTTTTAATAATGCCTTGGACTTGAGGATTATAGGGCAATCCTGTCAGGAGTGAAACTCCCATGTGATGGCAAAATTGCTTGAATTTTGCCGAAGTATAGGCAGGACCATTATCTTTTTTTAACACTTTAGGTATGCCCCATGTACTCCATACTTCAAGACAATGAGTAATAACATGAGAAGCCTTTTCTCCCCATAAAGGAGAAGCAAAAATGACTCTTGAACAGGTATCAATGGACACATGTAAAAGATACTGAGATAATTGTTTAGAATAATTTGCAGCTTTAGTAAAATTTTCATACTGAATACTGGTCACACATAATCTTGAGAACTTCCATTGGCAGCCCAGCTGGGCAACCTGCCACAATATATCTATCTATTTTTGAACCAGATCAATTTTCTAAGGTATTATTATAAACAGTTCCTATATTAGAGGAAAATTAAAGAGGCCCTTAACTGCCCAACATACTCTCCGAGATTGACAGCCAGTCCAAGGATGTAGGGCTGAATCTCTTCTTCCTGTACAGAAAGGTGACCACTTAGGTTGGGCTGGAATAAACAAATTACCCTTTGGCTGGGAAATAGGCCAGCGACTGGCAATCCAGGTGGCATCAGCCTATCCAGGTTTTGTATAATTAGCAGTGACTCTATAAGTTTGGACTGACTCTGCCAACTCTTTAACTTGCTTATGCTCGAGGCAGTGATCATCCTCGAACAAGGGAAACATTTGCCTGAGGGCATGGTGTGTCTCCAGCGAACAAAAGAACTCGCACTTCCTCTCTGGATAGAGCGGAAGAGCAGAGGCGGCGGCTTTAGAGCTTCCGGTTTTGCTACAGGAGTCCCCCCCCCCCCCCCCCCCCCCCCCCCCCCCCCCCCCCCGGCTGAAACCGCTCCACCTCACATTTTGCTGCCCCCTCCTCTAAATCTTTCTTCTCAAACAATTTATCCTCTAAGTCCTCTTCAGCCAGCTCTAACGCTTTTTGCTCTTTTAGTGGATACAAAGTATCCTCTCCGGGAAACTTGTACTTTGTTTCCTGGGGCACAATCGTCTCCTTTCTCAGCGGCCTTTCTGCCTTTCGGTTTTCTTTTTCACCTGCAGGCCTACTTTTAAGCTTTTGTCTTTGTTTTCCTTTTTTCCTTTTTTCTTAGGCCTACCCAAGTTTTTCCCTTTTAATTTAGCTTTTGAGTTCTCTGACAAACTATCCTGGTTCCTGGTTAACGCTCTGTGTCCTTCCCTACACCGCAACCAAAAGCAGCAGGCAAGGACAACAATCGCCCAAATCACAAACACAGCACAGAGAACCAGGGGGTCGGGACCTGCAAGCAACATACCTGGGAAAACTTGACTTACTGACGTCACTGCTCCCGTGTGTTGAGTTGTGGATCCTCTTCAGCCCCTGGCATGGTCCCGGGTTCCGGCACCAGTTGCGGCGTGCTTCCCAGCGAGGAAAGACGACCACCACCAGAGGATTCTTCTCAGATCACGCTTTATTGTGGAAGCCTTTTGATTGAAGGGGAGAGCAGGAAACGAGGGGCCCCGAACTACCCTAGCTGTCCGCTTATATAGGGAGAAGCGCATACGGGCTTGCCATGATTGGTTGTCACCAGTCTGCTGACACCAGAGGCCTCGGGATTGGCCGGAGATAGGTTATGTACTGCGCATGCGCAGGGTGCAGCACCTTAGCTGACAAGAGCATTACTATATATGGAGTTGTTTACCTCAAACCGTGAGGGAGCCAGCGCCATCTTGTAATGGCGTCCGCATTCGGCTCCCCACATCCAGTGGAGAGTCCAAGGCCTTAAATACTAACCTCTCTGTAGGACATCTCTAACAGGCAAGTCCAGTTTTAAGGAATCCTAGTCAACCTTGTGAAAGGCTTTAAGGTTCGGCCTTTTTCTCTGCTTATCGTCTTACTCCCCTGAGTCACTAAAAGTGTTCTATAGTGAACTTCCTCACAGAAATCTCTCAGAGTCTGTCTTCTATGAAATATGGACCCTGACCAATGGTATCGGGATGGGAATGAGATTTGAAAGTACAGTCAGCATGGTCTGGCCAGTAATGAGATGCCATTGGCAGCCGGTGGTGGCAGCTGCTTCCTGGGGGCTCTTTCAACATAAGCACAAAGACTCATAACTGTAACAGACATGGAGTACTGAGCAGGGTAGTGATGCCTCAGATATCGAAGAAGTTCCTAGGAAAGGGGAGACCATGGATGACAGCAAAGGAGCTCGACATCTTGCTAAATCCAGTGGAATGTTGAGGAGTCTGTGAGTGGGAAACACTGAGCAAAGGTTCAGGATTCGAGTATCACATCAACAGAGCTCCAGAGTAGGTTGGAATTTCCATCTCAACCAGTCAGTGGAATAAGACTCTAAATTCAAGAATCTTGTCAACTGAGATCCCTTTTAGCCCATGGGACTTCTCTACTAAAGCTAGTGCCTCCATTACTGAATGCCAAAGCTCTACCTTGAAAGGTATCTCCTTCTTGGGAACTGTATCTGCCTCCATTTGGGCCACTTACTGGTAACTTCAGCTAAATCACACTATGGCTAAAGCATAAAGTAGCCCAGCCAGGGAAGTGCTGCATTTATTAAAGTAGGAAACTGTGCGAATTCATCAACATGTGTCGGCAGGATGCAGGAGATTTACCTGCATCAAGGGAAAGAAGAGGACAATGGTATAGAATTTTATGGTGTGGAACACCTTGGTAGAAACTGCAGACTGTGATGCAAATGTTGAAAGAGAAAATTTGGCCTTTGTCTCATGTTATATAGAAGAATTTAGTTGAGATGGGATCATAAATCTAAACATAAAAGCTACAACTCTAGAGACTGTCGAGGTAGCTAAGCAGTTCAAAGTACTTATTGCTCTTACAGAGGATCCAGGTTCGGTTCCTAGCACCCACATAGCAGCTCATAACTATACCTAAACTCTTGCTCTAAAAGTTCTGATTTTGTCTTCTGACCTCTGTAGACACCAGGCTCGAATGTGGTACACAGATATGCATGGATCCAAAACACCTGAAAGATTGAATAAATAGATTTTTAAAAGTTTAACATGCGACTATACAATTGCTACAAACAAACAAACACACACACACACACAGAGAGAGAGAGAGAGAGAGAGAGAGAGAGAGAGAGAGAGAGAGAGAGAGAGAGAGAGAACAAAACAAAAGATTCTTTGCAAGGTTTGGGAATTGGTCAAAGATTTTTTTTTAAGGTAGAATATAAAAAGTATCAATTTTAATAGATAAAATGATTGTAAATTAGATGTTATCAAATTTAAAGTCTTTTTCTCAAAACCAAAGTTTAGTGTAGAAGGAGGAAGAGAAAGCCGACTGGGAGGAAACCCCTGTGCAGCAGCCATCTGATGAAGGACTTGTACCCAGGGGATTTGAGGAACACTGGCTCACTTGGGTAAAAAGCAGACAGGAAATTGGAACAGATTCTTCAGCACACACAATATTTGTATGGCAACACCCACTTCTTGCCATGATACTTTTCTTTACCACATGCCCAGAAACAATGGGACAAAAGGAACACAGGTTGGAACATCAAAAATTGTGATTCACAATAGCCTTGTTTATTTCCTGGTTAATTTTTTTAGTGTAACAACAGAAAACTGAAGTTTATAAGAAGGAAGTGAACTTTTGGGGATGATAGAAATAGTCTAAATCTTAGTGGTATTTTCATGATGGGGCCTACAAAAACCTTCTGTATATTAAGAAGAGAGTAAAGATTATTGTATAAGTTATATCTCAATGTCTATTAAAATCTAAAATTCATAGCCATAAGCGAGGTGCTCAGGAGGGAGAAGTATGTACTTTATACACTCAGCAAAGATGATTTTCTTCATACTCTGCTTCTTTATGAATGAAGAAAAAAGTGTGCGAGCATGACTGTTAGACATGGCGTACAGTAAATTGGTAACTAGCCGAGACCTGCAAGACGATTATGTCTCCCCTGTTAGAGAGTAAACATGGGGAAACCAGGCAATCCTGGAGTGTGACCTATGCTGGCTTCGTGGACTCACTGGGCTTGGAGATTTACACAGTGGCCACTTGTACAATCCTTGAACAGATACTTGGAGTAGAACTACGTGGTATTTGGCTGAGCCCCATATTAAGTTCTTTGACCTCTTTGGTAAGAATTGAATTCCTTGCCCCTGACCAAGGCACCAAGGGAAACCAGAATTTCAAGTCAGGAACAATGGTAGAGACTGGTGTCATTGTAAGGCTTCAAGTCATGGTCTCCCTCATGTAATTTACATGCCCAATCTCTTCAAAGCAAGAATATCTGGGTAAAATTATCAGCTTATCTGGTTTCTATTCGACTCGCCAAATTCCCCTTTGGGTGGTAAGTGAATTGTCCAAAGGAAGAACATATCCCAACTCACGGGCAGTTGCTGGTTCGTTAAACAGTCAGGGCACTGGAGGAGTGATTGGTATCGTGGGACCAGCAGCTAGAGGGAAGGGGAACAGGAGCGGATGTTTGCAATGAAGAAGTGTGAAAGTGTTTGCACTACATTTTAGTATTTCTGAACATTAACCATAAAAACAAATAAGCAACAAATTCTGAAATAACCAAGTAAGTGGACTCTTTTGCCAGTGAAGTTCCCCCAGCTTCTGTTTTCTGTTCTCCCAGAAAGCACAGTGCATTGCTGAGCAGTGGCTCTCAGCATGACATTCACTGCTGGCTCTAGGTGCCAACAGATAAAGTACTCCAGGTCTGCCTCAAGAAAACCAGTCACGTGATGCAAATTGGCTAGTCTCTTTCAAGTGAGCTTTAGCTTGATTCAAATGCCTAACAGGCTTCCTCTAAGTTCTAATGGCTTAGTGTTTGACCTACAAGTGTGGGGTCCTTCCTAACACATTAGGAGTTAGACTGGAGGTCACATTTACACTAAGGGATGCATGGTCTAAGTTCTAATGGCTTAGTGTTTGACCTACAAGTGTGGAATCCTTCCTGATACATTAGGAGTTAGACTGGAGGACACATTTACACTAAGGGATACTTGACCATGATACTGTGCGGGCACCTTCCATCACATCCTGCAGTATCCAGCGGTAATTCAGATGTCAACACTGGGGCCATTGTACTAGAGTGAAGTGCCATCTTCCAGGATGCAGGACATACTTATGTGCAGTGACCTACCACATGGTGAATGCTCCCAAGGAGAATAATACACAAAGCTCAGAAATAGTGGAATGGCCCCAAACACCATATCTCTTGAAGAATCAGTATCTCCAATCTCCACAATTCTAGATGTTGTAATCCAGAAGTTCTGATACTCTGAGAAGAATGCTTCTGCAAAAGGAAACAGGAAAATATGTCATTATAATTAAGTTATTACTGTTTGATCACTATGGATTCTCACTACCAAGAAACAGGGAGACAAAGAATAGAATCACCAAGAGTAGGATCAACTGACCCTTGGAATCAGGTAGATTAGCTGCAAAGAAAAATACTTTGGGTCTTTGAAGTCATTTGTTGGTACCCTCTTGCCCAGTCTGGTTAATTGAGGGGGAGAGTAATACCTTGAACAACCATTGACTGAGAGTCATGACTGGAGCTGTTTGTCTTATCAGTTTTTGTACTGGAAGTTTCCACATAAAGATAGAAGAGCTATTCCCATGTGGAGTATATCAGGGAGTGAGTTTACAGGGTGCACCCCCAACCTCTACCCTTTGGAAAAATAGACACTTGTTTCCCCAACTGCTCCAACACCCCTTGCAAATAGGCCACAGGTGAGTTGTTCTTCTCAGCAGAATAAAGGTACATTTTAGGGTACACTCCCTCTCTGGGGTACCTCACACTCAGTGACTTATCATTATAAAGGTACAAAGGCACAGTTTTCTACCTAAACTCAAAGAAGCACCCAAATACTGTCTCAGGTCCAAAGAACTGTATTGATGTCCTGTCTGCTTGATTCTGCTCTACTCCAGCTGTTTAAAGCTGTTGTTTCTAAGAATAGTTCTTTAGAAAAGTTGTTATGAGAGCATAAAAATGTCCAGGTGAGAAACAACCATAGGAAAAAGAAGAAATAAACAAAAGAAGAAAATATCATTTATCATTGACCTATTAATAACTCAGTATTTCCTTTCAGTCTCTTTTCTATGAATGCACGTGTACACACTACATAATTTTTGTTGTGTGCATCATTTTATACCTTACTTTAAAGTTTTATGTATTGTGAATATTTTGCTCATTCCTCTTTACATTGCTGTACAATCCATAATATGCTATTCAGTGTTCCATCGTGTGTCCAAACTTTCCTGGTATAGTAGGCAATGCTGCAGTTGTTATTATGTCATATTCACGTGGCTGTAACAAAATCCTAGATGCAATTCACTTATTAGTAGAGAAGGTTTGTTTGGGTTTATGGTCTTGGAGAGTTTAGACAAATGACGGCGAGCCTCTGATGTGAGTGGCAGTAAACCTCCCATACCACAGAACTGGACAAGAGACAAGACTGCACAGAATGGAGCCCCATAGTCTCTTTTGTCAAGCTCTTGAAGATCTGCCATGGGTCTCTTTGAAAGGCCAACAACACTTCCCAATACTGTCACACTTGTGAACCAAGACTTTTATGAATGGGCTTTTATAAATGTTTATTATCCAAAAGACAGCAATTTGTTCATGCAGCTAAATCGTGCCCATTTGTGGGTTTTGTTTTGTTTTACTTACAAGTATAGAATTTGATCAAAAGCTATGGGCATATTATCTTTCTATAGCTTTATTATATGCAGATATAGAAACTTGTGTGTGTGTATAATTTATAGTCCCTGTTGATACCCTGTATATCTGTATTTAAATAATTTAAAATCATTGCCTGGAACTTTACTACTACTTACCAGAAAGTACAACAGTGGGACCTGAAAGAAGAACAGAAAAGACATACTAAGCCAGAGACAGAGCTCTCGTTTCAATTAACGGACATATTGGAGGAGAGCATAGTAATTGGTTTTGAGGTTGCTCCCACTGCCTCTGAAGGACAGCTGAAGTGCTCATCAAGATGTGCCAAATGTTTATAGACTGCCTCTTTGGATGAATATCTGTTTCAAATAAGGAAATTTAAAGGGTCCTGTAACTCACTTAAATTATACCAAGATGGGAGGCTGGAGACAGGATATGGCTTCCAGTTGAAATTCCTTGATCTCTGGCTTAGTCTTAATTTTATAGATAACAAAAGCCATTGCTGGAAGAACTTTAACCACTTGTGTTCAAACGGTATTCAGATGGGACACAGGCTTCAGGCTCTCTTTAAGCTTATTGGTTAAGATCCATTTCATCTGAAGGCAAAGTCGATGTTCATTTGCCCAGTGAGCACACAGAAACCATGGCTCGCTAGGAGAAAAGCAGAATGTTCTACAGAATGTTAGTCCCTTGTCACCGAGGCCTTAAGTCAATCCTGATGAACACTGAGTCCTGGAAGATCACAGTCTTTATGACTAGCCTGCTCTTTCTTCCTGAAGGATGAGTCTAGCTCATATTTCCTGCCTGGGTCTGGACCCATATTACCACATCAACTGTAAGGCTTCAATGAACTTCATGCTTGGCTGAGGCACTGGGGAAATGATGGCACTCATAGAGATAACAGAGGTCTTGGTCACAGAAAGCAAGTAATGAAACTGGCTCTGAGTGGGGAAGACTCAAAGGTGAGTACACAGAAAGAGGGAGAAATACCAGCCAGGAAGTGAGGAAGAAAACATCAAGGAAAGATAACATTTAGACATGTCTGTTGCTAAGTAGGTATATGAGCTTAGCCAATTATTTTACTTTTCCAGGGCCCTGATTTTCAGTGTTGATAAATGTAGGGCCAAGACAGGAGTCCAGAGAGTCACTTTTACTTCAAGGTCGAAAGTTCCCTGATTTTACTGGAAATTTATTTTAAAATGATGTCTTGTGTATGTGTATGTATATATAGATATAGATAGTTAGATAGATAGACATGTGTGTGTGTGTGTGTGTGTGTGTGTGTGTGTGTGTGTGTGTGTGTTTTGCTCAAACTGTGAGCTGTATCTTCTGGGTTTTCGATCTTACTGAGTCCATGTGACTGCTCAGTCCTGAGTTCTTCTCCTGGGTGTTGTTCAAAATCCACAGCTGGATGGCGGCCAGACCCTTCCGATGACCCAAGGGTTACAGGGTGCCTATTCACTTCCCCTTCGATCCCCACCTTCACTCCTGGCTCCCTTCCTTCTTCTCATTTTATCCCTTCGGTTGCCTTTCTGCCAACTCCTTATTAAAACTTTCAAGGTCAGAAAGATGCTAAGCCCTGGTCCATAATCTTACCAAAAGTCAAGCTCCTTTCTGCCTCTTCAGAAAATTGTCATATTTTCCCCCTTCTGTGCTGGGGTGTGAAGGATGACCCTCAGAAGAGTGTCTCCAACTCACTGTTGCGCCGTACTTACACAATCCACACCAAGGATTTCCAGAAGCAGAGCTTGAGAGTTGTAAGCCGCCTGACATGAAGCTATGAACTGTCCTGTGAAGTGCTAGTTGATTTTGTTCTCTCCATCTTTGTACTACTGCATTAGCAGATCCTTCTCCTTCTCTATAGTTTCTCTTTATCTCCCCAGAGTCTGAACCCCAGACTGTACCACTGAAGCCTCTTCCTGGACAACTGCACCCTGTACCACAAACTTTATCCCATCTATACTCTAGTGATATTCAAGTACATGTCTCCAGCCCAAGAGCCTTGCTCCAGACTCACTGAAGTAGCACCTGTCAACAGTTTTCATCTCCAGCTCTGGGCTCTGTGCCCGGATTCCTCAGTTCCACACCGGCCCCTCTCTTGGAGACATCTGTAGAAACTTTTACTTACATCCTCTGCTGTTGTTGTCTTCACCCTTACAATATACACCATTTCTTTCTACCTCTGCTGCTGTGGTCATGGTTTTCCTGGTGTATTTGCTTCTCACCTTACCACTAGGATGCTGTCAACACAACAGGCAGCATGGTCTGTAAAAGTGTAAGCCAAACGTAGGCGTCCTTTTCAACTACCTTCTAGAGCCTTTAAATTCTGGATCAGGATAAAGCTCCAAGTTTTGGCAGTGAGATGAACAATTATTCTAAACATTCTCCAGCACATTTCGCTTTGGTACGTCTCTCCATTCAGCAGATGTCCTTCTCTCACAGCAGCTAGGCTGGCCCTGCTGCTGTCCTGACTCTGAACCTTTAGTGCCCTGCTCCCCTGGCTGGGCATGTTCTTCCTGCACATATTGCTGCTTCACTGTGTATGAAGTAATCACTGGTGCCCCTGTCTTTACTCCCACTCAGTCTTTCTCTATAGTATTTACTCTTATCTCACGCATACCTACTTTAATTTTTTCCCACTATTTCTCTTTTTCCCACCAGTGCCTTCCCAGCAGAGAAGCTTCACAGAGGCAGAGAGGGAGGAAATGAAGGTCCTGAGTTAATATTTGTTTTTGACATGAGCATGGCTGTGTCAAAGACCCCAAAATCATGGAAACAGTAAGACTTTCTCTTGGCCCAAGACAGATGTTAATAAACTGTGACTGTTAGCTAAAACCAGTACATGAAGAAAGCATCAACCACAACTTCCTCCTCCAGGATGACTGTAGCCTGAGACTGTTCCCCCACTGAGATTAGGTAAGCAGCTTCCTCCTTCATTCCGTATATAATAAGTTCTCTGAGTTTTCAGGTTGGCACTGGGGTGTCTCTATGAGCCTGCATATCCTACATGAACCCAGCTTTTCTATTCATGTCTCTGAAGTTTCTTCATCTCCTGCTGCACCAAGTCAATCTCCAAGCCATGCAGATCACAGACACCTCCTCCTCCAGGGGTTCTTCATTCCTAGGTTCCCAGTGTTTAACATGTAGTCAAAGTCACGTGCCTACATGTATTTGTGAAACAAACAAGTGACAAATGAGGATGTTTAGGTTAGTCCTGTGGGAACTGAGCAAGGCTGGATTATGTGAAGCATAAGAGAGGATCAAAGGTTTGGTTTAGTGGGAACCATGTTCCCTGTTTTCTGAATATACTGAAATCACAGGGACAGCCCAACTGTGATGGGAAAGCAGACAGTGGTGGAACTCAGGGAGGTAAAATTTTATGCCGCTGCTGTAGGGAGACAGTGATACACAGGGCTTCTGCCAGGTCAGATGACTCTCCTACTCCAATCAGACAGCTGCGTACCCTTTTTGTAAATAATTTACCTAGCGTGCACTTGCCTAAAGATGGCTTCTGAGATGTACTCATTCTCAATATCAGATGAGAGAGATCCGCAAACCACCATCCCAGCTGAAATCTGTGCTCTGGTTATTTTAATATTCTCTTAGCAATGGCAGCCCAGGCACAAAAAGACAATATAGACCTGGACATTTGGTGGCACATTATCATTTATAAGACTAGAAGTCTGGTCAAACTAGCCTAGGAAAACAAAAAACGTTCCTGGGCTCCAAGCACTGGGAGGGGGACAAGGGGGGGTTAAATGGATGGGTACAGCTGGGAACTCAGGTAAAATGACTTGGTATGTGTCACTCACATTTGTCTATTCTAAAACACACTCTCTGCCAAAGACAGCAAAGATAGCTTCAGGTGGTTCTGAACTAATGTGGGTTATAACCCTATCCTAATTGCCTTAAGGTAGCTAGGGAAAAGTTACCAAAGGGAGCCAAGCCAAGAAATGCAAAATTAATATTGGTGCTCTTCTCCTGATGGCCATTTGGGAGGTTGACTTATTCAAAAATTTGAAATGTGTTTTTATTCCCTTGAAGCCAATGACACAGACTCGTCTTTGTAAACCCAGCTGGCTTCTATTACCACGTTTCTTAGAAGCCCATAATGTTTTATTTCCTCCACAATGCTTTCATACTGTTACTGTTCCTAATAGCATTGATGAGACTTTGGAAACTTTAGACCAAACACAATTGAAATACTGGTTAGTCCCTTTGGTGGTTCTGCCATGAGTTGCTGAAAATTGTGCAGACAAGGGCCTGATGCAAGCAGTGTGGTCTTCCCTCCAAATGGGCCTCACACTATCCTTTGGCCGAAGGCAAAACTTAGTAGGATTCTACTCCAGAGTGTGACACAGCTTGAGAACAAACTCATAACTTAGGGTATCAAAAGGCTCCCCCTGAATTTCAGTAATGAGGTTTGAGACCAGTTGGCACAAGTTCTTGGCATAAGCCCTGTAATATGGGTCTGAGGCATTGTCCCCTTGATCTGTTGGGTCTAAGGAGCAGGGTAGAAATCTTGACCTTATTCTTTGAGGAGAAAATGGGCCATTGTCAGTGGACACTCACTTTCCTGCTCGTCCCAGTGAGCTCTGTGTGAGAATGCTAAGGCACTTAAGGAAGTAGAGATAATTCATGAGGGGTTTCAGCCACCAGCAGAAAGATGAATTCTACTGATTCAGGTTGTAAAAGGTTGTGAGCAAGACTGTAGGTTGCTTGTGAGACTGCTAAGTGGATAGCCGCGGGGCACTGTCTCAGGCATAGTGTGTTACGGTTTGAACATGGAATGTTTCCAGTTTGTGGTGTTTCTCTGGAGGCTGTGGGGCCTTTGGTGGGTAGAGCCTGGCTGGATGAAGTAAATCAGAGCACCCAACACCCGCAACAGGACTTACTCTATGTAGCTCTAACTGTCCCTTTGTAGACCAGGCTGGCCTCTTCCTCCCGAGCCCTGGGATTAAGGGTGTGCGCCACCGCCCCTGCTTCCTGGAGTAGGCTTTTAAAGATGTTTACTCACTTCCTGTGCTAGTGAGTGGCTTCCGTTTCCCTGTTGGCCTGTGCATGAGGAGTGCATGGTCTGACCGCCACTCACCCACTGACAGAGCCACGGGCCGCTGATCGAACCCACTTGAGCCCATGTCTTTCTTTCCACAAGGGGCTGAAGTCCTCTGAAACCATGGAGGATTATCCTCCTTTAGGCGTCTTCTGGGCACCCTTTTCCCGCTGAGAGGAATGTAAGGAGTGCACATATTACAGGTTGACTTATCCCCTCCTCACCGACACGGAGTCTTCAACCTGAACCTATGAAGGTGCCGGGGCTGAGACAAGTGGGGATTTGACCGAGTGCTCTAGTTAAAATGTGGCCACGTGCTTCCTAACAAATGGCTGGTGTCTGTAAGAAAAAC
The DNA here is from genome assembly GCF_963924665.1 of Micromys minutus. NCBI lineage: Eukaryota > Metazoa > Chordata > Mammalia > Rodentia > Muridae > Micromys > Micromys minutus. Next base: position 711,560 of record NC_137974.1, read on the forward strand.
CAGCAGAGCCTTACAGTCATGAGGAGATGGAGGCACAGACTGCTAGAACCCAGAAAGAGTGAAAGAGGCCACTGTCACAGGGCCTTCAGGGAGGACACGGGCCTGCGAGCCTAGTTTCAGATGTTCTGGTGTCTAGGAGCAAATCAACTTTTGTTCTTTGTCAGCACTCAGTGTGTGGCACTCTGCTGAGGTAGCTCAGTCAAAGTACCACCTAATTGTGCCTGAGGAAGACACCATGACTACCTCTCCCCCAGCACTGTCCTCAGGATGCCTCTCCCCACACAAACACACAACCCCCCCAACCCCCGTACTTACCTCAGTTCTTGGTTTTAGATGAGACTGTCTGCCTGGCTGAAGTTGAGGTCGCATATCTAATCTAGACAAGAGGAGAGCAAGCAACTGACTGGCCTTTGGTGGGAGGGCACAAAAGGCCTTTCTCAAAGGTAGGTAAGCAGCTTCCGGTCCAAGACCATAAAAACAAATGTACAAACCACGTCACAGCACCGTGCAGAGTACTGGTGCTTCGTATTGACAAAAGCGATAAAAGCGGATGAGATCTTGTTGGAGCTCACAGTTCTAGGGTCTGTGGTGCATCATGGTAAAAGAGGTGCAGCAACAGGAGTGGGGGATATTCGGTTGCATTCCATGCCATCAGGAAGCCGAGAATGATGCTCACTTGCTCGGTGTGGTTTCTCCATTTTTCTGGATACCTAGTACATGGAATGGTACAGCCCACAGTTAGGCTGCATTGTCCTACCTCGGTTAGCTGAACCTACATCTCTCCCAGCTGTGCCCAGAGACTTGACTTTATGGTGATTCTAAATCCCATCCAGTTGACAGAATTAATACATGCAAGAGAGTAGAAGTTTAGACACAGGATAGGCTGAAGATAGAAAAAGAGAAATTGAAGTTTGAAAAAATAAAAATAATTTCCTTTTTGACATGCACTAGAGAGATCATAGGCTTTTTTTTTTTTTTTTTTTTTTAACTATTGGGTCCCTGCTGGAAGCCAGGGACTACATAGGCTTTCATTGGAGACCTGAGAAAGTTGCTGATTGCCAGACATCTCTACAAAAGCAAGGCTGGTATGAGTTAAGGCAGAGGTCGTGCCTCCACAAGCCTGGCGGACTCTGGAGCAGGCCCTGGGTGTAGCACTGTACAGGGAGAAAGCCAGCTCTATAGAAGGCCCTAGGGCTGAACCTCGTCTCCGCTGTTACTAACTGGGGCTTGGCTTTATCTTTTGAAGTCTCAGTTTCCCCTTTGGCAAAATGAGGCTAATAATGCTGATATTACAGGGTTCCTGCAAGGTTTAAATGACTTAAGCCACACGAAGCACTTAATCCAAGCCCGGCTTGCAGGAAGCATTCAGGTAGCATCACCAGCACCCCTTCCTGCTTTCAGAGCTGTGGAGAGATTATCTTTATCTCTTTTGGAATAGTGCTTCAAAGCGCAAAACTCATTAAAACCCCAAAACCCGTAATGAGAGAACAGAGATTTTTAACATTTTTCTTTTACCCTGTGCTGGGATTGGATACAGCTTCTGCGTGTTCTCCCAAGAGTTCCTGTGCTGGAAACCTGGTTAATATAGAACTGTTCACAGGTAGTAGGATTTAGTCTGAGGCTTTAATCACAGAGGGCGTTCCCTCAATAGAGATTCACAGAGGGTTTGTGGAGCCCTCACTAACCTCCTGTTTGTGACCCTCTGGCTTCTCATCGGGTCATGAAGTCTCTTCCTTTTGCATATATCCTGACCCTGATGCTCTCCATCACAATGTGGGTCCCCACAAGGACCAGTGCCATGATTACATCTTTGAACTGTTAGCCTCCAAAGATGTAAGCTAAATGTAAACCTCCTTTCTCTACAAGTTATCAAACCTTAACTATCTTGCTATAGTTACAGAAAGCAGACATACGTGAGTTACATGAAGGAGAAAGTGCACTGCATGCTTTGCCTTTCAGATATAGTACCAGGAAACACAGATGGTCCTGAGCCTGTAGAGATAGAAGTACAATAAATGTCTTGATGTATGAGATGCTCAGTAAATGTTCTCTACATGTCCTGGGTCAGTCAAACAAGGCGCCCACTCAGGAGTGTCAGGCTGATGCTCCTCTCTCCTGCACCCTCCGCTCCTGCTGGTCCCTCTCCAGTGACCACTGCTTCCATGTCTCCTCCATGTTTATGTGCATTGTGTGTGTGTGTGTGTGCGTGTGTGTCATTGTAAGTGTGTGTCTCTCTCTGTATATGTGCATTGTGTTCATGTTTCTGTGTGTGTGAGAGAGAGAGAGTCTCCTTCTGTATGTTTCTGTGTGTTTCTCCCTGTGTTTATGTGTGTGGTAGGGGGTGTCCCCCTGAGTTTCCGTAGGCTTTCTAACAGGAATATGAGGAAGGATTTGCTTTCTGGAGTAACAGCATCTTACCAATAGCTTTGCCTCTAAGGAAAATGTCACTCTTCCTCTATTAACCATTAACTGCCTATACATACTCATTAGTTTCCTGTGCTATCATCTGTAAGTATAGAAATATAGCCACATATGCCGCAAACACAGGACACTAATATCTTTCCACATAGGAAGGGCTTTGGGGCACAGTTTGATCAGATATGGCTGAACTATACAAAATGCATTTACCTGGCATTTTGCATAAATAAAGATATGTAAATTTGAGAAGTACAAGAAGTGGCAAAAAATAATGAATTATGAGCCTCTGGGGGGGGGGGAAATACAAACTCCTGAGTCTATATCAAAATACATATTAAGTAACACATAAATTAGTTGCTAGGAACCCTGAGTCCATATCTGTAATATACTATGTGATTATGTAATATGTCAATCATAGCAATAAATGAACTAGTTGCAGCAAAAACCAAGAGCAGGCTGGTGACCACGCAGAGGATGCAGTTGGCGAAATGCTACAATCATGCTCTTGAAGACTGGCCCAGACGTCCAACAGCCAACAGTTCCTCTACAGGAAGTTTTAATGAGAATGAGGCTGTGTCATTTTAAGGTATCTTCATTTTCCCATCACTGCTTTTGTGTTCCAAAAGTAAAAGGGGCACATGACAGCTCTGTAACTGAGAACGTGGAACATCTCTCAAGTCATCAGAACAAACATTGCCAGCACAGTCCAGGCACAGCATCCAGAGACGCTCACAGCTCGAGTGGCCACAGGAAGTTCGGGGCATGAGAGGCAGAATGTAGCCCAGCTACAAGGACTATCAGACATCCCAAAACAACAACAGCAACAAAAACCCAAACAAACAAACAAACAAAAAACCCAACCTAGTATTTTACTCCAATCAGTGGTGAGTGAGGAGTGTATTCTTCTACAATGTCATAAACAAAGAACCTGTAGAATGTTCTAGAGAAAAGGAGGCCAGAAAGGGAAAGATTGACAATAGCTGGAAACTGTAAATATCAGACTCCAGACTTGACCATGTCATAGATGAGGGAAAAAATTCCTAAGATTCAGGTCAACTAACGATTAAGAACAGTCAGGTTGATACACCAATTGCTGTGAGGCCTCAGCTGTGTTTGCTGCACATTTGCCTGCAACTGCCCAACCCGGAACTGCCGCGCTTCTCAGAAGCAACCGAGATTCCACTAGGAATCGCTCCCTGTACCCCGAGAACCAAGAGGTAAGGACACTTTGATGTGAGGCAGGTCCTTTCTGAGACTCATAGGAGCTATTTTCAGCATTGCTGCAGAGCCTGGAATTTTAGACGGCGTCCATGACGGGCCCCACTGAGCAGCTTGTGCTGATCTCAGCAAAACCTTCAACATACCCAGCCCCAGGTTCTTTCGTGCTCATTGTCTTGGCTTTATTCTGTTTTAAGACAGGATCTTGCTGTATTGCTCAGGTTGGCCTAGATTTCAGATTAATGATCCTCCTGTCTCCACCTCTCCCCAAAGTGATGGGGTTACAGGTCTGTGCGCCAGAAAGCTGGCTCCCCTGAATTTATTAATTAATGCCCACTAACTCGGTTAGAGAAAAGGATAGTACATGACAAACAGAGGTGACCGCCCACAAAAAGAGTAAGTGGGTGAACCGTCTTTTCTTAGCTCTATCTGGGCCATGCTTACAGCTACACCCTTCTATCTGCTTTCGAACGTCAGTGGCTTTCTATTTCAGTCAGTCTGACATTTAGTTAATAATACAGAACAGAAAGAAAAAAGGGGATTTTTTTTTTTTAAGAAACTGGTGACAATTCTATGTCAGATAGATAAAAATGGAAAACCAACTTAGTTTGTAAGGAGAACAGCTTACTGACTAATGGCACCTGGAGAGAATTTTACATCTAAGGAGTAGGTGGAAGCCTGGCAAAATTTGAAAAAGAAAAGAAGGGAAATGGAGCATCTAATGTAGCTCACCAGGGCAAAAGTGAAGTGATCTGAAACTCGGCTTGTATTTGGGAATTGCCCGATACCTGGAAAACTTGGAAGCAAGGTTTGAGCGGGCAGGTGTGGGTGGAGCGGAGCAATGGACATTCCTCCTGAGGTTCTGCTCTGCTCAGGGGCGGTGCTTACATCCGACTCGGACTTAATGTTCTGTCACCTGTCAATCTGGAGCACTTGGGGAAAAGCAAGAGAAAGCCGGATGGGAGAAATCAACGTTTCTTCTTCCTTCCTTCCTTCCTTCCTTCCTTCCTTCCTTTCTTTCTTTCTTTCTTTCTTTCTTTCTTTCTTTCTTTCTTTCTTTCTTTCAATGTCGTTGCACTTAAGAGAAGCCACTAGAACCACCAATGACATGAGTTTAACGGATGTAGATTTTATGCTAAAGAAGTGCTACTTTTGTCATTGTGTGCTGTGCTGGGTTGTTTGCCAAACGGTGTGTGCAGGTGGCTTGACACGTACTGCTAGAGACCAAGTAAAGACTGAGCAAAGAATTCGTGAATGCGTGCAGCCCATCTCTGGCAAAACCAACGAGACGTGTTCTTCTTCAGTCAGGGTTTCTGCTGCTTATAAATGGAGTGCCATAACAGACATCATGTGTCTCCTGGCGTGTCCCTGTGGAGCCTGACAGCTACTGTCCCCAGATAGGAGCCTGGTAACAAGATGGCTAATGCAAACTGATGGATATAAGGACACTTGAAGACAAGACTGTAAGAAATCAAGATAAGGGGCTGGAGAGATGGTTCAATGGTTAAGAGCACTGGCCACTCTCCTAGAGGTCCTAAATCCAATTCCCAGGAACCACAAATTGGCTCACAACCATCTGTAATGGTATCTGATGTCCACATCTGTCCTGTAGTCATACATGCAGATATGTATACTCATATAAAGCAACCAATCAATCAATCAATCTTTACAAAGAAGAAGTCAAAATAAATATGAGTTGTATGCATGCCTCTGCAAGAACCCACTTCTAACATACCTACATTGTTTTATTTTTCATAGATGCCAGTCATATGTCCTCATATAGAGACTACTTGTTTTTAGGTTAATCTCAAAGAGAGCACAGAGTGAATGTCTACTCTGCCAATGCCAAAGCCCTACCCCTGATACATCTCTCCTAACTTGTATGGCCAGTTCTGAGTAGATTAAAATGAAGGCCGGGATTTCATTTTTCCAGTGACCAACAGCTTTGTGAAGGACTTTCTGAACACATCCTAGTGCTATTTCTTTTTTAAAACAGACCTGAAACACAAGAGTGTTTTTAGTAAATACCTTGGATTTTTAAAAAAGCCATAGAAATGGCTGCTGGGATGTTGCCTTCTGCTGGTTTTTCAAAGATTTCAGTCCTACATCATAAGCAGGCAGGACAGCTCATTGCTACCATCTTATCTCAGAGACTGAACCAAAGTACAGCCAGGAGCTCAAGGTCAGATAGGTCTAGGGCAACCTGGCTACAAAGTCAGCCACTGTTTTCAAACAAAACCAACAAACCAGTTGGACAGACAGACAGACAGACACACGCACACATGCACATACAGCGGTAGAGATAGAGATAGATAAATAGATAGATAGATAGATAGATAGAGTCAATCACAAGTTCTTTATGACCAAACTTTGTCTAAAACGACTTCTGTTTTTGAATCTGCCCCATCTCCATTCTTTTCTCTCATTATAATGCAAGTTTTTCTTAAATAACAGACAAACCCCTATCTCACACTTCCCATTAGTCCAACTGGAAGCAGTAATATGCTACTGGAAATGCTATCTAGTAGCCAATGAATTTGAGATGTTATCAAATATGTCAATGATCAAAAAGCATGTCATCACTGTAGGAGAGAAAGCACAGAAAAATGAGAACTGTATTAGAGACTCATGTGCAGACACTACCAGCCTTGAATACTTTTCAGAATCTTATGTGAGCTTTACTGTACATACTTCCAAACTGAAATAAGACTCAATGGTGTGTGTGTGTGTGTGTGTGTGTGTGTGTGTGTGTGTGTGTGTGTGTGTGAGTGAGTGTGTGTTACTACCTACTTTGGATGTTTGGTTTTTTTGGGTTTTGTTGCTGTTTTTTTCACCTTCTGGGTAAGCTCTGAAGATCCAGCTGTCTTTATTTCCCTAGCACAGGTATTACAGGATCTTGACACACAGTCATTGTGTGGTCTTGAACTCAGGTCAGAACATTTATAAGGCAAACACTCCTCATTCTATCTTTTGAGGTATCTCCCAGGTCCCTGAGGCTCAAGATGTTGAATAATATGCCCAAAATCAGATAAACAGTTTGTGACTATTTCTGCAGTTCTTGAAAGATAATACAGGTTGACTATACAAGTCCTAAAATACTATAAAAAGGAAATGGCAATGCCCTCCTCACTTCCTGTCCTTCAATACTTGAGGGATAAAACAGAAGTGCTCACTTTAGAAATGATTGATGGGTTTTGAAAGCAGATTTTTAAAGAAGGAGGAGGAGGAGGAGGAGGAGGAGAAAAGAAGAAGAAGAAGAAGAAGAAGAAGTAGTAGTAGTAGTAGTAGTAGTAGTAGAAAAAGAAGAAGAAGAAGAAGAAGAAGAAGAAGAAGAAGAAGAAGAAGAAGAAGAAGAAGAAGAAGAAATAGAAGAAGAAGAAGCCTAATCTGAGTCACATGACCCACCTTGTTATTTTACAAAAAACATCCACTCAGCCTCCCTGCAGCCAAACTGAGGGAGCTACATTTTTAAAATAGCATTTTAGCTTTAGGAAACTTTGATAATTAGGAGAATTAGAGCAGGCAAACTGCAAGCAGCTGGCTCTCAAATAGAAACACCAGGAGACTATGAGGGAGCTGGTGGGCTGAGCACAAGCAGCTTTGAAGGCTGTCAGGTCCAAACACCACCTGCTCCTTAGGGACCCTGACTTCTGCTGCTGGCTTCAAGGTCGGCTCAGACTGTTTTAGGCTTTTTTTTTTTCTTCTTGACATTGACCTTGCTCTTAGGGGAACCAGGCCCTAAGTTCATTTCCCAACAAGAAAAGCTGTACTCCCCTATTGTCACTAGTAAAGGCATGGTGCTGTAATGAGATAGAGTATGTTTTTAAAGGGCAGAGTGTGGGGTGTTGTTTTATTAGAAATGCATTTGATAAGAGAGCTAAGCCAGACCCAAATAATCAAAGTCATAGAAACAGAACATTGGCTAATGATCTCCAAGGACAGTCTCGGAGTGTTGTGTAATTCCATACCCTACAGAATTTTTTTCGGAGGGGAGACAAAGTTCTGAGAATTGATAATGGTGGTGTTAGAACAACAGCAAGAATATACCCAATGCCACTGGAATAAACTTTTTGTTTTTAACTTTGGAACTGGGCTGGAGAGATGGCTCTAAAATTAAAAAACACCTACTGTTCTGGGGAACGTGAGCTTGATGCCCAGCACCCACGTGGGACAGCTTACACCAGCCAGGAGCTCCATCTTCGGGACACCTCACACTCTCTTCTGGACTCTGGGCCATTGCATCTGTGCATACATAATTAAAAGTAAAAACTCTTCTAAGAAAGTAAACATAAGTAAATGACTTCTGCAGTTTGGAGCTTTGTACTTTCCTTTGTTTGAGAATCCAGAACCTGTCAGCAGTCTGCCTGGCAAACTGTATCGGAGCTTGGCCGCGTGTGTCTTTTAAGGCAGACTGAGGTTTGCTGAAGCTCTATAATCACGGGTGGGGAAATCAGGAAGATGTAAAGTGGGTGTGTTCTCAAGTGCAGCTCAGCCAACCTTCCAGACCTTAAATTAGAGCGATGAACGTAAACACAGCAGAGAGGGTTTTCCCCCAACTAAATTGCAATTATATTTTAAATTACCTACAATTACCAGAAACCATCTCAAAGCTAGAAATTAACTTCTTGTCCCAGCAGATCAGCTGTTAAATGGAGCACCTTGTGCCCTAAAACCTCCTGTTTCAGCTGCACCCAGGAGAGCAGTGGGGAGGCGGAGCCTGAGGTTCGCTGTCCTGTGAAGGAACAGCTGTCTTTAGAGGTACAGGGCCATATTTTTACAATTCCCAAATTAACAGTTTCATCCCATTTATTCAGTGCCATGTTCCTGAAATACATGGAGAAAAAGTGAGTGCTTTATTTTAGACTTCAGTGGAACAATGTCTATGCAGTCATTTTAGACACCCAGGATTTAGGGCATGGAATTGGGACCAGGAGCCACCGAGACTGGTGACCATGATCTTGATAAATGTTCTTATCTTCTAAGCTTCGAGGTGATTGTCAGACATAACTGTTGGAATGTTGGGGTGGGGACGTCTCTCAGAGCTTTTGCCACAGAGCTGGTTTCTTCCATTTTTGTCTGAGCTGCCATACCTGGGGTTCATCGCTCCGTTTCTGCGAGAAGATGCGGTATTCCGGATCACCTCTGCTGTGCCACCGGGACCGGAAGTCAGCACCATAGAGCACGGTGCAAGGTTAGCGACGCGCTTAGTACTTTGGGGAGGACTGACGACTTTTAAACATTGTGGCCTGCCGTTTCTCTAAAAATCACATTAAGTCTTTTTTCCTTAAACCCACTTCTCTTGTCTGGAAATCTACCTTTTGAATGGCTTTTGAAATGTTTGCTTTCCTTTTTTTTTTTTTTTTTTTAAATAAATATGATAGTTTCCTCACAATTCCTTGCAATAGCTATGCACGTGAGTCTGGTTCTCTGGTGGAATGGGATGGATAAAATGAAGAATGTAAATTACAAAATATGTATTTAAATTATTATGTTGGCTTACTGATAAGGATCAGGCAGTTGTCAATGGCTGTGTGAATCCTGGAGAGACTAACAATCTGGTTAGCTGTTCAGTCCCTAGTCCAGGTGTCTAAGCAGTCCTAATCTGCTGCTGAAGGCTCAGAGGATTAGCAGCCAGAGAGACTGAATTGTGAGGTCACCAAAGGATGGTAGGGGCTGCCACTTCCTCACTCTTGAGATCTTTATCTGTGGGCTTTCACTGGAAGGTGTCACCCATTTTGGAGAAGGCTCTCCTCAGTTATTCTTTCCTGAAATGCCCTCAGAGACTCTCCCAGATCCCCTCAAATTCACTTAACAAACACATAATACACTGACTCCTTGTTCACCTAAGATACCTTGTTTAGGTGCTGTTGTTTTCATCTTACTTGCTCCCCCTTCTCTTCTCTACCAAGCTAAGTCACAGTGACTAAGCCTAGTAGGACTACCAGGCAGATGGGAGGCTTTCCTAGGTGCTGCTGTATTGCCTAAGGCATCCTTTTGTAATTCATTCACTTAGTGAAAACACAGGGCACACTGATGGTGTGACTCAAAAGGGTTCTTTTCATCCGTTAACCGTCTGCTCATCTATATGTATGGGGGAAGAAGGGAGATCTGCTGAGGAGCTTTTAAGTGCTCAGAGGGATAGGGTAAAAGATGTAATTTTCACATTTCTCTCAACCATGAGCTTAGGAAGTACAGATGAACCTCAACCCTCTGGCAGAGGACTGCTTGATATACTTAGACACTGCGTGCTACACTAACAGAAGGCTTGGCTAGGGCTGAACTCAGCTGCCCATTTCTTAGACTCTTCAAGATGTAATACTGAGTTAGATCAAAATAGTTCTGATTTGATGAAAATTGTTCTGATTAGCCTGTTCCGTTTTATTATGTTTCACTTGTAGAAGATTTCTGAGAAATAGACAGACTGGTATGGAATTAAAAGATAACAAAAATGTCGACCATCGTGGTATATCAACAGAAAGGCTTATTCATTAGTGTTTGCCAATAGCGTAAAGGAATGGATTTCACCGTGTTATTCCCTCCGTGTATACAGTGTACTTTGAACTATTCACCTCCTATCACTCTTGTTTCTTATTGTTCCTTTTCCCTAATAGTCTCTTTGGGGGGAATGTACATGTCTATGTGTGTACATGTTTATGTGTATGTGCATGTGTGGGGGCATGAACGTGGTGTTCATTCGTATGTGCTCTTTTTCTAGACGTAATATGAAAGACCCTTGCCTTTCTGGGCTTCCCTTATTTCACATACTATAAAGGTATCTACTTCAATGTATTTTCATGCAAAACAACATGCTTTTGTTCTTTATGGCTAACTGGAACTCTGCTATGAGTATATGCCACTTTTCTTGATCCAGCTGTCAACAGGCACCAGGTGGATCCTGTACCTTGAGTATTATGAATAAAGCTGTGATCAGCATCTCGGGCAGCCATCTCTCTCGAATTCTGACATTGATCCTTCTGTTTTATGCCAAGAGTGGTATAGCTGGATCACACAGTAGTTCTGGTTTTAGATATCCGAGGAACTTTCAAACTGAGTTAGACTGTGCTAATAACTGACTTATATGATAGGAGATACTTTTGATATCAATTAAAACCTTTGACAGAGTTGCTGTAAAAACTCAAATAACAAGTATTCCAGAGGCAAACATTTGCTGTAGTGTCCAGAGTTCAGAAGTCCCCATGGCAGAATTTTCTCCAGCATCTTATTGTAGAATGACAACAGCCATCCCCCTAAAACAGATGCTGTAGCCAAGGTAGAAAGGAAATCAGCAGGAGGGGGTGCAGCATGGCCTCCGTCAGGAAAGCTCAAGTCTGAGCGATGTCCGCTGGAGACTTCCTCTTCCGCCTCCCAGGTCAACTGTCTCAGGACCTACTACCTAGCTGCAGTGCAATTTCTAGTAGAGAAGCTAGAAAACCAACAGGAAGCATGTTTGAGAACAATGTTGGACCACCAATGGCATCTGCATGATCTAATTCTCAGAAGTACTCAGCCACTCACCAATGTGTGCTCTTTAAAACTCCTTTAAGGTAACAATCTGGCAAAAGGACAGCATTCCACAGTGTTTATAAACTTCACTGGTTGCTACAGCAATGCACTGTTTCCAACAGACACAGCTTGCCGGAGGACGAAACTGTTGCCGTGGACAGCTTCTGAACTTGCTGTTTGGATCACTTTGAAACAAGTGCAAACAGAAAGGCCTGTCTTGATTTAACTTTGCATTCTTGTTTATTCATGGGTGCTCCTAAGAGCTTTTCAAGTAAATTTTGTAAGTCATGAGCAAGATGAGGTAGGCCAACGCTCTCTTCACTTATGGATCACACACTGATCTGTAGAAGTGACAAGCTCTCAGTTCTGATGACAGACCACTCATGAAAGGGAACATGGAATAAACAATGGGGTTTCTTTCACACACTGTAAGCCTTGAGGCCATCCTGTCTTCTCTTTGTGTTCCGCCTCTCAGCTTCAGGTGGTAGGAGAGGTTTTTATACACTTGTCCTAAAAAATATATAAAGTTTAAGACATTAATGACACAATTGGGCTATCTGTCCCACAGAGACATGTACACACAGCACACACATGTACAAAGTAAATAAATGAATAAACGTGTAGTGCGTTTTAGCAGAAATGGCACTGTAACCTCACTGAACCCACTTTCTCTGCCAAAGCAGAATAAACCAGAGTAGGAACAGGACTCAAGTCGAACCAGCTGGATTTACTCTTTCAATAACTTGACATTTAAACCTAGAAAAGACTCTGTACTCGTGATACCAAGCTGTGACCATGTTGACAGAGATGCAAGTAATCAACAAAATGCCCATCATACTACATAAAGTGGGAAAACACAGAACACCAGCTTGAAGAGATGACTTGGGCGGAGGTGGGACAAGACACGCAGAACAAGCAATGGGCTTTGAACTGCTAGCTTCTGGCCACTTTTGAAATTTATGCCCTTACTGTCTGCAAGAAACCCCATATCCTTATAAAATTTATCCATGTTTTGTTGTGTTTTATTTTTTTGGTTAAACCAGTTGAAATTAGATTTGCTTTTTGTGACCTGCAACCAAAACTGCCAATACCCACATTGTGGTCATTGGCTGATATACTTGGGATTATTCAGAGATTTTGTTTACCTTACCTTTCTACCATGGATCAGGAGTTGACCTAATCCAATGCTAAAGTTCAATTTAGTTACCCTGATCCAAGTTTGAGGAAGGTACCATTTTCCTTTGACAACTTGCTAAATCTCCATCAAAGTTAAGAATGCAGAATACTTTGTGTTAAGAGAGAAATGCCTACAACTGGCCTGGGTTTATAGAAAATATGTGGGTGCACTTTGTCCTTGCTGAAGGCTTTTTTTCAGAAAATCTTGACTACCATGCCTCTTTGGATATGCTCAGCCCTGCCTGTGTTACCACTAAGCTGTCAGAATGGCATGGCTTCCTGGCCAAAAAAGATATCAAGAAAGAGAGAAAAGTGCATATTTTAGTCTCCAAATTGCAACTTTGTATGGCTTTCTATAGCTAGAGACTCTGACCCAGGTAATCTAAGCAAGGTCTTTGAATTATCAACAGTCTCAAAGGTGCCCAGCTTCCAAAACTGATGGAAGATGTGGTCCCTAGAGGTGACAGGTGGTTTTAGGTTTGGCTCCTTCCTCTCAGAGCTGTGTTTTGTAAGCAGAGAAACTCTTAGATTGTTCTGAAGATGGCAAAACATTGTGAGCCCTATGTGAGTATGTCTAGACCCATCGCACATGTTGGAAAGAAACCAAGATAGTTAAGTGACTAAAACAAATTGCAGAGCCAGTAAAATCAGGGCTTGTGTGGAGCTCAAGTGATAGGGGACTTTTCTAACTTGTATGGGATCATGAATTACATCGAGGGGAATCTTCCTAGCACAAGAGAAGAAATATGTTCATTAAAAGGGATAAACATATGCTCTGCGTTTGTGCCTTTCTACTGGTATCTGTATGTTTATATGCATAGAAAGCTTCTGAAAGGTCCCCTAAGGAGGGTCAGGACAGCAAGTTAGCTCAAAATAACTTTAAGAAGTCTATGGTGCTGTTTTGGGAATCTATAACCAAAATATTTTCAGAGAAGATAGCCTTGTTGGGATGGTGTAGACTTCCTGAAACATCACAGATCACCTCTGTAAAATATGAGCATGGGACAGAGAGGTGGCTTGTGGCTTAAGAGCACCAGCTGCACTTTCAGAGCACTTGAGCTACACGTTCATTCATAACCACTTGTAATTCCAGTCTAGATGAATCTGGCACCTTCTTCTAAACCCCACAGACACTGTGTGTGTGTGTGTGTGTGTGTGTGTGTGTGTGTATGTATATATATATATGTATATATATGTGCATACATGTATAAATCAACACACAAGTGAATAAACAGATTTGAAGAGGATTCTATTCCAACCTCAACTTTGTCAGAAATGTTGACAGCAAATACAATGTTGGTATGCTTTCAGCGCTATCCCACTGCAGACATCTAAAGCCATTTATGTATTCTTTCTTAAAATGTTCTCTGTGGGACATTGGGCTGTGCCAGAAAACTTGGTAAGGGTGAGTGGGATCAGAGACCCCGGCACACAGCCACCCACAGTAGGTGTCTCCTTGCTTTCTACTAGATTCCTGGCCCAGAATACATGACCACACTCCCTAGGTCAGTCACATTGCACAGAACAACGGTTCTCCATAATAATAAAGTATCTGGAGGTCCTGAATATCTAGCCAATAATCTTCCCTTCCCAGACATTTCTTGCTGCAAAAGGTATTTAATCTCTGGTCCATCCTGATAAAGTGGCATGTACCCATTTTCCACGATGAACAATTGTTTGGAACCAAGGACTGTCTCTTCCACCAAGAACCTCCATGGGGAGCACGTGGAAAGTCCTTGTTCACAGAGCCACAGCCTAAGTCTCCCACAAAAGGGCTCTCTATACTCCCAAACAGCCACAGCTAAACTAAGAATAATCTCAATGAGCTAAGGTGGCATTCCCATCCCCTCCCCTCCTTATATCCCCGCCCCGCCCCCATCCCAGGCTCACTATCACCCTCAGCCTGCAAGCTCCCAATTCAATCCCCAATTCCTGCCATCCCGTGTGACTTAGGGGCGCCTAGATGTCCAGGAGTTTGGGAGCCCCACCTCAGACCTCATCGCAGGCCTGTGAACCCACAACCCTTCATTCCTGACTCCTCTGTGCAGTTTTCCAGCAGCTACTGGATTTCTGGGAGCTTGGGAACCCCAGCTTCACCCTCCCACATCCTAGGCTGAATCTTCCCACTCCTTGAGTGGTGTATCTGCTCTTTGCTCAAACCCAGGTCACAACAGCAGTGCAGGGTAAATGCAGTCTAGTGTTCCGTGTTTCATCTGCCCAATACCATAGTCAGGGCAAAATAAGGACACATAGCTCTCCTATAGTTCAGAATCATTTTGTCACAAGTCATCATTTCAGGTAGTTGTCATCTGTTCTTGGACTGGCATGTCAAATTATATGGCCTTTTGTTTGTGATGTTTTCTGGTGCCTTTCCTCTCCTTTTTCATAGTACAAAATCCATCTTTCCTGTGAGCAATTGTGATAGTTTATCCTTGCCTTGTTAGGATTTTACTGCTGTGAACAGACACCATGACTAAAACAACTTTTAAAAATAACAACATTTCACTGGGGATGGTTTACAGGTTCAGAGGTTCAGTCCATTGTCATCATTCAGTCCAGGTCATCACAAAGGCAGACCATGATGCTGAAGATGTAGCTGAGATTTCTGCACCTGGAACAGCAGGCTGCAGGAAGAGAAACCTCAGAACCCACCCTAGGTGACACATTTCCCCCAACACGGCCATACCACCTTAATCCTTTCAAATAGTACCACTTCCTGATGACCATTCTAGTCTCTAAGACTATGAGGGCCATTCTTATCCAAACCACTACACCAGTATGGAACTCATTGCTCATGGGCTTTCTGTGGCTGATTATATATCTGTGTCCAACTTAGAGAGTAAAAATGTCACCTAGGCAACCTGATATACTAGGAGACCCACCTAACAAGCCCTGCTGGTTAGTGATGAGAGAGGTACCTGTTCCTACCAGACCAATAAAATAGACTTTGTCTTGGAGTTATGTGGGACAAAACAAAACAAGCCCTGTGTCTGGACTTATATAGGCTTTGGCTCTTCCATTTCCTGCAGCCATCTTGGGAACCCAGAGGGAACTCATTGAAGAACAAGAAGATGAGACAGAGCCCAATACTGTCATTTTTCTCTTTGACTCAGGCACCAGATGAAATGGATAGAAACCCTTGGAGCCATTGACTATGGAGAGATAATTCTCTTAGTGTGCCTGTGTTTGGGTTGAAGTTTATACTGCATGCAGTTAAGTCACTTCTGTCTAGATATAAAATCCATATTTTAACTTCCTTTCAAATTATTTATTTTTTCTATTTGTGACCTTTGGCAATCTGGAGTTTGGTCCTTTCTCCGAGAATAAAAGAGTCAAAAGGCAAGAAGGAGGGGGCAGTGGGAGTAATGATTGCTCCCTACTACTGTCGTTACTTCAGGGTAAAAACGAAAACAAGTGCAAATTAATTTTTTGAGAGTTAGAATTACAACAGACGACATCAAAAACTATTGGCAGTATCATGTATGGAACCGTAGATCTTAAAGGAAAAAGCCTGAGTAAATTCACCATTTTTGTTTAATAAAATAGGAAACTGAGGTTCAGAGGCTGAGTGTATTCTCCAAGGTTGTCATAGAGTCAATTCTGTCATCTGGATGTCTTTGATCTCGTTTGGTTCTGTGCATCATGCTCAAACTGGACCTAAAACAGCCAGAGTAGGTCACACAAAAGCAGCTTTATTAAAATTCAAGCTTTAAAGCAGCATTTGAAATGCTGTGTTGTATTTAAAAATCAGAAGAGATGACGTAGAACACGCCACCTATCACCTCACACTTGACCAATTGGTCGACCCAAGTGTGCTAAGTGGTGATTTCTCTGGTGGCTCCAATTTGTTTTCCTCTATATCTCAGTTGGGGAAATATTATGGTTCCCTCCCTGTCCCTGCCACACTAAAGACAAGTCACTAGAAACATGGCTCCTTCCTATACTGAAGTTCTTCCAGGCAAGAACAGCACAAATTATCTCTGTGAGGTATTTTCAAATAGTAGATTATTGGCAATTCAGAAGAAGTCTATATTTATATTTTGAGATGTTTCTGTTAACTCCTTGCATTCTTCAGTGAGATATATAGCTCAGAGAACAATAAATCATTTCATTCCAAATACACAGAATCATGGAATTTGGGGTGAGAGGGCTATTTAGAAACTGTTTAGTTCAACATTTATTGATGAGCCCAAGACCCAGGAAGATTAATTGTCCACATCTAACCCTGGGTAAGGAGCTACTATGAATTTTTCTATGATGTCACATGAAATCATTTTTTTCACCTAAGTCTGGATTTTCATTTCCAAAGCTTGATAACAGATGAAGTATTCTAGTGTGTACTTCATATACTAATATTAATTTAAATATATAAACAAAATGAAATGCATATTTGAGTACTTACTTAAACTAAAACATTTTCTATCTTTTTACTTCCTTTTCCAATCATATTCAAAAAACCAACAATAATTAGAACAGTTTTTCTTATCTACTCTTTTCTAATCTAATATTTAGGAAATATCATCAACATAGACTCACATCAAATATATTTAATATACATTATGCTTTAAAATGCCATGAATACATAATAAAAATATATTCTAAATTGACCTGAGCAGAATCCTAGCCAGTCTTAACACTATCTCTGTATATCCCAGGTGAGTTGTGATCTGATTAATTAAATTAACATGTCACACGTGAAGGGGCCCTCAAGATGTGGCAAGCATGCTGGTTGAAACCACTAGAAGCCTGTCCCTATTTTACCTTGAAGAGGAACACCACTCTTCAATAAGAGAAAAACAATCGGGAAATATGAAAAAGAACTGTTTGTATTTAGTTATACTTTCTAAGTACTTTATAAAAAGGAAAAGAGATGAGAATCTTCAGTCTACATCACAGGATGACATAAGCCATCAAATTGGGAGAATACTCGAGGAGGTCACATGGCCAAAGGTAGGCCTGTCTGTTTCACGGACGCTTGTTCTCCCATGGGACTGCATTGATTCCTGCAAAGGTCGATGTTTCCAAGAGTATCACAGTGTTGTACTGGCATCAACTCTTAAAAAGTCCACAACCTTAGCATCATAATACTGGGGACCAAGACTTTAGTATATGAAATGCTATTGTAAACACTAAGATTTGCTCTAAATCATAGCAGGATCCTAGTCAAACAGAGGAAACAGATGTCCCTTAACTAATTCTATATACACCATTCTCCTCAAGACAGCACACCAGCCTTGTAGATGTAAAACTAGAAGCCTGTGTGTACACGGCTTGTCTTCCAACCCTCTGCTTGAGAGCACATGTTCAAATACAAAGAGAAGAGTCCCAGATCCAAGGAGCAAGAGAATTACTCTTAGAAACTTCTAGAACCTGCAAACTTAAGTTATCTTTAAAGTTAAGCCAATTGTTAGTACATTTATGAGGACGTGTATTTAAGAATCTGGAAAGCTTGTACAAGCAGAAGAGCTTTTCCTTTGACGAGATCAGTTTATTACAACAGTTACCCTGTGTTTTGAATTGTGCTGGTGTAAGTGCTACAGAAACTGATTTTCTTATTTTGAGATTTTCAATCTTGAAAAGCACACGAGTGTACTGACAGATATGGAAGCATGCTATCTGCAGCAGGTACTATGATAACGAAATGTTGGCATTAGCGCTGGAGCGATGGCTTCGTGGTTAAGAGTGTTGGCTGCTCTTTCAGAGGACAAGAGTTCAATCCTTGGCACCATGTGGCAGCTCATGAGTGTCTATTACTCCAGTTTCAGAGGATCCAATGCCTTGTTTTGCCCTATGAGAGCACCATACATATACATACATGCATACATTCATGCATACATACATACAGGCAAAACATCCCCATACATAAAATAAAAGTGATTTAAAAATAATACTGCTGCTGCTAGCCGAACACCATCAACTTGAGGTTTGCTGAATAATTGTTTCCATTTTCTCAGAAAGTGTGCTGTGGAAATTTGTTGTTCCTCTTTTATTTTCAACTTGGCTATACGATGTGAGCAAGAAATTTTAAAACACAGCCTTCCAGAAGGCAGTTCTACAGTGAAAGTGTCGATCATGAAATGCTTCATTTCTTCATTTCGTTTCCTTCTGAGGAAAGATGTTCTAAACAACAACAAGACCATTTGAGACCTTGAAATAAGAGATTGTCTCTCCAGTGTTCATAAGACCCACCTAAGTCCTTACATCAGAAAGGGGGCCACAGCTGGAATAATTATTGTCAAGAATTAAGATAGGTCTTAGACCCAAAGGTTTCGTTCTCAGAGGTCGATGATGAAAAAGAAGAGATGCACATGTCAGCAGAGACATTTAAAATGCCCTCACTGTCACCTCAGAAAAGGATTAACTATGATGCTAATGTCCGTGGATAGAAACCTGGCTAGGCTACACACTATTGTGGATTAATGTGCCTTCAACAGAAAATGAAATGTGGGCTGGGGAAGTGGCTCAGTGGTTAGTGCTTGTCTTGCGAACACGAGGGTTGCATCTGATTGTCAGAATCCAGGTGGAATACCAAACGTAGACCATGCCAGGTGTGGTGGTAGGAAAGTATAATGGTGCAAAGCTAAGCCTGGGAGGTGGGGGTTGTGCGTAAAGACACATGGAGACCTGGGGCTCACTTCACTGAGAGCCAGCCAAGTCTAATCATGGCATTGTTCCAGGCTTGTGAGACCCTGTCCAAAAAAAAAATTACTCACTAAAGTAAAAGGCTATAGCTCTTGATGAACAGCGCACGCGCGCGCACACACACACACACACGTGCACAAGTACTCACATACACGCACAAAAGCAGAACACTTGATTAGCAAAAAAACAAAAACAAAAGGTATCCAATACTATATGTTCCGAGAAGTCAAACTGTAAGCAAATCTCTGGCGCGTATATGGTTGTGTCCACATATTTCATCTCAACACCTGACCGACGGGCTGCAAGGCAGAGACGGTTGACTCCTGAGCGGCCTCTTTGAGGAGAGTTAGATGGGAATGTTAGAGAAGAGCAGTGAGCGACTCTGTAAGTAGCACGCCTGTTTGTTGGTTGTTTCGATTTAGGTGAAGTAATCAGAGAAGCAAACCCTACGCTTGCCTGCAGTTTTCTCCTCCTTACATTCCTTAGGTGGAACAGGCAAGATGAGCTTCTGTTTGGTGGCGCCTCCTCTTGGAGCGGTAGCGTTTTACCCTCCAGTTGCCTACCCGGGAAAGCCCAGTAGGTCTGCTACTTGGGAGATTCCTCAAGAAATGACTGACCTGCCCTGGTGTGGCTTCAGTTGACTCGCTAATGGTGCAGCCCTCCAAAATGAACTCTGCACTGGTGAACTCCAGTCTTCTCCCTGAGGCTGAGCCTGCTGCAGAGTGGAGCT
Source organism: Micromys minutus (assembly GCF_963924665.1). Taxonomy (NCBI): domain Eukaryota; kingdom Metazoa; phylum Chordata; class Mammalia; order Rodentia; family Muridae; genus Micromys; species Micromys minutus. Next base: position 731,247 of record NC_137974.1, read on the forward strand.
CCGGGAAGGAAACGTGACAGTATCTCTTTAACCTACCTCCCTGACCCTTCTTGTCCAGCTTGTCCTGAGTAGGAGAAAGGAGAACGAAGGGTCCAGGAAAGCTCCTGCTTGAAGACTGATGCCATAAGCAGAAGTCGCCTCCTTTGGACCTAATAAGTTCTGCTGTAAATAGTTCCCAGGCTCCCTCGAGGACACTTGGCGGTCAGCTCCCTCCTTACTGTGGGCAGAAGCTCTTCCTTGGCTGCCATTGTGAAGGCTGCTTGGTGCCCTCCCACCGTCTCCTAAATAGCATAGGCAAAACATTCAAACGACAAAGAACTGCCTTTTGATGACCTGGGCCAGCACTGTTCTGTGGGCTTTACGGATGCTCTGGGAGAGTGGTTGTTCTGTAGCTGCCAATCACCTTGTCTGTAGCCCAACTTGAAGACTCACCAATCAGCTTTCCCAGATCTCCTTTGGAACTTTGCTGCCTGGAAGACTGAGAAGTGGGAATTATAGGTGAAAGTGGACCTTTAACAATCCTCCTCCTTAAAGATGCCATTTAAGAACTCTCCCATAAGTCATCACAAGTCCTCCTGGTGACAGCATCCCTCCCTTCATTATGAGTGAGCACATTCTGAGTTAAGAAACGGAGCTCACAAGGTTTGGAATTCTGCCGCTGTTGTATCTTTGCATCTCAGCACAAGCTGGAGATTTAGCCTATTTCCATTCATTTCTTGTTTCCAGGCTTTGCTGATTTGCTTGTTTGGTTTTGTTGTTGTTGCTGTTTCCTGACAGGGTTTCTTCAAGTGGCCCTGACTGTCCTGGAACTTGCTCTGTAAACCATGCCGGCCTCAAACTCAGGGATCTGCCTGCCTCTGCCTCCCCATGCTGGGTTTAAAATCATGGACACCATCACCCAGCTTGTTTAGTGACTTTTAAACAAATATTGAGAAGAACCATTTGAGATCTCTAATTTCCATGATCAAAGATATAAACAAAATGAAAAATTATAGGCCCCTCCTCTTAAAGGCCTTGCTACTTCTCACTGCTACAATGCATCCAAACTTCTAGCAAGGAAACCCTTGTGGGATCTAGTCACACCTTATATAAAGCCCACAAGAGTTTCCTCTGACTAGGAAATCATTGAGAAAAACCATTCTGTCCCCTTTTCCTTCACCGTGGTTTGTCCTGCTGGAATAGAGCCTGTGGTGCCCAAGGATTGGCCTTCATCAGAACACTGACTTCGGAACAGCTGAGTCAAACCAAGCTCAGCAGCAACTCCAGGAGTAGGAAGCTTTGCTCGAAGGTCAACATGAATTTGAATGCTTGTTTCATTTCTCGTTTCTTGATCTTTCTGAATCCTGTCACTAGATTGGTAAGTTGGTGAGCTGTGTATGTCTGTTTGATACACACAGTACAAGAGCAGCTGGTCAAAATCATCCTGAGTGTATGTGACGCTGTTTGTCAATGAGATTAGCATTGGAATCAGAAATCCCTGATGGCAGATGTCCTCCTTAGTGGAGGTGGGCTGTGTTCCATCAGTCAAAACCTGAACAGAACAAATGGCCGACTCTGGTCTAACTACCCTTGAACTGGGTCACCCTGACTTTCTACCTTTAAAACTGTCTTTTCCTGAGTCTCTCACATGCCAGCTTTCATTCTGGAGTATACTGTTGGCTCTCAGGGGTCACCAGTCTGATGGCTCACTCTGCATATCCTAAGCCTTCTTAGCCTCCACCATCTACTGCTTCAACTCTTCAAAACTGACCTTTCTGTGTGCTTCATAGGTAGCTGGACTGTCCCCAGCTCAGGATGGAGTTGTGTCCTATCGAGTGCACCATAGATGGAAATATCCTAAGTTGAAACTTCATGCAATCTCTCTAACCAAGCAGACAGTCTCTTGGCAACCCAGCACTCCACAGGAATATGCATTAACCCAGAAGATCAGCACGCACCAGCTGAAGTGTGGTTTCCACAGCCTGTTGCTGTTGTGTCAGCCTAACATTGAAGTTCCAGGTAGAACAATTACATTCTGGTTTCTCTTCAGATCGTGTAAATCTTTTGCCTTTTACCAAGTAAATCAATCTAAATTGGGAATCTTTAATGTATCTTTAGCATATATGCACATATAAATATCCTATTGTTTTTCATTTTTCTCTGGAGAGCCTTGACTTGGGGAAGTGGGAAATCTGTTTTCTACCTTAAAATTTTTGTTATGATGGTTATATCAGTTTATTTTTTACTGTAATAAAATACCTAAATATGAGAAAATGTATAAAGATATTAGTTTTAGATCACAGTTCTGGGAGTCTGAGGTTAGCCTTGTATCTGGTGACAACCTTCTGGCTGGCAGGGTTCCAAGGTGGTGCAAGGCCACAGTGTCAAGAGATAGGCTGTGTGTGTGTGTGTGTGTGTGTGTGTGAATGTGTGTGCATGTGTGAGCACATGTGTAGGCATGCTAATCTTTCTCTTTCTTATGAAGTTACGTAATAATCATAGGGGTTCCACTCTGATAAGTTTAACCATTATCACTCCTCCAACTGCCACTTACAAACATAGTCAGACTCTTTCCCCTTTTCTACACTTCACAGTGAAAATTAAACTCCAACACGTGAGTCTTGTGTGCTGAGGGGGACATGGAAACCATGTAAGTTATTAAACAAGAAATAAATAAGATGAAAAAAGCCATGTTCTACACTGTTCAGTTCAGAAGGGAGCTGAGCTAACAATGACCCCGCCCTCCTCATCCAGTCATTGCTGCTTAGATAGGTCAACAAAAATTCATCATTCTTTGTCATTCATCATTTAATTCAGATAGTGCCTAATTGGTTAAATGTGTGATGGGAAAGTTGGGAGAAACAAAGAATTTAATGTACCCTGGATGTGTTAACCCTGATGTTTCTGTACGACACACAAGTAGAAATACATTTGATATAACAAAATACTCAAGGCTAGAGACTTTGTCAAGAAAAGAGGCTCGCCGAGTATATTAGAGGCTGAAAGTCCAAGATTCAGCAGTTCCATCTGCGTCATGTCTGGTGAAGTTTCCACTGGCTTCATCGTAACCTGTCTGAGCATATGCAAGAGGAAGAATCTAGAGAGAATAGGGAACAGGCTGATTCCAAATTACACACCCTCATGGGAAGTATTTGGCTAGAGTCCTGAGACGTATGCATCTATCTCTCCTGACAAAGATTAAGAACCCCAGCACCTAATTCTATCTGACTAGCCATGCCACAAAGGTTCCAGAGCATCACCCCAACATTAGACTCCATTCCCCCATCATGGAAACCTTCGAGTGATACCCCAAAACCGTATCTAAACCCTAGGAAACAGGCATCGGGATCTCCAGAGAACTAACATAGAGTCCTACCTACAGTTTTTAATTAAGAAGTTGGAGCCTGGAAATTGGCATTTCTAGCTAGCTCCCAAGTGATGCTGAGGCTGACTGCCCAGGCTTCACACTCTAGAAACTTTGATCTAGACAGAATAATTCTAGGAGTTATCAACATAAAGATAATGTTTAAATTATGAGATTGGCTGAGATTGCCTAAGGAGTCTGGGCAGAAAAACAAGAGAAAGAGACAACACCAGAAGTTCTGAGGAGGACTGGAGAGCACTGGTACAGCTCACAGGAACAGAGGAGGGAAATACCCAGAGACTGGGCTTCCAGAGAAGCTGCACACTTCATCCAGACTGGTGCTTCTTGACAAGACCTGTTAAGTAGGACTGTAGAGGAGACCAGTGCCACATCATGGGCTGTCCATTTTAGAAGCATAATCAAGGGCAAGTGTCATACAGCTGTCTCAAGGGCATTTCAAACGCTGTGCTGTGTCTGTTTTGCAAAGAGGGAAACTGAGGCTTGGTCAGACAACACCACCGTGTTGCTAAGGCAACAAGGAGCCTAAACTCAAGTTCTTTCTGTTAGAATCTTAGGGCAGGTAGAGCTGGCTTTACCTCTCCTGTTACTAAAATCAGTAAGGCATCCTGCAGGACCTGAGTAGACTTTCTGCTTGCTCCTCCCCTAACATCCAAAACGTGGCTGCCTATAACCTCTCTCTACTGCTCCCTCTGCTACCAACTTTGTGCCTCCAAGATTTTTATTAATGTTTGGACCTAAGCTCATGTCTGTGCACCGTGTGTGTGCAGGCACATGGAAGAGGGTGTTGGGTCCCTTGGAACTGAAGTGATAGGCAATGTTAATCTCTGTGAGGACTTCGGCAACTCTGTTCCAGTCCTCCTCAAAAGCAGCCAGTGCTCTTAACCTCTGAGCCATCTCTCCGGCCCCCTCCCCCCATCCATTATTTCTTAGCCCACTCCAGGCCCCATGCCTACTCAGTGGTACACACTCAGTTCTAATTAAATAACAATTGGACTGAGTATGAACTAGTTAGTAGATCTGGGAAATGTTTATTGTATTTCTTACTTGCCCCATTTGGTGGTTCAAAGCCCCTGTGTCGGATTTCCAGGCTTGCAGCTGCTGTGAGCGGCCTCCAGAGCATCACTGGTATGACTGACTTCCATGTGGCATATTTCCACTCTACACAGCATTCCTTCTGGAGACAATGTCTCAACTGCAGCTTTGGGAATTTCAAGCTATACCCCCTGCCAGAGGTGGCTAGCTGCTTTCTCGGTGTCCTATGTAGATTTACCAGAAGGTGATACATGATTAGACAGTGGAGAGGTAGGCGAGGCAAAGGTAGGAAAATGAAAGAGGAGCAGAGATTGAGGTGGGGGGATCAAGACGGAGCCAGAGAAAGCAGACCTGTATCCTGGTGGCCGTAAATGGGAATAGGTAGATATGAATATTTTAGGGGAGTCTACAGGTCTTTATCTCATATGGAAGGGCAGTTTGTATCTTTGTCCATTTGATGTAATCTTATGGTATAGAGGGTTTGTGTATTGAGAGTTTGATATATAAACTTGAATTAAAGGCTGTCGGGTTTTGGAGTAATGTTGGTGTGGAGTGGTAGTGGGAAAAAATGCCAGGGTGGTCCCCCTTGGACAGAAACAGCAGGGCCACGGAAGGAATTTGTGTGGACAGGCAGCTTGCAAACCAAGTGACGGAGTCCGTGCGCTTGGTTCCACACTAGAGCGGTGTCTGCGGAGTAAGATTGAGGGGGCCAATAAACAGATAAGCCTTCCATTTTACTATTTACTGCAACAGGTGGTGCCCAATTTGAGGCAAGAATCCACTAAAAGGTTATGGATATCAGTCTAAGAGTTAGTTACAAAGTTTTTATTTTCTAAGTAAGAGGGGGCCAGCGCCATAGTGAGTCACGTGGTCTCTCAAACGTGGGAACCTTAAACAAAAGAAACACAGAGACAGCCTCTGTGAGTGTCCTGCTGTGAGAAGTCAGACGACCATGTAGACAGAGAAAGAGATTAGTAGCTATTTGATTCTTTGACGAAATTGTTTTCAAAAATTAAAAAGCTTGTTTGTTTAATTTAAGATCGTATAAAGAATTAATATACAAGTCAAGTTTGCTTTTCTAGTTAGAAGAAGAAAGTATAGACTTTACCCAAATCATGTGGGAATTTTTACCAGCGGTTCAGAACTGAGATAGAAGTCTGTACACCAGGCAAAGTGTATACAGAAATATGTCAGGGAAGTTATTAATAAGTGAAGATCTGACACTCCAGACTGAGAGGACAGATCGAAATACTTTGGACTAGAGTCCTGGTTTTACAAAATTGTTTAGTAAATGTATAAAAAGTTGATTCAAACTTATATAGATAAAATTAGTCACTGACCCCAAGAGAGAGGTGATGTTTGTAGGTTAAAGGGTTATCATTGATAGAGGTCTGTGCACCACAGAGAGTGTAGACAGATATACATTAAGGAAGTTATAAATGAAGATCTGACGCTCCAGACTGAGAGGACAGATCAAAATACTTTGGACTAAGGTCCTGGTTTTACAAATTGTTTTCTTATTGATTTGTAAGTGATAATAAATTAGTGTGTCTTGTAAATTACCCTGCTTAGGGCACGTGGCTCATCAGATGCTGGCTAGCAATGGTTTGTATAATTATCTTAATTGTTTATTTTGTTTCAAAATGGATATGATGTTGAGTTTTGTGGTTATATTATTTCTCTGGGAAAAATACAAGCACAAGATATTCTAGTTGCCAACTAAGGGACACACTATTTTTGGAAAAATGTTTGACTTTGTATTTTTTTAAAGTGTGAATTGGCTCTGTGTGCCTTACAGAGTTATACGGATTAGATTTGATAGAGGTAGACCACCTGAAAAACTAATTTCAAGAGGAACAAACAAAATATTTCTCAGTACTAAAATGTTTTCTGTTGAGTTTTATATATATTACAGAACATGCAGCTATGGTGAAGCTTGTCATCAGAATGCTGAACTGGCATGATTCCAGATATCAGAGACTACAACAACTGTCAGTTTGGCTGTCCTTCTTGAGGCCTGTCCAGCTTCTTCATTCCCCTTCTCCCTTCTAAATTTTCAACACCCATATATTCAGCTTAAAGAAGCTATGAAAAGTTGTGACCCAATTCCCTGGACTTTGGGAGAAGGGTGAAAGTAGTTATTATAAGGTTGGTTTTATGAGGAATTTAGAAATGATCATAATCTTACAGGGAGGAATTAGCCAGATCTATAGCCTTTTCTTCTTTTGGTAACTAAGCTAAAGTCATATCCTCACTGGTAGGAATCTTTCTAATTGATACAAAGTTAACGTTATAATCTTTACAGTGCTACAAAATTGATTTGATACAGGTGTTTATACACTGTTTTTAGTTGATTAAACAATACTAGTTATAGGCTGAATAACAAACTCATAGTTCTGAGTCAATAAAAGGGTGTTTTTGAGATATTTCAATTAAAGATGGCCAAGATTGTTCCATGCTTAACAGTTCAGAAATGCTTTTTGTAGTTAGAAGGCTTTCAAAAATGTCAGAAATCCATAAATTATGACATGTAGTCTTAGTTATCTTTTGTTGAGACATACCTGCTTCTTGCAGTTCCCCTTTGGTAGAATTATCGAAGAAACTGAACTTCCCTACCTTGGGGTGAGGTATACTTTGTGTTTGGGCAGCCACTGGGCAGAAGCTGCTGATTTTATCTACAGACTAATACTATCCAGAAAGGGACACTTTGTGCAGAATAGTCAACTGATAATCTTTGCTGAGCCAAAATTATCAGCCCTTCAAGATTTCTGCATTTCAAGGTCTGTCAGTGATACCTGGACAGAAGGCTGAAGACTTGCTCTCACATGTTGCTAACAGGGGACTGCTAGTGGAGATTTGTCTCGACAACCTCTCTCAGCTCTCGAAACCGTGTTAGGCTTCCTATGTTTGTAGATATTTGGTCCTATTAGCTCAGAAGCAAAGGGGATAACAGTCTTCTGGAAGTGTTAACTTTCTCCCTGGTTTCTGAGGTTCTAGAACGTTCTTTCCTGGGGATCAGAGCCTTGTTCTCCTCTGGACTCTGCAGCTGTCTATGGTGGCTGAAACATGACAGGAAACCTGGGTCTGGACTCAGCCTTGATGTTGCTTGCCAGGCTTAAATGGAGGCCATGTTCATACTCATGTGCTACTCTGCAGGAGGAGGCCAGATCGTCACATAGCAGCATCTGCTACTAAGGGTTGGTCCTGAGGCCTGGGGGATTCCAACCTCCCTTTGTTGCCACTGGTTTATTTCTAGAAGCACAGAGTGGGTGTCCTGGGGACTATACTAATATATGACCATCGATAGCCTGATAATATTATCTCACGGTACCTAATGAGGAGGAGGGCAAACGGGAGCATGGGGCCTTGGAGGGATAGGAGTAAGGGACTGGACCCAGAGCTTGGTGCTGCTGAGGATAAAGAGAGAAGTCAGAGAAGGGAATTCTTTGCAATCTAATTTTTATGACAGTTTTTTTTTAATGCAAAGGAATATGATTAATTTAGGAATAAATTCTCTGAGGATCAAGATAAGAATTTTTTTTAAGTTGGGAGATAGAGAAATCTGAGAGTTACAATTTGTTGCTTATTTAGGGAGACATCACATATTCTAATTTTTTTTCTTTTTGATTTTTTGAGGCAGGATCTCTCTGCATAGCCTTGGCTGACTTGGACCTAGCTCTAGACTAGGCCAACTATGAACTCATCTACCTCCCTCTGACTCCAGAGTCTGGGGCCCTGTGGCCCAAGTCTATCCAAATCTTTTACCCCTCCTACCTGTTGGAGATTGGACCTGGGGTCACATGCATGTGGTTCATGTGAGGTACGCACTGTACCATCCACCTGCATCCTCCCATGTGGGTTGATGTGAAGGTGATACATGATTGGACAGTGGGAAAGTAGGCATAGAAAAGGTAGGAAAACGAAAGAGGAGAGGAGGGAGATTCCAGGGGAATCAAGATGGAGCTGGAGAAGGAGGATCTAGATCCAGATGGTTTTAATTGGCGATAGGTAGATATGAATATTTTTAAGGGATTCTGTAGGTCTTTTTATCTCATATAGAAGGGCAGTTTGTATCTTTGTCCATTGGATGTAAGCTTATTGTGTAGAGTTTGTAGATTGAGAATTTAATAAGCTTGATAAGTTCCTGGGCTTTGAAGTCATGTTTATGTGGGTTACGGAGGAACGGCACACGCGGGGCTGTTGTACCCACTAGGAACAGAAGCAACAGGGCCGGTGGAGTGAACCAGCTGGGAAAGGAACCTCATGGAGAAGGCGGCTTGCGGACCGAGTGACAGTCTGTGCACTGGGCTTAAGCCATCATTTTACTATTTAGCGCAACACAATCCACTACTTTTATTGAGATAAGGTTTTTTTTATAAGTTACCCAGACTGAACTTGAACTCATTCTGCAGCCCACCAGGCCATGAACTTCCTTCCCAAGCAGCTTGGGAATAGGTTTTACCTGCAATCCAGTTTCAACTACATGCAGTGGGGACACTGGCCCAAGAGGCATCTGGAAAGGCCTTAACTTCAGGCTGTAGTACAGATCTATGTTATAATAGGCTCAAATGTGAAACTCTATAGACTGCCTACTTGGAAGTTACCTACCTTCTTCCAGTGCTCACACATAGGCATGCAAATGTGTCAGAATAACACTAATATTTGTAATCACACTTTGCAATCCCACAGTGCCTTTCATCTGTAGATCTCAGGGTACTTTGCAAGCATTCATTACTTCTCCCAACATTCCTCTGAGGAAGGTAAACATTATTTTCCTCCCCTTTCCAGATGAAGCAATTGAGTCAGGTAAGTGACTTGCCTAAGGCCAGTGAGGGAGTGTGGGTGGGGGCTGAGATTCACAGCTCAGGGATCCTAGAGCCTTTGGAAGAAACCCAGTAGGAGGTAAAGTACTGAGGGCCAGTGGTACACAGCTCCAGGAAGGTCACTTTCTCCTACTCAATCTATCATCCTGGCATAACTGACCCACGTATTAAATACCTCCTAGGGATAGGATGTGTTCTCTATGTATGCATGATTTCTGTTCCTCATAGTAAATCCTCGTGGTATAGATGGGAGCTGAGATTTACAAAGGTGAAGGATCGTGTCTAAGATCACATAGTTCAGAAGTGCTTGGGCAGGAAGTTAAACCCACATCAATTTGTTTCCTAAAGTTGAACTTCCTTCTCTAGCACATAAGTCATGCTTTTTTTTTGAAAATGGCAGGAAGGTACTTTTCCATCTTTTAATGTTTCTCCCTCTTTAAAAAAAAATATTAATTTTTATATGTAGGAATTGCCTACCTGTATATCTGTGGCTGTCTGTGAAGGTCAGAAGAAGGGATCAGATCTCTGGAACTGAAGTTAGGGGAGGTTGTGAGGTAGGCACTGGATCCTGGTCCTCTGAAGGAGCAAGCAGTGCTCTTAGCCACTGAGCTACCTCCAGCTCCTTGCCTTGCACCACACCGTTTTCTTTAGCTTCTGAGCCCTCATTCCTCCTTGCAAGTCTATCAGCCTCTGTGACTGACAAAATGTGGAGACTGTTCCTGATGGCACATCTGATCAGGACAGAAGGGCTCAGGAACGGAAAGTGTGCGCTGCTAAGTGGAGAACTGCATGTGGTCAGTCAGTCAGAAGATCATGTATGTCACCTCAGAGGTATCACAATGGTACCAAGGAAACACTCACAGAGAGAGGCGAATTTTCATGGCGTGGACACATTCCCAGCCTACTTCAGAGCAGGAAGTGTTCAACCTCTGCAGGAACCTCCTGGAAGATGGATTCACGGGGACCAGCCACTAAGCCCCAGTTTTCTTGTGAGTGTAGACAGGGAGGAATGAGACAAAGCCACCAAGATTTATCCCAAAAAATCCAAGTAATGCAGATTCCAAACTTTTCATTAGACTCAAAGAAGTGGACTTTGGAGTTTGTTTCGTTTCGTATGCAAGATTAAAAAAAAAATCAAGTTTTAACCACTATTTATTTGAAATGACCTTTCTTTTTTAGAAGTAAGAACTAAATTCTAATACGTAAGTGCTTCTATGGGAATAAAAACCAAATTGGCCTGTCTGCTCTGCCAGGCTCATTAGTTGGAATCTCAGTGTTCTTTCTCAACCATTTCCTCTCCCTAGACAATCTGCAAGTGGGCTGTGCAAGACTGTTAAAAACAGAATGTAAAGACGTTAGGCTTGATGGTATGTTATGGCAGTCCTGCACACTAGAGAAGCTAAAGACAAGAGGAGCAGTTGAACTCAGAAGTTTAAAGCAACTTAATGAAGCCATTTCACACACACACACACACACACACACACACACACACACACACACACACCAATCCAGCTATCATACACAGGATCTCTGGGTTGAATTCATGTTTGTTTACGGACTGTAAGAATGTGGATGACTATAAGCCCAGCAACAACAATACACCCCGAGTTAGCAAACGGGTGAGTTCATTGGCTTGTTCCCAGGGACCTAGCAGCTTCTGGATGCATGCTGTGGATAAAAGGGCCCCCAACCACCCACTCATCTCTCTCTCCCCCTCCCACACTCTCCAAGTCTCTCCCCCTACCTCACCCCACTCCTGTTCCTTCTGTCTGTCTGTCTGCCCATATGCCTTTGTCTCCTTTTCATGTTCTTACTCCAAGACCTTCACTCTCCCCTCCCCCAAGAAACTTCTTACAACAGATCTGTTGTGTGGCATAATTCCTCAAGAGAACACTTTAGCACTGGCCTTGCTAAAAGTGCTGTACCCCTTCCTCACATTTTATCCTATCACCCTGTATGTGAAATCATCACCGTGGAGGAGAGCTGGACACCATCTTGTTTATGGAAGCCGAGAATATCCGGGGGCTTGCAGGGCATCTAGCACTAAAGAAACCAAAATTGCCTCTAAGCTGCGATAAGACATCATCATGGCTCATACAACTGTTAAACTAAAAAAGACCCTACTAAAATTGTTCAAGCACACCACACTATTAACAAAGTCTTCTCAAAATCAAATACAAGTTCATATTAAACTTAAGTTAGCACGACACAACCACAAGAAGCCACATAAACACAGGAGAACCTTTAGCAAACATCCACTCACAGACTAAGGCCTACGCTGACTTCTTTGTGAGATTTAGTGTGATAGAGAGACTGAATGAACTAGCTTTCATTGTGTATAGCTGTGCATTCAGCAAGTGCTCCCTGGAGGGCAGAGCTGGTGGTCGTCTGTGGCAGCGGCCTGTGGACCCCTTCTGGGGATGAAAGTAGCATTCTGGAAAGGCTGCAAGGCTGCAAGGTCTGCAGTACTGAAAACTGAGAAGCATTGCTTCCCAAACTTCCCTACATAATCCTTACCATGAAGAGCCCTCCTCTTCCAGCCCTCTTGCCGGACAGCAGTGAATGTTAGCATTTTTGAGCTGCTTCGAATTCCTGCCTGCCTGCTTTTGAGCACATACTACATTTTAAAACTTGTTGGTTTCTTTCATGTTTTATTTGACCCTATGTAATTGCATTCCTGAAGGAATAACAGGCCCCCCTAGTGATTTACACCCTGTATTAAATGTCAGTTTTGAAGAGACACAGTTAACAGTTTGGTTTAACCTCCTGCCTTCCCTCTCTCTGTTACTCAGGGCTGAAATTTGTGTCCTAGCTCTGAGGAGTCTCAGGGCAGGAGTAAAAGATCAAAACCAGTTAGAGCAGGAGCAAAGCTGAAAGCAGACTCAGCTTTCCCTGGGGAAGCCACCCATCCGGAACAGAAGGAGGCCCCCTTTCTTAAGTCCTGCTTGCTGTCTACTTAGCACTTTAGAGAAGATGTGAATCAGAGCCACATCTCAGCCTGGAATCAGTCTCAGCTGATAACAGCCTTGGGGAAAGCTAAAGCAGGAGGAGAACTGGGAGTTCAAGGCCAATTTAGGAAGCACGCACGCGCACACACACACACACACACACACACACACACACACACACACACACTTTCAGTCCCAGAGACAGCAAAATATTGCCATAAACCATGATCTATTTGAACCAGTCAGTACCCAGTAAGCAAGGAACTGCTTTGATGATGTCCTGGGAGAAAATACAGTCTTAGAATTTTACACCATTTATTATATTTCACAACCGCTGCTATGATGTCATGGCTAAAACATTCCACCTGCCCTGGTGGATTCACCTAAAATATATATGGAAGCTACTCAGCCGCAATGTGAGTTGATCTCTCAGGAACGTCTAAATAATTTGGGATGTAATAGCATATTCCCGTGATCCTCTGTGTGCGCACAGGCATGCTTGTGTTGATAAACTAGAAATATCCTGTGTGAGAACCTGACAGGCAACCAAAGCAGTCATTATTGTTACTCAGAAATCCACATTAAAACCGGGAGACCAGAGACTTTCGCCTTTGCGAAACACAAGGTTTGTTTGCCACTTGGTCTAACTCTTTTCACTTAACCAGCTTACCCCAATGACCAGAGAATGAGGCTTGATTAAAAATGACTGAAGTGGGAAATCAGGAAACTTATTCAGTTCTCTGCCAGGGCAAACGTGTGACCTAGTTTGACCATATCCTGAGACTTTAAATCCCCAGGTCACACTCCCAGGCCACTTAGGAGCCACTAACTAAAGCTAGTCAGGAACAGTGTATCTTCGAGGAGAAAAGTCCACAGGGACTCAGGAAACGACAAAGTTTGGTCCTTTATGCGTTTATGGGTCTTGGTCTTTCTTCCTAAGTCATGTAAGGTGATTTTATAAAATCAGTACGGAAGTCGGGCAGTGGTAGCTCATACCTTCAATTCAGCTTTTGGGAGGTCCAGCCTAGTCTACAGAGCAAGTTCCAGCACAGCCAGGGCTACACAGAGAAACTTGTTTTTAAGATAATAATAATAGTAGTAGTAGTAGTAGTAATAAGTACAAGAAAGCAGCAGCTGGGGGCAAAGGAAACATGAAGGTAAGAGTTACTTCTCTTGGAGAGCAACATCCCCGAGGGACAGTAACCACCTGCAAAATGAAAGGCTCATCCGTCACCACTGCAGACATCAGTAGCTGATGTAGGATGGATAGATACATTCCTGCAGGCTGCTACTATGGGATACCATTGGGATGGTTACCACAGCAAGGACCAGGTCCCAAGTTCTCTGCTAGCTGCTAACTCCTGCAGATAGATCCCGTCTCCCAGAAACTCATCTTCCATTCATAGTAAAATGTCTGTGGGTCAAGTGCCTTAATTCAGAAAGCCAAGAGCAGGGGCTTTTTTTTTTTTTTTTTTTTTTTTTTTTTTGTGATTTTAAAAATCTGAATCTTTCTTTTTCTCTTTCTCTTCTTTTTTTCCACATTCACATTTTTAATCAGAGAAAACAACTAGTTCTAACCATATTGAAAGAGCATGCTCAGAGGGGCATAGTTACACACACCTTTAATCCCAGCACCCCTGAGGCAGATCAGGTAGAGATCCCTGTGAGTTCATGGTCAGAGTGGTCTACATTCTAAGTCCAAGGGCCATGTCTCAAAAAAATAAAATAAAATAAAGGACAGTGGGAAAGGAAAGAAGGAAGGAAGAAACCACTGCCCATGATTCCCTGACAAGACTTTGAAACCCTGTGATCTCAGAAACAAAACCATACCTGGCATCATGCAGAACCAACTGCCAGATTTCAATACGCACTTTCCAAGGTGAGAGGTGAACTGTTAAATCCGGGCTCAGATCCTGTCTCTCTTCTACCTGTCACCAGGAAGACCTGGACTCTTGTAGCTTCCATTGTCTTACAGGGAGAAATCTGGCTACAGTAGTTCCTGAAACTCATAAAACTGTAGGAGTAAAATAAGATATTGTTTGTTAAGAGGTTAATGTGTGTATGGAAGTGGGAAGGGGTTGAACTGCTAAGAGATTAACCTGTGAACGTTCAGAGGATGGGGTGGTAAGCACTGAAAAAGTGTCGGTAATTCTATTTATAAATATCGTTTTCCCAGCTAAAACGTTTTTGCACTTTTTGGTGGTTTGTTCTGATGGTTTTGTGATATTGTTGGGCTAATGAACAACAGCAGTGTTTCAGTATTTTGGCTGACACAAAAATAAAGCCACAAATTAGCTATAGGGGCCCCACTTGGTGCTTGATATCTGCTGCTTAGATCAAACTTATTGCTTTGTAAGACGTGGAGCTGCTTGTTTCCATTGAGAAAGCCCCTGACATTTTAGGATGGGTTTCTTTCAAGTGTCTCCACTGGTCAGGCCAGCAGCAAGCCCAAACTAGTAATGGCTGCGTTCTTACCTCCTCGCTTCAGATAAGTGTGGAATTTTACCTGTCCCCCGGCCTCTGCCCACTCTGTTACCTTTCCACATTGCCTATGTATCTTAACTAGTAAATGTTTTAATTCGTATTTTTATTTTGTGTATTTATAGTCTTATACGCACACAGTTACCTAAGTATGTAATTATCAATAATTATTTGATATTTTTAAGTATTATTTGCAAGATCTATATATATTCAATACTTCTCTTTATTATCTAATCACACAAATAAGAGAATATCCTACTTAATATGAAAAATTCATCCTATAAAAATTTATGTTCCTTGAAGATAATGCAGAGAAATAAAGGAAAGAACATTTTACAACATTTCCCACAAGTGAGAACTTTTTTGTTACCTATATTTAATTTATTATTTTACACTTCTACAATTTATTAGTGCATGCTAACTGTACATGTTACTGGCACTCTAACATTGCCCCCCACAGAGGTGGTACTGGTCAAGCCAAGCCACTGCCCCATCTTGGCTTTCTAACTAACATCGACGGTCACTGTGCCACTGCAAGTTGAACTGACAGTCTCTTCTTTCAACAGAAGATGCAGGTCCTATCTCTCTGTATCTGGTATATTTCTCATAAAATAATAGCCTTTCCTTCCGTGTGCACCGGATTTGCTTTATCCATCCCTTCATCGATTACAAGGTCCTAACTGGAAATGGTGACGTCAAGCCTTTTCCAATCTTTTCCTACACAAGTATGCATGGAATTTTTTCATAAGAATGTTGTGTTACACTTTCCTCCTTGCCTACGTTTTAACCGTCTCTCCGTGTCAGTAAATGCTTGTCTGTGATATGATTTCAGTTTCCAAATAGGTATTGTGTTTTTTGATAATGTCCTTTTAGACTGGTTGATTCTTTTATCCAAACTGCCTAATACAAGTGTAATGACTGGTCTGATACCTGTTTTCCTGTTCACGCATGGGTTTCATAATTCTCTCTTCAGAATGTCAGTCATAGCAAGGGGTGCAGAGAAACTTCCCAACCTTCATCTATGTGTTCACACACACACACACACACACACACACACACACACACACACACACGGATCAGGAAGCAGTCTGAACAAAATTCTCCAGTAATTTCTTGTTTGTTCTTTTTCTTGGAAAAATAAACCCTGAACCATACACTGAATTTTCTTCCTGATTCATAATGAGAGGAGGATTTAGAGTCAGGATTCAGGGACCAGGGCTGTGCTGTGTGGATGAGCAGCAGGGTCGTGTTAAATCCTTGTGCACACCAATGATGACTGCTTCCGTAGCACAGTTCCAACATCCGGGAGGACTCTCGAGCGAGCGAAGCAGTGTGCACTTACACGTCGGCTATGCTGAGCTACGGACCGCGATGGTCAGTACTTTTCTGGCACTGATTTTCCCACCTGTTAAATGAAGACAATGGTTGTACTCAACCCACAGCATTCTTAGAGCAGTTAATTGAGTTGATTTTTAAAATATTTAAATGTATGGTGATGTGACCCTGTAATCGCAGTCCGGGGTAGAGGCCGAGAGTTCAAGGCCAATGCCACATAATGAGTTCTAGGCTAACCTAGACTACAGAATGAGACTCTTACTTTAAAACAACAATCACAAGGTAATAATAATAAATTTTTAAACCTCCCAATGCAGTCCCTGCCATGTAGAAAAAATATTTTTATTAAATTAGTATGATGGAATTTGCTAGAAATCAATGGCCGATCAAAGAGTATATAAAAACACGAGACTTCCAAATGTATTAGCAAATAATCACTTCCTAATTTCTCATTCCTTGCAAAAATTTGAGCCTTCACATTTTTTTCTGCTTCCAATAGGAGCAGAAACGGCATCCTGCACATCTGACACTTGCTTTAGCTAGAGTGTCTGGGTTGGTGAAGCTTTTTCAGTAACGAGGAAACACACCGTCTGTTTGCTTAGGTTCTGCTTGGCAGAGTTCTCTTGCCCAGTCAGGGAGGGAGGAACACTAAGGGTGCTCCGTTGCAGGAGGTCCTAGCAACGACAGGGCAGTGAGGTGAGAGGGGTCCTGGACGAGACCTGTCTCTGTGCACCTCTCTCAGCTCCGCCCTCACGCCCCCCCACCCCACCCCCGCATTTAGATCTAAAAACCCTACCTCAAATTAGCAATGTTCTCAGTTCTTTAATAAAGTTTGTGCTGGGCATGTTTGCCATTGGATGAGTTGGTTTTGTAAAAACTAGGTGTTGCCTAAAACACACACATAAACACACACACACACACACACACACACACACACACACACACACACACACACACTGTCACTCTCTGTTTTAGGTTTGGAAATGGCCAGTCTGTGGCCCAGTGACTTTGGTGCTTGAGAAGCAGCCTGGAGTTCAGCAAGGTCAAGCTTTCTCTGAAACGTCTGTCTCCTTCGGCGACAAGGTTGAATTTCACTATTTGTAAAGCTTTCACATTCTTGAACAAAGATCATCACGTAAAGAATACATGTCATCTTGCTTACAGATACATGGATGTATGTGAAATTTTTCAGAAAGTATCCAGTCCCAAAGGTAAACAAACCCCAACTTGTACGCGCATGCGTACCGTCCTGCTCTCAACTCTTCAGTGTTCTTTGAAATAAACAGGCTGCCCGGGCCCTGGCATTCTCAAGGGGCCGGTCTCAGGTGCTCTGGGGATGGTTCTCATTTCTCTGTAATAGTTTATACTCTACAAAAGATAAGCCCTCTATCAGCCATTCTTTCCTCTTGATAGCAATGAAGCTTCTTAACGTACTCCCAATGAAACAAAAATCAACTTAGATCCATTTCAATCCTACCTATTTAGACATGAAGTTCCCGACTTCAAGGATACCATCCCACAGAGCTCTTAAAGTCATTCTGACCCTCCCCCGCCCCAGCATCTTCTCCAGAGACAATAGGCCTTTTCAGTTGCTGGCCAACAGGAGGAAGAGCATTTTCTCTTGGTGATAAGGATGGGGAGGAGTTAACAAAAACAAAAAACCCTGAGGTTTGATTCTGTGGTTCTAAAAACATAAAATGAAAGAAATAAGTAACTAATGTAAAGGAGCATTTAAAGCATCTGGTTCCCTCCTTCCACACACTTCAGTTTTCATTCTAAAATAAAGCATGTTATTACATTCTCATGGTCTAAGGTTTCTAGCATTTACAGGCTGCAACATTTCGGTGGAATCCTTTCTCAAGGGAGAAAGACAGCCTTGGGTCAAAGCTCTGCCACACAGGACTGTGTCCCTATCAACCATGGACATCTGCAGTAGACTGCACCAGGAATGTCTTCCAAGCCTCATGTGTCATGACTTGAACCTTGATGGTGCTCTTGGGAGTTGGTAGGAAACTTAGAGATTTGCTCTGGCGGGAGCTGTGGTTTTCAGGGGCACGCCCTTGAGAAGGACTTTGGGACCCTTGTCTGCATCCCAGCCAGGAGGTGACTGGTTTCATCTCGTGTTGGCTGATGAGTTGTCTTCCTACAGGTCTGAGAACTGAAGACCTCCAAAGACCAAACCTTCCCCTTTCCAAGGGGTCATCTCATGTACTTCCTTAGGCCACAAAGTGTTTAACACAACTGTGTGATATTCTGCAAAGTCGGTTGTGTTGGATGGCGTTTTACTGGGAGCAAACACTCCTTAAAGGTGTTTTCAGAGACACAGGTGAAAGGCTAAGGCAGACACAGGAGAGAGGGTGTTCTGCTAAAAGACAGGTGAAAGGACCCCCGATGACGGGTTCTTCACTATTAAAACACATCGGTCCACCTTACATTGCGTAGTTGAGCTCCTTTGTCAGGATGCCATAGAGAGAACCCGAGAGAGAAAACCTTCAGGGGGCAACGTGGAGATTTTGTTACATCTGTGGACTTGGGTTAAAGGCAGTGATGTCTGCTGGGGTAGCTCTTCATTCCCAGCACCCACATGGTGGCTCACAACTGTCTGTAACTCTCACACAGACACACATGCAGGCAAATCACCAGTGCACATAAAAGTAAATAAATCTTTTTTTAAAAAATTACTAGTTACTCACTTAAGCCTACTTTAATATTAAGATGTATAGAACAGACATAATATGCAGTCACTGATAATTGGATACTAGCCCCAGAAAGCTCTGAACACACCAGAAACAACTCACAGGCCATATAAAGCTAAAAAAAAAAAAAAAACCTACAAAAGCCAAAAAGTGAAAGCTGTAGTTCTTCTTAGAAAAAAAACAATAAATGTATTGTACCCTCTCAGAGTAGGGTACGCCTAGACCTTAATTCATTAACAATTCAAGAGCTAAGAATATAGCCTTGTGGCAATTTTTGGTATTCACAGATCATTATGCTTAATCTATACACACCAAGAAAACTCTGACTGTTCCCATGTTACGTTCTGTTCTACATGTACTTTATGGTTATGGTAACTAGTAAGGTTTCAATGCATACTATCAAACCTTTAAAAGAATCAAGTACTGACAAAAATATATTCATATAGTTTTATTCCAAAATGCTTTTAAAAATCTGTACATGTATCTCTCTTTTTAAAATAAAGTTGTAAAAAAGAAAAAGAAAAAATTAAGATCAATGCAGTCAATGGAAGAGATAAAATGCATAGAAAAGTGGTCACTTAAACCAAGAAACCAGGGGGGAGGAGAAGGGAGGGGAGGAAGGCAAGAGCAAGTCCGGGGAATTCTGCTGGCTGGAGAGTAGAATTTAAGTTAATAATATCTATAATCTAAATGTAAGTGATAACCAAATAGACCATTTAAAGACTTGGTTTTCTGAATGATGTGCGAGTGTATGCCACCTGTGTGCAGGTGACTGCAGAGACCAGAAGAGAACACCCTGTGACCTGGGACTGGAGTTGCAAAGGATTGTGTGCCACCGACATGGGTGTGAGGAAGGGTCCTCTGGAAGAGCAGCCAGTGCTCTTCACCACCGAGCCGTCTCTGTGGTCCTCAAACCCCCGAGTACATCGCTAAAATAAAACAACCAGAGACTACCTAATTGAGTTTGACAGGGCTGGTTGCATGCCATGTAGAATAAATCCACTTTGAAGCTGAAGACTTGGTGGCAAGCACAGTTGAGAGCACAGAGGAGAGGCCTGAGTGTCTGGTTATACTCCTTCAGACCAGAGGACCCTATAGTTCGCAAGGATGGCGGGCCACGGTGAAACACCACTGTAATCCCAGCGTTCAAGAGGCAGAGGCAAGAGCAGTAAAAGCTTGTCTCAACTAATCAATAAATAAAGGTAAACATAAAGGCACTATTTATTTTTATTTGACTTAGGGATGTACTATGTAGCTCTGACTGCCCTAGAACTCATTGTGTATACGAGGCTGGCCCACCTTTTCTTCCTAGTGCTGATATTAAAGACATGTGCCACTCTTCCCAGCTTAAAACATTTTTGCAGCGACAAAGAAGTCAACACACAACAATACTAAACTGTACACTCCTAACAGCACAGCAGAGCTTCGAAACAAGCAAGACTGACAGAAATAAGCACACAAGGGCTGGGGAAAAGGTTGAGTCAGTAAGTGTCCGCCCTATAGGAGAGAGGGCCTGAGCTTGGAGCTCCTGTAGCATCCCAAAAAACCTAGGTGCAGAGCACGGCTTGGCTCAGTGGGTAGAGGCCCCGGCCAACAAGCCCGATGACCCGAGTTCAATCCACACAGTGGAAGGAAAGAATTGAATCCTGCAAATGGTCATCTGGACTCCACAGGTTCGCAGTGGCACATGCACACCCTTCCCACACAAAACAAATAAAGGACTGTAATCTGGGGCTGGTGGATGTGGAGGTGGGGAAAGAAGAAACTGCTGGGTGGGGGAGAAAACGCTGGGGGAGGGGCATACACTGTCACCCCAGCACATTGGAGAGAGACGAGTATGTCTGAGTTAGTCATTTGGTCTAGCCTAGAGAGCTAGTTAACATAAACTGTGCTCTGAGCTGTAAAACAAATCTCTTCAACATAAATGGATGAGAAATCACATAAAATCTGTCCACAGAGCATCATGGAATTAATGTAAATGAAGAAGAGAAAGCTATCTGGAAACTTGGAGGTTAGAAGACACATTTTCAAATACCATGTGGGTCAAAGGGGGAGGTCTACCTAGAGGGAGGCCAGGACAGAGTGTGGCCCAGAGGAGCTGCCATAGCTTACCAGTAAAAAAAAAAAAAAAAGAACCAGGTCCTCAGGGTCCTCAGGGAGGGCACACACTTGAGAAATGGGACAAGTCTTAAGCAAAAGAGGAGCCAGCTTTGGGATGGGGCAGAGTTTGGGGTCCAGGACCCTGTGACAGATCCCAGTTCCTTAGCTTTCCACAGCTGCCCACAGCTGCCCACAGCTGCCCGGCTCCTCCTCTTTTAAGTGATCACATAACAGAACACAGCAAGCCATAGCACACTGATTCTGACAGAAGAAAGAACCAAAGGGCAGGCCCGACTTTCAGGACTCAGTTCTGAGTTTCTTGTCTTTGATCCCTTCCTTCCAACTCTTAAAGTATCCTCTGCTTTTCCTACTGAAGTTAAATCGAAAAATGAAAAAAAAAAAAAAAAAAAAAAAAAAAAAACCTATGGCTTGCTTCCTATGAGGCAGACATTGCACAAAGCATTTTGTAAGTGTCATTTGATTTGATGGGCACACACATCACACATGTATTTTTCCTATTGGAGAAGTACCCTTACCCCTGTCACGGAGGCATAAACTAACAAGTAAGAAGAGTAAACGGGAAAACAGCCTACAGGTGGTTAAGCCTGTACCTGGTTCCTATTTTGTTTGATAGAAGTGGAGAGTGATGGAAAAGGACATTTGATGTCCCCTTCAGGGCACACAAAAACATGAATGCTTCTACACTCGCTTATCACACGCATTCATACCCCACACATATGGTAGTAAATACACACAGACATCACACACAAAACAAAACAACCAAATATTTGGAACAAAATGTTGATTCTTTTTCAAGACACTCATTAAGTGTAGCTTCCCCATGAATTTAAAGAATTAATCATTGCATTTTAGGTAGAGCATGTTTGTATGGAAACATCTCAGGATCTCCTTGACGGCAGGGACAGGGTCTGGTTCACCTTTCTCTTTGGCCCTTCCCTGACTGGCAAAGGAGTTCAGTGACAGTTGGGTTGCACCGGGAACTTGGCTGGCACCAAAGCATTGTTTGTTAAGTTGGGCCAAACTGAATTGATATGTGAAGATTGGGCCCACCCAGGATAAAGGAGAAGCTGCCCTGAGGTACTGCCATGTATCTGAATAGAAGCCAGTCCTGTGGTTCTGTTGAGAGGTAACAAAAGCTTATTGAGTCGATTGGAGTGCAAACAATTCTTTAGGGAATGTGATCTGTCCAGCCTTCATATGCTGGGCCCCAGCTGTAGTCTGTGTCAAGTGCAAAGATGGCTAAGAAACTTCTGTGAAACTATACCATGTGTTGCTTGACTTGCATACGTCTGTGTGAGCTAAACCCAACTTTTCAAAAATCTCAGTGGCCTGTGTCTTTCTTGTTCACTCAGGCCACCGACGTTAAAATTGGCATTCCTGGGCTTAGTTCTGCTATGTGCTAGACTAAGCAAAGGCAAGAAGTCAGATGCAATCTGTAGGGTAGCCATGAATCTTGAAGGTCTGGTCCAAGAACCTTATTTCCTTGGTACATAGACATATGCATATACTCAAGCACAGGAGCACAGGAATCCCCAACACATGAACAGCTTCAGACAGTCTTTTTTGGAACTCATGTTCTCAGAAATACGCATATTCACACACACACACACACACACACACACACACACACACACAGACACGCACACACACACACACGTGATTCCTCCATCAATTGTGCTAATGTCTGGGGACAGTGAATGAAAGGGCCGGGCATCATCACTGTAAGTCAGTGGTTTTCAGTACCTGTGTCTTAAACCTGAGGTTCTTATCTTTAGGCTAGTCTGTTAAAATCTCCCACAGTGTTTAAGATGCCCTGCACGGAAATTTAGAGACTCTGACTCGGCTTGTCTGGGCAGAGCGTGAGTTCTTAAATCTTCATTTGACAGCCAGATCAATATGAGGAGACCTTTGCATCTAAAGATGTGGCTGCTTTTTAAGGTCAAATAACTCTACCTGCATTTTAGCATTGAACCAATGAGACCTTAGTGGCTTTTGTAACGTAGACACAGAGATCTCCGTAGCCTGGTTGTCTTCATCTGGACGCTCTGCTGTGGTTCCCATGTTTCTGTTAGAGGAGATAAATTGTGGAGATTTTCTTACACATCTGTACCTGAGATGGGCAGGGGACCATCTATTGACCTAAGTCTTCACGCGTAGTATAGGTCAAATGTTCTGAACATTTGGGACAAGAAGCACTTTGGCTTTTAGATATTTTGATTTGGAAATATTTACATTTATACAAGGAGATCTTGGTTACTGAGATCCAGGCCTAGACATAAAATGTATTCATGTGTTCTCTTTGCCTTTTATCCATAGACTAATGGTAATTTTGCACAGAGCTTTCCGTGGACCTGGTTCTGTATATGGTTGTCTGTGCACATGTTTGTGTGTGGATATGTATATATGTGTTTGTGTTGTATGTATTTGTGTGTACACACATGTATATGTTGTGTGTGTGCATGTGTACACTTGATTGTGTAGGCCAGATGAATACGTTAAATGTCTCTTTTAATCTCTGCTTTACCTTTTGAGATAGGGTTTCTCATGGGACCTGGAACTCACAGATTTGGACAGGTTGGCCAGTGAGCCCTTGGATTACTCTTAGTCTGGCACTCTCAGAGCTGGGATCACAGGTGTACCCCTCAGTTGGACCTTTGCTTTCTCAGTCTGAATTTAGATCTTCACGCTTCAAAGGCAAGTTTTTACAAACTGAGCTGTCTCCGGACCTGCGCCTGTGCTCTGATTGGGGCATATCACAGGAGCCTACTGTAGAATGTCCGTCTTACAGACCTGCTGTCAAAACCTTAAAAGCATTTTAAGATTTCAAGTTTCCAATCATTGTGCTTAATTTACATGTTGGTAGAGTGAGCATTTGAACACAAACTTTTATTTTTCAAAAACAAGATCTCATCCTGTAACTTCAGTTGGTCTGGAACTCATAGCAATGCCCCTGCTTCAGCCTCAGAATGCTAGGCATGTGCCACCACACCCAGCGGTACCCAAATCCTTTGATGATGGCACACCTAATGTATGTGTCTCACCGAGCCACAGAAGCCTCATGAAATGAATCCTTGTGGCAGGTGACACTAAAACACTAAGCACCAGTAGAGCAGGTACAGGCCTCAAGCCCCACCCACCATGGTGGCAGCGTCCCTCAAGATATTCTCACAGGGAATTCGGGATCCTAATTGGGGATAGGAAAGAAAAAGCAAACCCCTTCCACCCAATTTCTAGGAAATGAGGATGGAAAATGGTCTGAATAAATATGTGACGAGTGCATATAACTCTCTATAGCTCTTCCCTTGAGTCCAGATAGGTGGCTGAATTACAAACCTGGTTCTCAGAACGGGACTTCAGCTCAACAGTAGAGCAATTGTCTAGCAAGCACAAGACATGGATTTGATTCCCCGGTAGAGTCAGACAGACAGACAGACAGACAGGCAGGCAGGCATGCACAACCCCCACACCCTGAATGAGGGAAAGGAGGCAGTGGGAGGAAGGGGGTGTTCTTAAATGAATGTAAGAATGGTGATACTTTCCCCCTTCTAAATGTTTCAGATTCACAGTCTAGAGAGATAGTCTCAATGTCTTATTTAATTCATGACTAGCCCCAAAAGAATTTAGCTAGCACTGTGCTCTCTAATCTCTTTACTCTCCTCCCTGGGCTAGGTCGCAAACACCTGATGAGAGCCGCTGGGAATGCTGGGAATGCCTGCAAAGGTCACTCATCGCTGGGAATGCTGGGAATGCCTGCAAGGGTCACTCATTATGTCTGAACTAAGCTCATAGTCTTGCCTGGATTCAGCCCAGGTCAGCTGTCCTTGACCTGTGTCAGGAGCCTGCAAAAGTCCCACGTGAGTCCTACGCAGTGGTGTGTAGACAAAGCTCCAGGCCTCCACGTCCCACACATCCCCGTCTCTACCTCCCCCCCCCCCCATCTGTTTTTAACCCGGTTTTGTCTTTTGTGCTGAAGTGAACTTGTTTTGGTTTTCATGGCAGTTTCCAGACTCCTTCCTTTCTTTGTATGGCTGTTCTAAGTGCTCCATCCCAGAGCACTTAAAATGATTTCTACTTTCAAATCATGTCATTCTGATTTAAAAGCCCACACTTAATTCAGCCATGCTTAATAACCATGCTCCCAAGGTATTTAATGTAATTGGAAAATATTTTGTTATGGCCTCGCTTCCCTAAAACCATTCCACAGCACTCATTCCAGTAGCCAAAATAGAAGCTTGATCTTGGAATTAATTAGGGATTAACATGGAATCTTAATTTTAAATGTACCAAAGGAAGGAAAACAATTTAGAACCCAGTTCACATCAAAGCAGAATTCCATCTGGCAAGGTACAATGGCTGCCGCTGCCTAATCTCTCACCACACCCAGTGCTCCCATGACTACGGCTCCACGGAAGCCCGGACATCTCTAGTCCTGCTTCTTCACCCATGGACTTCTTGGAAGCGCTGTAGCTGGAGTTTCGATAACTACGACTGTTTACAAACTCGCAGATGTTGGTGGGACCCTAACCGAATAATCTCTACTCCCTTCTCCAGCGGTCCCTTTGGCTGCCTTTGATGAACGAAAGGCCTCAGAGCGGAAAACGGATGGAACTGTCTGGCGTGGATTTGGCTTAGGCTTTCCCAGTTTGCCATTTCTGCAGTAGGAGAGGCTGGGGCACTGGGCCAGAGGCGGAAGAGAGAGCCAGTTTGAACAGGGTGAGAGAGAACGCAGAGGCCAGCACCCAGCTGCCTTCAGGGTTCAGAGCAGTGTCAAATGTCAGAGAGCTGCAGCGGGGAGATTCCTGTGCACAGGGCTCTGGTAGGCAGGAGCTTAGGTGCACTCTTCTGCCACACAGAAAGGGATTACGCACCGGGAGTGTTTCATTTTCAAATGCTTTTGCAGAGGGCTTTTCCCTCCCACCGACAGGCGATCCCACAGTGTGAGCTTCTTTGTGGGGGGTATCATTTAAAAAGTGAGCAAGTACCATAAAGCCAAAAGAGCTTTGGATGCCCATCTCTCTAGAAAAAAGACACAGAGAGGCACCCGCCCCTTTTATTTAGGGATCAAGTTCTTCCAAAAATCTCTCTCAACCTTGAGGCAACCTGCTTATAATCTGAGCCTTCAATTAAGGGCGCTGGAGAGCCAAATTCTTGTTTAATCAGAACGCAAACATTTTAGGTGCATCTTGCTGTCAGCCCACAACTCCAAGAAAAAAAGAAGGAACTTTTAAAATTTTTCTCCACCTCTTTCCTTCCCCGTGTTCTACTTTTTCTTTTCTAATAAATAACCAAAGGTTTAAAGTTGTCCCCAGTACAAATAGGAAGCCCTCCATCCTCTCTGACTTTGTAAACACAGCTTCCAATGAGGTGGAGGACTCAGCAGCTCCTCGAACCAAATTAACATGAGGTCCCCTTTGTTCTCTCCGTTCTAGAGGTCTTTCTCTTTAGGATAACGGGTCCCTTGCCCAGAGCTAAGCAGTTACCGTGTCCACGTCATAAACAAGACCTAAACCACACCACCTGCACGGATGGCGCAAGGGGCTGTTTCCATCCCTCAGAGTTTTCAGTTTGAACTGATAAACTAAAAATATGTTGTTATATTCTCTGGCAGTATAGTATATCACCCAAAGCATTTTTCCTAAGAAGAAAATGGTAAGCTCCTGATAAATGAAATTAAACTCTACTCTCAAAGATAAAGGATTACAATGAAACGTCTTTCCTACTGTAAGATCCGGGTGCTAATCTTTGCCTCCCTGAGGTAGAATTCCCCAAACTGCTGGATGCATTTCATGCTTCCCAGACCTTGTTTTGGTAAAGGACATGGGGTTCATCTCCAGAGGGTGAGTGGTTTACCTTATCAACCTTTCAGTGGGGCCTCAGAGGTCTCTGTAAGCAATGTCATTTAAGTCTTAAGAACACCCAGAAGCATGTCCCAGGTGTCAGCATTCTCAGGAAAAGACAAACAAAACAAAAGAAAATAAAACAACAATAAGAAATCAGTTTTCATATTAACAAAGCAGAGAAAGACCAAGGCAGTGGTTCAGTTCCGATGAGATTGACAGACAAGCTGACTGCAAAGAAGTTCTCTGTACTGCTGGGCTTGGCCTTCTTACATCTCCCAGGATGCTCTTGGGCTATAAGGGGTCCAGATTCATTGAACAGTGCTGTTATTTTCTCACATTTAAAGATATTTTAAAATCACATTTTATCTTTCCTTTGTACATAAAAAAGTGGTTACCTAAACTCAATGCTGTCTCTAGGCTGTTGGCAAGGAAACCGTAGGACCATCAATTAAAGGACTTTCTTTCCAACCCTTTATTGCTCTGGCAATAAAGTTATACAAGGTTATACAAAACAGTTATACAACGAAAGAATACACAAAGAATATGCTACCTCTGAAATGATCCTCCAACTGCTCCTAAAAGAAAATCTTTGGAAATAAAAGGAAGGAAAGGAATGGAGGGAGGAGGAAGGGAGGGAAAGAGGAAGAAAGGCATACTACTATGTTTTAAATATTTCGTACAATTTTATTTAAAATGTAAAAATATTCTGATGGTGTTTGTCCCTCTCTTGGGCACGTTAAGTCCAAACTTTGATTTTATTTATTTATTTATTTGCCCCTCTGCTTGTCTCTGGGTGGATTCTTTTTAAGAGAGTAGCTTTGGTCTCCCTTCATCAGCATCGAAGTTCCTGGTCAGTCTTCAGTCAGGATGCCCTTCCTCCAGACTTCAGGGCTTTTGAAACCTTCGACTGCTTTTTTGAAGACAAAACAAAACCCCCAAACCCCAAACCAGAGGATGGGAGAATACTACTAGGGGTGGAGAGTCCATACAGCCAGCGCCCTGGCGGTCAGAGGCAAGGCTTCCGGGTCTGGAGTATCCTTTGACAGAAGCAGGAAGTCCCGACGGTGCAGTGCCTTGCTCAAGGGCCTAGCACTAGTGTGGGATGAAGTGGGTTAGAGCCCACTGAAGGAGCAATGGATGCTGGGAGGCAGAACATGGACACAACAGCAAACACAGATGTGCTCCACAGACCAGACAGGATCTTGAGCCTGACACTGGCTGCATTTTGTTCCACAAACTACTGCCAACTGCTTTTTGTTTTATTCTCACTCTCCTGCCTCAGACAAAGCAATGGACATAGAGTCATGTCTCCAAACTGTAAAGAAACACAACAAAATAGAAACCATAAAATCAGTATACAAGAATGACCATGTGCCCCAGGGAGGTGGGGGATACCTAAGGAGGGAGAGCCACCACATCTCAAGGGACTTCCAGCCATTGTCATCGCGTTTCCACTCCAGCATTGCCAGGCCTTGTGACCTCACAAGAGAAGCAAGAAATGAAGATGTAGAGTGTGTGAAATAGCCAACTTGAAAATGTTGGTGCAAATGTGCCAATGTTCTCATCAAACCAATAAATAAACTTCTTGGGATCCAGGAAGTTGCCATCCTTAATGAGAGATACAAAACCAGCCAAACAGCCTGAGAATAGTACAAGAAAGAAAACACTGTAGAAACCTTGGTGACAGAGGGAAGAGACACTGTCCCCATGGCTCACACTGCTATCAGGACCCAGTGGTACTTGGCAGTCATGGATATACAGGGGTCACTGAGCATGTGGGATATCTATTCTCTGACTTTCATACTCTGCAAGGCTTTCTGTCCCCTCTTTTCCAAAGAAACCTGATTTCAACGGTGACATCTTTAGTTTATAATCAACATGCAAACCGGGGAAGAACTGTAAGCTGAGATTTTCTTTTTTTCAAATCCCAATTTAATAAGAATTCTTAAATGCTTCAACCTCCCTTCTAGGCCCCTGACCTAGAGAAGAAAGGTTAATAGAAAATGAGAGTAGTGGACCTGTTTAGAAGTAGTTTATTGGGTCGATTCCAAACACAAATCAGAAGCAGCAGTTCCATCCAGAAGAAATTCTGAGGCTCTGCCAAATTGGCTCGAGTCCGAGGAAGTAGAACAAAGCAGCCAAATGCCACGAGAAGACCAGTGAAGACCAGCAGAGCAACGCAAGGTAAACCAATGCAAGCGCGTCATTCACTGTCCCTTTTGGGTTCTACTTACACTCTCCCCAAACATCATGTGTCTGCTTCAGCGAAACATCCTCTTGTAAGTGAGCTTTCAGAAGGACATCACAGGACACAACTGAGTGTCCAAAGAAACCACGTCACAGTAGACTGAAATCTATATGTCGCGATGTGCACCTAACATATGGGTCGGTAAGATGTGTTACCTGTGCTGCCATGTGCCAGAGTGTTTTTTTTACATATGTGACCATCCACCTGTCATTTTCATTTCGGGAAAAGAAAAAGTTTGACCTTACAAAAGATCTTATTTGTTTATTTATTATGCCTAAAATTTGTGTGTAGGGAAGAAGCAACCCCTTTCTATCATTTTATTTCCTGACATTGATTAGTTTTTGTATGCACATGGAATAGCATATGGGTGTATATGTGTACGTGTACACACTCGAAGGCCCAGAGGGTGACATCAAATGCCACCCTCTGTTGTTTGCCAACATTTTATTTTGTTTTATTTTGGGAAAATGTTTTTCACTGAACCTGGAACTCATTGATTGATTGACAAAGCTGATGGACCACTGCACCTTTAACACTTCCTATTTTCAGCTTTCCATACTTAGGTTACAGGTGTGTGTAATGTGAGTGCTGGGGATTTGAACTGAGGACCTAGTGCTTGCATGACAGACACCTTTACCACTAAACCATCTCCCAAGTCTCAAATTCCTTTTTCAGTTCAACTCATAAGATAGGGTATTACTTTTGAAACTAGGACATGGAATTTCATTCTGCCAACCTAATCTGGACATAATGATCAAAGCAACCAGCATAATGCTTCTTTATGTTTCTAGTTCATCTGAATTTTCTTCAGGAGTGGTAATTCTCTTTATACACAGAGGGAAATCGAACAGTCTACCTGAAGAGCTCAGAGTAGACATCTGGTAATTTAAGAAGCCACCCAAGAGCTAAGACCCTGATCTTAGTTAGACCCTTGGTCAGCACCCAGAGTTCAAAGTTAACTGTGGCCTTGAACTTAACTTTCAAGCACAGTTTATTTCTTATGATAAAATGGATTTGCTGAAGCATCGGTATCAGGGTTATTGTCCAGATTCTCAGTATCTCATGGGACAAAGAATCAACGGAAGCTGTAGTATCTATAGGTGTTCTTGCTTAATGCATCTCCTGGGTTCTGTGGGAACTAGGGAAAACTATGATGAACATTCAAAATCACACGTGCTCAGCGATCCAAGCATCCCGTGAGCACCAAGCAGCGGACAGCCTCCTCTCGCCTTTCCCAGTGACTCGGGAGACCTTCATGCACCCTTTCAGAATCCAGCTTGGTGTTTGGTTCTGTTTGAGATGTTCTGTCATTTTCAAAAGGATCAAGGGGTTAAGGTTTCAGTATTGCTTGTGAGTTCAACTGCTTTTACGTCTTTAGATTTAAGAATCAGGTATCATCGAGTTCCCTGGAGGCTCTTTAGCACAAAAACTTTCTGAACAAATTTGAACCCGAGGCTTAAAATCATGATGCTTTCAACAGTGCTCTGCTGTGTAAATATTCAGGAAACACTTGTTACACACAACTACAAGCTTGCTCCCCTTCTGAAAAATGGCCACAGTTCAGTAGAATCCAAAGGGAAGTTTGAGACATTGCTCTGGCTGAAATACCTTGCTTGGGTTAATTCTATAAACCCTCTGCAGTCTGCCAGGAGTGTGTCAATGTTACTGTGTGTAGGAGTTGCGTTCTTATTTACTATGTCATGTTTACACTTTTCTTTCTTTACATTTCAAATGCTATCTATCCCTTTCCCTGTTACCCCTTAGGAATCCCCCAACCCCCCTTCTTCTTGAGCTTCATGAGATCTGTGAATTGCATCCTGGATATTCCAAGCTTTCAGACTACTATCCAATCAGCAAGTGCGTACCATGTGTGCTCTTTTGTGACTGGGTGACCTCACACAGGACGACAGTCTCTAGTTCCATCCATTTGCCTTTCAATTTTCTTCTTAAGAAATGTTTGGTGACTAAAGACCCCACCCACTGCCATAAGCTTATCACTGCCCACTTTGTGCTTTGGTTTCTGGCCTGGCCTGTTGTGGTTTGACTCGTACAGTCTTGGCCACCCACACCACTCTCTGATCCTGGCCTGACACTGACTAGAGAGCTTGATGTTTATTGAGCACTTACTATGCCTGTCACTGTACTAAGTATGCATCTATCACCCAATCCTCAGCAAAGGGAGTCTCAGAGAGGTTAGTTCAATCGAGAATTGTGTTTTTGGACTTCATTCATCCACTGAATGGCACACATTCTTCCCGATAGAGTGCATGACGAAGGGAGAATAGAATGTATCATGTGTGATGATATCTACCACGTGCTTTTTCTAACCAGGATGCCCTTCTCAGACATCAGAAGGTTCTTTGAAAGCTCACTTTTTCCAGACCTCCCTCTAGCTTTCCGCTTAGTCCAAACATTTCAGCAGTCTCTACAGTGGTCAGTTCACCTTTGTCACCTTAACTATCACTCTCTTTTATCGAATGCCTTCAGGGCTGAGAGTCAACCCTACTGCATTAGAATGCTCACAAACCACGCCCAGGTAGCAGTAGACAATCAGCAAGTATTTACAAGTGAGTGAACTGGGAAGTTCTCAAGTGTATCTCCCTGATCTTTACAGCCTCCAATCCAAGCAGCAATGGTGGGAGGTCCTCTTGGAAGTATTCTACAGGCTTTGCTGAAGTGGACTAGTGTGTGTGTGTGCGTGTGTGTGTGCGTGTGTGTGTGTGTGTGTGTGTGTGTGTGCGCGTGCGCGCGCGCGTGCGCATGCCCACGTGTAGAGTTGGGAATGCCAGAGGTTCACACCCAGCATCTTCCACTATTGCTTTTTCCTTGATCTATTTATTGTGTGACAGACGCTCACCTTAATCCCTGTCCTCTGACTGGGCCAGGTTGGCTGCCTAGTGAGCGCAGAGGATGTAGATCTGTCTGTCTGTCTCCAAACACTCCATACCCCAGCTCTGGGATTCAAACATGTACACCTTTGCCTGACTTTTCTGTAGGCGCTGGGACACTGAACTCAGCTCCTCGTGCATCTGCAGCAGAACTACCATTCCAGGTCTTAATGTTGTCAAATCCCAATGCTTCAGCTCTGTCAGTCAGTGCTGTAAGGAGCCCGGCTTCTTGTGCCCCTCAGCACCCAACCCTACCACTTCCTCAAGCTTTTCATTCTCTTCCTGAAACTTTTATTGCGTGAGCTTTGTCTTAGGGTTGCCCCTCACTGGTCCTTCTTGTTCCCCCCACGATTAAGTTCTAACCAAGACCTGCAGCCTTCACCTGCCTCTGCCTTCATTGTTGCTCTTTTTCTTGGTGGCAGCTCTTCAGGTCTTAAAGAAAAAAAACGGGAAAAAAATGGAGAAGGAACCACAGTCCAGACGCAAAGGCTGTTAAGGCCCCAGGTTTGAAGCAAAGAAAAATGTCACTTGATTAAATTCTTATATTACATGTGAGCAATGCAGGAACTTTTTATGAGTACCTTTTAAATAACTGAGAAAGTGTTGTATATATCAAATTATCCATACATATGTATGCATTAGAGGAGAATATTAAAACAGGAAACTAAACTTCACAGAGCAATCAAAATTGCTCCTTGGTCTCTTTGACTCGAAGCACTTACTCTTCTGTTGCTCAATACATGTCCCCAATTCATGATTTCTATGTTAACAATATTCACAGATCATCACCATTTCCTACTAAATAAGGAGGTTTGGGGTTCATTTTTTGGTGATGTTGGGGACTGAGCCTAAAGCCTAATGTATACTCAGCAGGTATTCTAAACCTGGCCTGCTACAGAAGAAAAAGTCATAAAGTCATTCTTGTTTATTTTGTTTTCTTATTTCCTTCTTCTTTTTTTGTTTTTTGTTTTTGTTTTTGTTTTTAATTGTTTGTTGTTTTTGCTTATTTGTTTGTTTGTTTTCATGACAGGGTCTCTGTGTGGCTCTGGCTGTCATGTCTGGAACTCACTATGTAGACCAGGCTAGCCTCAAATTCACTGGCCTCTGCCTCCCAAGTGCTGGGACTGAAGCCCTGTGCCACTAGTCTAGACAGCTGTGTTTTCTTTTCTGAGTTAAGGTCTCACTCTAAGCTAGTCTGGAACTCAAAGTGATCCTTGTCAGGTCCCCACGCCCGCCCTAACCCTGTCCAGGCTGGGCTTCCCTTTCCTATATCCAGCCTCTTTCCTATATACAGCAGTCACTCTCTGGACTCCGTCTTTGGTGCCTAATAACATTAAAGCAGATGTTGGCCAGCTCTCCCAGAATCCTTCAGTAACCTGTGACTCCTTCCTGGACTTCTCACCCTGCCCCTTCCCCACTTTAGCCTCTCCTTCCCAAGGGCATGGCTTCCCCTTCCCTTTTCCACCCTGCCCCCAGGCTGATCTCTATATAAGTCAGCCATTTTGGCAACGCCACCCTCTTGAACTCTTGGTCTCTAGGCCTTGGTTGCTCACCTTGGTCTGCCACTCCTCTCTTGCTCTCCCTCTGGGCCCCTCCATCATGGTCTGGTTTAGTCTGCCGGCCACTTTCATCCTGAGCTCTTCCCGCTGCCTGCTTTCTCCCTTGTTATCTACAATAAAAACAATAAAAATCTTCCTACTTTAGGAGTACTCATGCTCCCTTCCTTCCTTCCTTCCTTCCTTTCTTCCTTCCTTCCTTCCTTCTTTCCTTCCTTCCTTCCTTCTATTCAGTGGCCTGGTTCAGTCTAGATTCTTCCAGATGCCTCTAGCTGTTCTTTCATATCTACAACAAAACCCTTTCCAGGAACTTTACCTAGGAGTCCTGATTTTCATTCAGTCCTCGCAATTCTGCACTCCTCTCCCCAACCCACACCCTATCCCCACCCCATGCTTGGATCACACCCTGTCACAGACTAGGCACCGGCCCTTCATACTCTAGTCTCTCCTTCCCACCCCATAGGCCAGGAGTTACCACCTCTACTAACTCTACTAATTCGAAACGCTTTGGGCACCATGGTCTAAGCACAGAGCTATGTTTCTTACATAGTAAGCTGTTAAAAGAGCCTGAAGACCCTGCAGGGCTGGGGCCAAGCTACTCCTAGTTTTCTGTGGCTTTATTTTTTTTATCACTTCATGACCTTCAGATTCATTTCTTAGAATCCATGGTCTCAGAAAAGACATCTACAGGAAAAAAATGTTGGAGGAACATGCATTCTGAGGGAGCCGGTCATGTTTGTGTGGGCGAAGGCTCTCCAGTGTCCTCACCTAGCAATCTACTGCTTATGACTCAGACACTTAAGAAGGTGTCACAGGTGGTCAGTGACTGGGTGAGGTGAAGCTGTGGGGGTTGGGAGGAAGGAGGCCTCCTGGTCTGCTCCCTTACTCAGCTGCCTTGAATGACCTTTGCTTCTCAGCTCTGTTCATTAAAGTCCCTGCATTATTTACCACAGAGAAGACTCTGCATGCCCCTCACAGTCTTCATCTTCCTTCAAGGCCCTCCGACAGAAATATCTCCTGAGATCAACCACTGTTTCCACCACACCAGAACGCCTCAGCCTGTGACGGCTAATTATGTGTGTGGTCTCCTTGTGTGTAATTCAGTGTCCGAGAGGACAAGGAATGTGACCTATTCATCTTTGTATTTAGAAAGAAGCTCAGCACAGAGTAGGTATTCAATAAATGTTGGATGGAGCCACACTTATTCTGTAACATTCTGTCTGGAACACAAAACGTCTGCAGAGCCCACACTGTCCATAATGGTCCCTCTGATCCACGGTCGGGGGAACATCTGCAATCCGCTGTGAATATTGGCTGCTGTCTTCTGTCCTTGGCCAAGGCAGGGACATCTGTGGTGGCGTTGTGACTCTCGGACATGCTTTTAATGTCTCTGCTCAAAAATGCAGCTGTTCCTTGGGTGGGAAATCGGACAAAACAACAACGGGTTCAGCAGGGGATTTGCGGCTTAAGAACCTCAAAATTGTGTTACAGCATAAAACACAGTAAGTTCAATGCCAATGAATAGCATGTATCAACAGCTCTGTGTGCCAGGCACCGTGCTTGCTATCATTGTGGTCTGCCAACTTCTCATGAAAACACACTGCATTTGTCTATGACATAAAAAGAGTAAGTCTCAGAATGTAAGTCTTGCAAGGCTGCATAGCTTATAAATGGCCTATGAGCGAGAGGTATGAGATCATATTTCCAGATAAGAAAACCAACCGGAAGTCAAGTGCTTTGTGCCGATTAGAACATTTGGCCATTAGGAGGATGGGATCTCGGTTGGACTGTGTGCGGCTGATACCCCAGGCTGTCGTTTTTCTCTGTGCTGGTGGAAGTTGTTTAGTTTCTATACTTGTCTCCTTGTCTGTAATATAGAGACAACAGTTGCTTTGGAGTTCCTGAAAACAACAGGTTTAAGTGCAATGACAGAGTCCTGCTTAGCAACAGGTCCAGAACAAACATTCAATAGCTCTGAGTCAGGGCTGCTACTTGCTCGTCTGACAAGGCAGCCATAGCATAGGCCAGCGTACCCTTGGTGTGCAACAGAAACTAGTGGATGAACAGATGCAGTTTGGTCATTCTAGAGATAAGTTTTTTGTTTGTTTGTTTGTTTGTTTTTAATGCTTTCTCAGTCACAATTACAAAAAAAAGAGAGAACCCCTAGGTTTTGCAACCCTGG
Source organism: Micromys minutus (assembly GCF_963924665.1). NCBI lineage: Eukaryota > Metazoa > Chordata > Mammalia > Rodentia > Muridae > Micromys > Micromys minutus. Next base: position 766,761 of record NC_137974.1, read on the forward strand.
CAATGAGAGAGAATACTTCAGAACTACAAGGAGCCTAACAGAATTTCTTCTTCCCTTCCAACCTTAACAGGACTATAACTTTGGAACCAATTTGAAAAGGGCCTTTCATCCTGAGCTCTGGAGAAGGCCATTGATATTTCAAATTTGTTTTGTCTAGGACACATATCCTCATAGTGGTACCATCTTAAAAGGGGTAATTGATGTAGGCTCCTTGGTACTCATACCCCTGCAAAGAGTTCTGCTACACTAGGTCTAAATTGTCTCTGCAGGATCCATGAAACACAAGTGTAAGTGGCATCCGGTGATTTGTGAGGCAAGGTTGGAGGTAGACCTGTCTCTGCCCTGCCTCTTTAGAAAGTTCTCTTTGTGGACCAGGCATGGTGGTGTACACCTTTAATCTCAGGCCAACACAGATGAATCTCCGAGATCAAGGAAAGCTTGGTCTACAAATCAGGATTTCCAAAACAGCCAGGTCTACACAGAGAAACCTGACTCAAACAAAGCAAAACCCATCAAAATGAACAAAAGTTCTTTTTGTGTGTGCCAGCTTCTATATCAACAGTTAGCTGTTACCAGGCTGTGGGAAATTTCAAGCTACCAAAATTGAGAAAGGGGATGCCTGGCCACTTCTGATAATCCTGTTACCTATGAGATCTAAATACAGGAAGAAGGACATTCAATTCAAGTGAGCATTCAGATGTCTGTCACCACAGTCACCACCAGAGGACAACTACCTAGCTGTGCCCAGTCTCCCGGCAGAACCATGAGAGGCACTAACAAATTGTTATTCTGCTCTGCTCCATTTGAGGATTGCCCACTATGAAGCAGTAGAGGATGGGTACCCACTGTCAGGTACCCAAAGCTTCTGGTGCCATTACATCACAGTCAGTGCAACTTATGTGAGGATATTCAGCTCCATGAAATATGGAGGTAAATGTGCAAACCAAACTCAGCCAGAGATTTGGTCTTATATTTTATAATTATGTTACATTATATATGTTGCTGTAATCTTTCAACCCGATCACACCCGTTAAATGAAAACACCAGTCAGTAATTAGGAATACAAGCTATGCGCCGATTGGGCAGAATCCCACTACTCTCCCGGTTCCCCAGATAAGAGACCCCTTATGGTTTCTTGATGCCACATGCTCCGCCTCCATCTTCTCCTCTTCTGCTTCCTCCGACCCCCCTTCTCAGATCCCATCTCTCCACCTCCCTTTCCCCTGCCCAATCACTGGCTCTCTCCTTTATTTAACAAATAAAAATGGGAAGGTATAAGTGAAGCCACCTCAAGAGCACTTGACTTGACAGTCCTTGGGGAAGTAGAATTAACATTAAAATAGGAACAGCTTCAGGGCAATCTACATATATATTATAATTTTATAATTCTATTCACTTTCCTTCCTTCCTTTTCTTCTTTCTTTCTTTCTTTCTTTCTTTCTTTCTGTTTGTTTTGTTGTTGTTCTTTTTTGAAACTTTTTTTTGTGTAGCCACAACTGTCCTAGAAGTCCCTCTGTAGACCAGGCTGACCTAGAACCCAGAGGACCATCTGCTTCTGGAGTGCTGGGATTAAAGGTGTGAACCATTACAGGCCGCTTTGCTTTTTCTTCTTTTCTATCCCCAGTGCTTAGAGCTGTGTTTACTGTTGGTGATTAGATTCTTGTTGAATTCATGAGGAAGAAGAAGGAGGAGGAGTAGAAGAAGAAGAAGATTATAACAGGAGTCAAGTAACAAACAATCTGACATGATGATTCCATGATATAATAATTTTTTAAAATAAGCTTTAAAACAAGACTGTAGTCAGGCAGTAGTGACAAAGCCTTTAATCCCAGCATTTGGGAGTTTGAGGCTAGCCTGGTCTACAGAGTGAGCTCCAGAACAGCCAGCGCTGCACAGAGAAACCCTGTCTTTAAAACCCCTCCTCCCCCCCAAAAAAAATCAGACTGTAAACCATTAAGTACTGGATTGTTCTAGTTAAAAGTATCTTAGACTTATTTATTTTATATGTGTGAGTGACTGTGACTGTGTATATGTTTATGTGTATGTCTATATGCCACATACATACCCTTAGGGTCAGAAAAGGGTATCAGATACTCTGGAATTGGGAATTGGGCTTGTAGACAATTGTGAGCTGCCATATGGGTGCTGGGAACCAAGCCTGGGTCTCCTGAGATAGCAACAAGTGCTCTTACTCACGGAGCTATCGTTCCAGCCAGCACTGAAAATTTTAATGTGTACACTTGCAAATAATGTGCTCAACAGCATTTTATTGGGAAGTAGTTATTTCTGCATGAAAAGTTTACAAGAGCGCTTCTCCTTCACATGGCTTTTAAATTGAAAAAGAAAGAAAAATAGTGTCAGTATTATAATCTGAAAAAAAAAGTCTTTAATAAAACCCAGAACTCAAAACATTGATGTATCTAATTTTAAAATAAATGTATCATTTAAAACCTACAAAAGTCCTTAATTTCTTATCAATTAAACTTGTCATGGGTGTAGCTCTATACAGCTTTTCTATCTCACAGCAGAACTGCTACAATCACACTTCTGACTACAGGACTTGGGGAGAATGTAGGAATCAGTCATCCCCAGGTAACTTGTGACAGCCACTCCTGGAAATCAAATCTACAGCGCTGATTACTGAGAGACTCATGGACACTAATTCGATGGAACACTCCTCTTGCCTTGAGCTCAGCTTTCCAAACACACCAGGAAGGCTCGTGTTTATGTAGAAAGACACTTTCCAGCCCAAGGCCACAACAGCACTTCCAGGAAGTGAAATGAAATGTGTTTATGGTCACAAATTCTTATGCATGTTTATCTCTCAAGTTTTTTATGAGAATGTAAATGCTCTGAAACTCATCAGGCAATGGGGGAAAAAAAATCATTACCTCTTCCACTAAGGAAGTTTTGTACCTAAGGCATCAGGGCACAGCATCCCCATCCTGAATGCCTTCTTAACACTGGAGGGCATTACTTAGTTAGTGCACCTTCTCTGTACTGCTCAGCTCTCTCCCAAGGACCGGAACTGATAGAATAAACACAGCAAAGGGAGGAGTCCTCAGATTGTGCTACCTGATATGGTGGCCAATCAGAAGATATCTGGAGAGGCAGAGAACCCAGTTCCCACTTAGCTCATGAGGCAGATGTGGCTGCCACTGAAGGTCAGAAGATTCCTGGAGAGGCTAAAGAACATGGTCTCTGATGTCAGTCAAGAACGGAAGCAGGATCAGCCATGGTGGTAGCAGTGGACGGGTAGACAGATTAGACAACAAAATGCAAATGGTAAATGAACTTGGCCAGAAGGACAGAAGTCAATGTGAAGGCAAGCGAAGGGTTTCTTCCTCTGCACTCCCTAAGAATGTTACCCACACTTAGGGTGAGTCTTCTACTCTGTGTCATCCAATCAGAAAAATCCTTTGCATGTGTACCCAGTGGCATGTCTGTTAGGTGATTCCTAATCAGTCAAATTGAGCAACAATTACCCTTCACATCCTCCATGACTCGCTGTGGTTAGTGGAGGCTGCCAAGTTCTCTGATGCTGTGCTGGCCATGATGAATGAGGGTGCAGAGCAGAGGTGCTCATGGGAATGAATGGTAGGAGCTCCTCAGTCTTAGAGTGTGTTATGTCCTCTCACTGTGACTAAATGCCTTATGAAATCAAGCTAGAAAATCGATGTGGCCTCATAGGTTCAGTGGTTTCAGACCATAGTCAGTTGGGTTGGTTGTTTTGGTAGATGTGGCAACACAGAGCATTATGAACGGGAGCACGTAGCAGAACAAAGCAGCTCACTTCATGGCACAGAGAAGCAAAAAGGGATCAAAAAATAGCAGGGAGCATCTTGGAAGCCCCTTTGACGATGGTATCCTCAGTGTCCTTTCTGGCACTGGGCCTTATCTTATCCAAAGACTCTGCCATCTTCCAACAGACTGAGGACCGAACCTTTAACACAGGTCTTTAGGGATTTTTTATTGGTTATTCTGCTATGTCTTTATCACTAGCCAAGCTTTGAAGATAGCACAGGAAAGCTTCTTGTATTTCTTCTGCAGTGTGTAGTAAATCAGGTAGATAGACTTGAGAGCTGGCATGCTGACTGGTCTTATGTCAACCTGACACACAAACTACAGTTATCTGAAGGGAAGGAAACTTAACTGAGAAAATACTTCTGTAAGATGGTGTTGGAAGGCATTTTCTTAATAAGTGATGGGGAAGATCCAGGCCACTGTGCCATCCCTGGGCTGGTGATCTTAGGTTCTATAAGAAGCCAGTAAATAGCACCCCTTCATGGCCTCTGTATCAGCTCCTGCCTTCAGGATCCTGTTCTGTGTGGGACTGGGAAAGGCAGTCTGGCTCCTGGTTGAGCTAAGGCTAGAAACTCCAGTGACCCTGAAGGGATGGTAGGCATTTTGACTCCTGGGGAACCAGAACCCTGTCACTAGCCACAACTCTCCAGAGATTTGTGGCCATGAGTCATGTAAGGGCAACACCCCAAGCCCCTCCACAGGTAGAAGACATGACCACAGGTAGTGTAGACTCAAGACAGATATCCATTATAATGAGTTACCCAAAGGCCTGGAGGCTTAGCTAATAACCTTTCCTTCATCAGGTAGACACTGTAGACCAGTGGTTCTCAACCTGTGGGTCACGACCCCTGGGGGTTGTTGAATGACCCTTTCTTTCACAAGGGTCACATATCAGATATTAGCATTATGACTCATAACAGTAAAAAAAATCACTGTTATGAAGTAGCAACAAAGTAATTTTATGGTTGGGGGGGGTCATCACAACATTAGAGACTGTATTAAAGGGTGGCAGCCTTAGGAAGCTTGAGAGCCAATACTTTAGACCACAAGGGAGTATCTTGTTAATCTTGACAGGGATGACTGTCTGGAGCAGTCTCTGGGTTTCACTTAGTTTCTGGAGATGGAGGTTCCTGAAAGGATTTGCAGGAGTGGAGGCTCAGAAGTCAGCTTTTAAAAGACCTCATCAGTATAGAAAAAGCTGATAGCTACAATAAGAAACTACATGTATAAATTTCAGTTAAGGTACTAGTAACCTGAACCACAAAGGAAAGGAAACAAGAGTAAGCAGATTAAAGATAAATTCCTGAGTCTAGAGAGATGATGGCTCATCAGTTAAAAGCACAGACTGCTCTTCCAGAGTCCTTAGTTCAATTCTCAGCAACCACATGGTGGCTCACAACCACCTGATGCCCTCTTCTGGTGTGTCTGAGGACAGCAACAGTAGACGTGTGTGTGTGTGTGTGTGTGTGTGTGTGTGTGTGTGTGTGTGTGTGTGTGTGTAATATACATATATATATAATATAATAAATTTTAATATATAATCTAAATCTTAAAATCTTTAAAACACTTTCTGATAAAGACTTATGAGAATATTGAATGTCCCAAGGCAGGCACACTACTATAAACTATACTTTGTGGAAAATACACAGGGAATTGAATCTATGTAAATCTGAACAAATTCCTCCTTTCCTAGTATCTTGTTTTCAAAGAAAGGATGTTATCTAAAATTAAAACCTGGTGTTTGTTAGCTGTGTGACCTTAGACATTTAAATCGCTTTCTGTTTCTATCCTCAAAAACCGAAAAGGTGCATGTTGAGAGTTGTGGTTGGGGGTGGCATTATTTATATACCATTAAATATAAAGTCATACCTTATTTCAGGGATTAAGTGAGATAATGAAACACAAAAATGCCTGAAAATTGTCAGGGATCCAAAGTATGTTGATTTTTCCTTATAAGTATATGGTTGGAGAAAACATGCAAATACTCATATAATTATAATCATTTCCATAATTGTTCATTTAATTATAACTGGCTTGTGGAAACCCATCAGCGTTTCTTTTCATAGGTGCCACTAGCCATGTATTTTGTGATCTGTAAACTGGTTGCACACACACTCTAGCATTTGATCCCCCATGTAGCCAGCACACGTGTGGGTGGATTAGTGGCTGGTCCAGGTAACAGGGGAGCTGAGCTGAATGATCTGGGCGCCTTCTTCCTGCTGGTGCTGACTCTAGGCTGTTGAGTGTGGAATCAGAGCTGTTGCTGGACTTGGAGCCATAGCTCTCCAAGAAAGAGTACAGGGGCTGTATTCCAGAGTAGTGGGTCAGGATTTTTTTTCTCTTTTTTCTTTCTTTCCTTTTTCTTTTTTTCCTTTTCTTTCTTTCTTTTTTCTTTCTTTCTTTTTTTTTTTTTTTTGGTATTTTTAATTTTCTAGTACCCAATTCACAAGCGAAAAAATCGTTACAAAATTTTATACCTGAAGTAAAAGTTATATGCATCATTGTGAATGCTGTTACCGATTCCTTCTAAAATCCCTTTGAATTATTAATTAGGCAACATAGCAGGGCAATAAAAATTACTAATAATTAATAATAAATTATTTGGCAGACAGACAGGGTGGCCTCAAAACTCACTTCTGGGATTACCAGCGTGTTCTGCCATACCTGACTTTGTGCAAGACCTGAGGACTACTCTACCAACTGAACATATCCCAACCTGACTTAAGACTCTCTAATGTAAAGAGACTGACCTTTAATTTAAATGTAACCAAGGAAGCCAACACCCATGCTTATTTCTCCTTAAGACTACCTTGAGGTCCTAGGGTGTGGTGGCACATGCCCTTTGTCCTAGCAGAGGCAGATAGATCTCTGTGAGTTGGAGGCCAGCCTGGTCTACATAATGAGTAGTTTCAAAACAGCCAGGACTTTTTAGAGAGACTTTGTCTTAAAAACAAAAAACCATTCACAAAACTAAGCAAAATTGAACCAAATCAAGTTTTAAATTTAATGTAATTTTAAAAGGCTAGTCTTTCAGTTATGCGGTATGTCACAGCATTCTAACTATAAAGCTGGGGACAGTAGAGATTGTCTTATTGATCCTGTAAAACCAGTGAGAGGCAGAGCAGCAAGGCTCACCACCCGCATATGCAGGAAAGGAGGAAATATAACTAACCTTCAGGTTCTCAGACTGAAGTCAGAATTCTGAGGCACCGGCTTCATCATTTAGCTGTGGTCCTTCTGTGCAGAATTTCTTGTCAGGTTTCATTAACTAGATCGAAGGAAGGCTCAGGTCCCTAAAGACCAGCTAGGGACTTAAGCGACCTCTCGCCCTCTCTACTCCTCTCTCCTTCAACTCAGATTCCTCTGCAAACTTTGTCCAGGCCTAACAAATCTCACTTTCTAGGAAGGTTTCAAGGTAGGGGCAGCTGCTGGGCTTGGCAAAGGAGAGTTCTCAGAGCAGAAGGAGGGGCACTTTTTCTTGACTGGTGGGGAAAACCACACTCTTGGTCTTCCTGCCTCAAAATGGAATTAGCAGGGAAGGGCATGCAATCATCCTGGTTCCTGAACCCTGCAGTTTCAACCTCCTAGGAGATCATCCCCGCAGGTGGCAAAATCATTCCAAGAGCAGCTCCATCTAGGGCGGAGGAGTCTCACCTTAGGTCTTTCTTTCCACTTTATTTATTTATGACTCTGGGTCTGGGTTTCTAAGTGGCGGCAGACTTCAAGGAGGTGGGAACGCCCAGTGTGTCCGTAGCCTCTCCTTCCCTTCGGTGGATGCAGTTCGGTGCGGGTGATTCAGCGGGATCACCCCGCAGCTTGCTGTTTATTCAAGTGTGGGTCAGGTTAGCCTCCCGGGGCACAAATCCTGCAAAACAAGTCTGCGAGCGGGGCGAGCTCTTGCAGGTAGGAGGGTGCAGCCATAGAGCTAAAAATAACAAGGGCAGAGAAGCGGGCGTGCCGCGGTCGCTGGGGCCGCTTGCTGGAGGTGTCAGGGAACTGGGAAGCGTCCCAGCGGGTGGTGCGGAGTCGTCCGGGTGATTCTGCACCGGTCCACCGGTGCTAAAATACATTTCACTTAGTGTCTGCAGTAGCCTCTCGGAGCCTTTGGTCCCCTGTGGCACCCCTGAGCTCTGGGGAGCAGACAGGTTTTTTTTTTTTTTTATGTTAAGTTCACCTGGGAGTCTGACCAGGGAAGGTCATAAAGATAAAGTGGGGGAAAATGGCCAGGTCAATTAGCCTAGGCAGGGCTCGGCAGGCTCCAGACCTGTTGCGCCCAGTGATGTCCGGTGCTTGCCAGCGTGCCTGCCTTCTGAGAAGGAATGCAGACATCTTTGGAGGGTGAGCTCTGGGGATGTTTGGGCTGCTCCCCAAGAGAAGAGCTATTTGCCTGCCTCCGTCTGCCCCTCACCTTTTCTTTACTGGTAGTTCAGGCGGTAGCATCGCTTTTGTTCGATTATTTTCAGAACTCCATGAAGTAAAAGTTACTCTAGGGTCAGACACACTCAGGGAAACCGAGGCACTGTAAGATGAGCTACGCGACTGGAGTCTAACTTGTAAATGTAATGTCTATGTATTCTCAGCGCCTGAGAAACCCTAAATGAGCCTGTCTCCTCAGAAGTAGCTCGCGTCTTTGTTAAGATCATAACCTTTTCTCTGGGGGGGGGGGTCCCAGAAAATCTTACTTAGGAAAAGGATCAAGGAAATAACTTCTTCCCAGCTCTATTCTCTTTATTCTTGACCATCTCCCGAACCATTTCCCCAAGCTCAGGGCTTTCAGGATCTGGAGAGGAGGCTCATTTCCAGCTCTTCAGCTGGAAGCTGCCTCTTTGGCTTTGTACATTCCTGTGTTTCGAAGTCCTGTTAGAACCTTCGAACCAAGAGTCAAGCGTGAGCTGATGCCTGCGCCAGCCCTTTCCTGGCCCAGCCGGTACCCTTTCCTCCAGAATGAGAAAAGAACCAAGGCCCTCTACCACGGATGCTCTAGTGCCTAGAAGCCAGGTGTTAGTTGGTATAACCATTCTTTCTTCCACTGACTAGACTCCAGGAAGCCTTGAGAAGGTGGCGTAGGTGGGTTACAACCACCAGGGTATCAAAGTTCATGCCCCAGCAAGCATGTGGTATATGACTGATTTGGTGGTACATGCTTTCCCTTGTCCCTTGCTGGGAGCGTTTCAAAGTATGGTCAAAGATACTTTTGAAAAAACAGAAAAGTTCTTGCAAGGGCTGGAGATACATTCAGTCAGTAGAGTGCTTGCCTCACATGGAGCAAGCTCTGGGTTCTGTCTCCAGCGCCTCATAAAAAGGGCATGGTGACACACACCTGCTATCCCAGCCCCAGGAAGTAAAGTCAGAAGCTTGAGGCAGCCTCCTGTGGCATCCTGAGCTACAGAAGACCTTGTCTTCAAACAAACGAGCAAACCCAAACCCAAAACAAATAAATGAAAAGCATATAAAAATGATAGTTATATTTTAACTAAATAGAAAGTAAAATGAGAGAATTTAACAAATCTCAGATATTCAGTTTGACAAACTGTCATAAAACAAATGCTAATAACTATTTTGAGTTACTACTGATGTGCATAATCTCTGAGGAGATTATAAACAATATGAAATGTTCCTTGATCAGGACACTAAGGAAAGGCCCCCTACCCCACACTAAAATTCTGCCCTTTGAGAAAGAGTCTCCAACATGATAAAAAATTCTTGTACCACATATCTCTTTAGAGATACTGGGAAGTATCTTTAAACACTGGGAAAAACACTGGGAAGCTTTTAGAACACACCGAGGGAGCATGTTAGTTAGTTTGACCCAGTTGATATATAATTGAGAAACCGCAAGAGTTCACTAGGTAGTTAGACATCAAGTATAGGACTACACATGTCCTGCTTCTCAAACATATCCTCTAGTGATCCTACATTCTCGTCCAGTCTCATTGGCCATGAGCACCAAGCAGAGAAGGAGAAGGACTTGTGTGCTGAGAACAAAGACATTCCAGAGTTTTAAGCATTTTCATATACTTCATGGCAAGAATTCATTTCTCCACAGGGTGTCTGCTATAAAGTTAGGTAGGGACAGCTGACCATGTTTGAAGAGAAGCAGCCTCAGAAGCCTTCATTGGGGGGAACTAGTTTTGGAAAAGAAAGAGCTCCTAAATATTGGAACTTATGCATTTTGAGTTAGCATTGTGTCTTTTTCTATGCCTGAAATCACACAGGCTCCAATTAGAATTTGCTATCCTTTTTTGATGTTATAGTTTGAGAGAATTTTTTGTTTTGTTTCAGTTTTGTTTTGTTTTGAGATAGGGTTTCTCTTCATAGCCCTGGATGTCCTAGAACTCAGATCTGTAAACCTGACTGGCCTTGAACTTAGAGATCTACATGTCTCTGCCTCTAAAGTGCTGAGACTAAAGGTGTGAGCCATCATGGCCCAGCTAAGATTCTTTGTTTAAAGAAACCATATTCCTTTACAAACAAAATGACAACATATTTTAAAGCACAGGACTGAAATACTATTTTGTCTTTTCTTTTCTTTTTTTTTCTTTTCTTCTTTTTTCTTTCTTATGATGTGGGGATTAAACCCAGGGCATAGAAGATTCCAGACAAGTCCCCTGAGTTATATGCTCAGATCCTGTTATTTAATTTGACTAAGGTAATCAAAGGTTGACAACAATCTTAAATGTTGACAGGAAAAAAACTGTAGAGCTGGGTTTAAAGTTCCTCTTGGGGCCAGCCAGCAGTGTAGTTCAGTGGCAGAGCCTCCATCAAGCGTTTGTAAGCCTCTGGACTTAACTCCTAGCATTTACATAAATACTTTCAGAATTAGAAATGGGGATGGGGGTGGGGGTGGGAGGGAGACTAAAATTTTATGTTTTAAAAGGAAGAGACACATTTCTTAAGGCCGTAAAAATCAGAAATATCAGAAGCGGATATTTTGGACATCAGGGAGCCTATTCATGTTTCTTGGTAGACGTGACTGACGGTTATGGGTTGTCTTGGCAGACATATTTTCATGGATCAAATCTACATAGACGGACCTCAAGGAGTAGCAACTTAGGGAATGCTGGTCACACAAGCAACAAATACCCGAGATGTCTGTAGCACCCAAAAGATCAAAGTATGGGTGAGACACAACTGCTTCCATTAAAAACTTCTTGACAGCTTATTTTTAACTGCAAATATTGTCATTTAATTGTACAAATGAAGGTGCTTCCATGGTGGTGTTTGCATATGTGCACATCTCCTTAAGTAAATTTCTCCAATGCATTTTAAAAACTTTAAATACATCCCCATAGTGGAGTGTCTCTTTGTGCTCTGTTTTGCTCAATCTGTGAAGAATAATACTAGCTAATATTTACTGAGCCACGCTGGACCTGCCATTTCCTTTTATTAATGCACACGATACTTATAAGAGCATTATGAAATAAAAAGTACTTGTAGACTAGGAAGAGGAAACCGAGATAGTGGACACCAAGCACTTTGACTATGGTAATGTAACTACTATGAATCCTGGGCCCTGAGGGATTTGTACGGAACCCGCCGGTCCCTACACTTTTATGAGGAAACCTTGACCCACAGAGATTGGCTGCTTTCTTAAGACCACAGCCTGTTTTTAGGGAAGGTCAAGAAAAGTCTTGTCCTGAGATGGGCTGGTTATATGGGAAGAAAAATCCAGCTTTCTCAGTTTTGATTTTCTTCTGCCATCTACTAACTTGCGAGTCAGGCAGGGTGGCTTACTCCTGCTGTTCCAGCGTGAGAGAAGTTGAGTCTGATCACCAGTGCTGGGATAGCAATGGATTCCTAGGCCTAGGAAAACCCTGAAGATGTATCATTTTTTTGATCCTGTGTCATGATGTTGTCACCTGCAGAGTTCTGGTTGGAGAATCATACAATCACAATAGGAAAAATAAATCCAAAGGGAGAAAACTCCCATAATGTTTTAAGCAAGTTTATGGGTTTTGTTTGGCTGCACTCATAGTTATTTGGGGTGCATGGAGCCTAAAGGCTCCAAGTTGGATCACCTGCTGGGACAAGTCTTGTTTAGCTGGAAGCTGTGACCACAGACATCCACATTCCTGCTGGTCCTGTTCAAGACTCGTGGAGGAAGACACAAACTGACATGGTCTGGATATGGGGACCGTCACTTAGGAGCTCTGTGACCTTGGAGGATATATACAATCTCGGTAAGTTTCAAACTCTCATCTGCAGAAGGGTTTGATGTGGGTTGGTCTGACGGTTCAAGAACAAAGGAGAAATTATGGTAATATTCACATGAGAGAACTCAGGGTCTAGGTTATTACAAAGATGTCTTCTAACTTTGTTTTAAGTCGACCTGTCTTACTGCTCACAGTAGTTAGCAGTGGTGCTGGAGATCCCTTCAAAGTATTTCTTCATAGCTTCCATAGACATCTACATGGCAGAGTTTGAAGGCCCCACGCCATTCTTAATGTTGGTCCTAGAATCAAGGTGCCTGCAGAGTCAGAAGTGTTTTTTACTGAGCCGGGAGTAAATCTTTAGCCCTAGTACCCTACCAAAAGAAAGTAGAAATGCCTTCATCGCTATGGGCCTATCTGTGGTTCTGGGCATACTGTAATTGTTTATAAAGCTTTTCTCAGGACTATCCATCCCTGTTTAAAAATGTCTTTGTTTCTATTTTTGATGGTACTTTTTAGCTCAGAAAGAGGAGTGTTGGTCAGGCATGGTGGTATAGACCTGCAATCGCTATCCAGCCAAACAAACCAACCACCCAAACCAAAACAAAAGTAATCTGTTGCTTGGCATAACTCAGAGGGGACAAAGGAAGGAGGATTGGATCAGCAAAGATGCTAATGGGTGGGGTTTTATGTTTGTTTGAGGTTGGGTATCTCTCTGCATAGCCCTGGTTGTCCTGAACTCATTAGGTAGACCAAGCTGGCCCCGAACACCTAGAGATCATCTGTCTGCCTCTGCCTCGAGTGCTGGGACTAAAGCATGCAGCACTATACCTGAAATCCATACTAGGTTCTAAATAAGGTTTTTCAGGTAGCTTAATTAGAAACTGGGTTTCACACGCTAGTTGGCCCAATGACCACTTTATTGACTGGGTTTCAGCAAAATGAGACAATAACTGTCATTTAAACATTTGGGTAAGAAGAAAATGAACAACCCCCCCCCACCCCAATTCACTAAAGCAAAAGCTGTGCCTCCAAGGGCAATGAGTCGCTGCTGTTTGTGAGTTTAAACAATTAAGGAACACATTGTGTTAATTACCGAAGCAGCAGTGATTGATGTAGAAGCCTTCTGAGCCCTGGATCTTTCCTTCCACCTGCTATGGGAGATGAGAGCCTGATGCCCCAGGAGTCATGTAATACAGTAATGTAATGTAATGGCGTTTTAATTTTGTGTTGTTTTAAATAATTAATTGTAATTTTGGCTGTGTTAGAAGCTGTACGTTTCTCAGTCATCTTTTCTGGCTGGCGTTACTGCCATACCTTGATTATTCAGAGATTAAAAGAGAAGCTATACTTAGAAATGATTTCAAATGAAAGAAGGTAGGTTCCTAATGTAACCTCACAAGGTCACAGTGAAACAGTGGAACCCAGGAGACCTGACGAGTTCTTTCCGTTCTGTGGATGAGAAGGATGGTACCCACTGGAATAAAAGGACTTGGCCGGGGGCAGTGTGCTCCAGGCGGGGGAGGGTCAGGATGTGCTCAGTTCTAAGGTTCTTCCACCCTGACCTTCCTTATCACCCTTTGTCTCTCGCCAGTCGAATGCAGGAACTGGTTCCTGTTTTTTTTTTTTTTTTTTTTTAATTCTGAAGGTGCATAAGTGCAAAGGTCAGAGGAGCTGCACTAGGTCAAGAATATAACACCCACCTCAGAGAACAGAAACCAAGAACTGGAAATTGCCATCTTCCAGCCCTTTGGGAGCTACCTGGAGCTCAGGGCTGCTGGCCTCACCCCTACCCTGCAGCTTCAGCTTTAGCAGAGGCTGTGATTTCCTTCAGCGCTTTGGGCAAAGTGCTCTTTAGCCTGACTCTCCTTCCCCATCCTTGTTTGTAAAAACAAAGATGAAGCTGATAGTTCCTTCACAGCTCCATCAGCCACAGTGTGTGAAATTAGCTCCTGTTTGGGAAGGTTTAAAAGTTTCCCAGACAGTATGTTCACCAACTGTTGTTCTTACTGTTGCTGTTACTATAAAAATCAATTCCTCATCTTTCTTCTTTTAAAAAGGGACCAAAGGATGCTCCTTCTTTTTCTTCTCCTTCTTCTTCTCCTCCTTCTCTTTCTGTCTCTACAGTGCCTAAAAAGTACTTGTTTCTCTATGTTACCTTCCTGGAAGGTCCCAAACAAACCAACAAACAAACAACCAGCTGGCAGTTAAGAAAGCTTCAGAATTATAACTATGCTTTCCTAATTGTCTTACATGGCCTAGTCCTGTTTGCCTGCCAAGTGCCTGCAACCCACCTCTGTGTTCTTGAAAGGGTAGATCCAGGGAACTGATGGAGGGCATCCAGTTTAAGGGGGTGCCATTCTCAGTGTCAGCACCAAGGGTTTCCACAAGAAACATCTTTAAAAAGCGTTCCTCCCCCCCACCCTCCTTGGGGAGAAAGTCACCTCCTAATAGTTGAAGCGGCACCTCCTTCGGGCACACAACCCTGTTCACAGCCTGTTTCTCAACGTTTGGGAATCCTTTAACACTTTATGGAAGGCCACCCTTTAAACCAATCCAACAGCCACCTTCTCCATAACCTGATTTTAGAGGTGTTTCATTATCTCTAATTACTCGGAGTAAATGGTGATTACTCAGTGCTTTAATCATCAGTTTGGCCAGCAGTTACTCTAAACTCAGCGAAGCCCAGACTCCCATGGGTATTTTTGGAAGAAACAGAGACTAGTTGGTGCATGCTTTCTAGTACCTCTTGCACGTGGTCCCCAGGTGAGCCCAGGCTGCTTCCCGAGGCATCGGTGTCCCAGCCAAGGTGGCAACTGAGGGCTGGGGCCCTGAGCAGGCTTCCGGACCCGGGCCTGCCAGGCGAGGCGAGGCCCCGTGGCTGGATGGGAGGATGTGGGCGGGGCTCTTATCCCCAGAAGGGGAGGCGATTAAGGGAGGAGGGAAGAAGGGAGGGGCCACTGGGGAAAGACTGGGGAGGAAGGGAAGAAAGAGAGGGAGGAAAAGAGAAGGAAAGAGTAGATGTGAGAGGGTGGTGCTGGAGGGTGGGAAGGCTGGAGCGCGAGGCCTGGCCCGGAAGGTAGGTGAGTTCGGCATCCGAGCTGAGGGACCCTAGTCTAAGGCACCGCTGCTACCCAGCCTGAGTATCTGGTCTCCGGCCCTGATGGGATTCTCGTCCAAACCGTCTGGAGCCTGCAGCGATCCAGTCTCTGGCCCTCGACCAGGTTCACCGCTGATGTCTAGAGGTCCCCAGGAGCAGCTGCTGGCGAGCCCGCTTCTGCAGGAACCTATGGTGAGCGTGGCAACCTGGCAAGGGGCACTAGTCTGAGGGTTCGAGGTGCAACCGTAGTCGAAGAAACTGGGATGGGGCTCAGGCTGTAACTGAAGCAAGAGTTGGCCTATTTCTCCTTCTCCATCAGAGGTGGGATGATGGGGGTTAAAGGCACCTCCGTATCTGTTACTGCGTCTATCCAACCTACTTTAGGGAGGTGCGGGCTAGGAGAGGCGGGAAGGAGAGAAGGCCTTGGAAGGAAGACCTTGGGAAGGACTGTGGGATTTGGTGGGTTTTGATTCCCCCTAGACCAAGAGAATGGGAAGGAGGGAGTCAACTTAAGTTTCAACACGAGTCGGGAACTGAGGGACTGCACTGGGAGAGAAGACCTAGCCAGAGCTAGCTTTGCAAAAGAAATTGTAGTCTTGCTTCTCTCTAAAGAGCGAGGTAGGCTACAGGGGCTTCGTCGAGCGGGGTGTCACCTAATATTGTCCCCAACACTAGAGAACTCATCTTCAGAAGCATTTTTTTCCTTTCCTTTTCTTTTTTCTTTTCTTTTCTTTCTTTCTTTCTTTTCTTTTTTTTTTTTTTTTAAGACATGGGCACCCATGCATTCTGCCTTTGGTCCTCTCCTACTCCAGGAAGGGGGTGTAAAGTTCGACTGACTGTAGCCTGGGTGTCCGGGGTGTCCGAAGACTACCTATGCGGGTCTTCTGCCATGCTGTGTCTGTGGGGACGAGCAGACAGGGCTAATGAGAAGCTTCTTGGCTCACGATGCCCGAAAGGGTTCGGGGATTGCGGGGTCCTGATATACACTCAGCGGGGCTGGACCCCCGGGACTCGGAAAGTTTCCCGCCACGGCTTTGGTTGATAGTTTTTGAGTATCTGGGTTTATGAGCTGAAGGTTTTGTGAGACATTGAATCACTAGCAGGGTCATATTCGGTAAACTGAGGCTCCTGTGAAATTTTGGCTTTGGGGGAGAATTCTAGGAAGAATAAGTGCTGCCACGAGCTGTGCTAACCCATTAAGGAAAAAAAAAACACGAAAATGAACTTGATATGTAGTTTTTAATTTTATAAAACCAGGGAAGAAAAGACTGATTAGAGAGGGATCCCTGTGAATTTGAAATTGAAACAACTCCTCCGCCTAATTACTTGGTTTTAACGTCGAGAGCGCTCCCCACAACGCTAGAGACTCCCAAGGGCACAGGACTGTCAGGGGATCCCGAGCCTCGGCGGTCCCACTATGCCCTCGCTCCGCATGCGCCAGTCACCAGGATATCTCCATCTCCTTTATCCTTAATATCAAATAAATCAACAATAAGCTTTTTACCCTTTCCAGCGCTTTCCCAGTTATTCCCAGTGGCGACGCTGGCCGGGGAAAGGAGAAATCATCTCAGAAAGCTGCGCGGCTGGTGCTGAGAGCGGACTGTCGCTCAGGGGCGCCCGCGGTCTCTGCACCCAGGCCAGCGTTGTTGGGTAGCGCTGGGCAGCCACCACCGCCAGGAAGGACGTGACCCTCCATCCTTTACCCTTCGTTATCAAAAGTTTCCCGATAGTTCCCCCGGTCCCGAAAACTGGGGCGGGGGGCGGTGAGGTTGGAAAGCTGCCGGACACGTCGAGTTAAAAGGCCGGGTGGAGCGGACTCTGGAGCGGGAGTCCCGGTCCTCGGATGGACCCTGCGCAAGGACCCGCTTGAACAGAAGAGTTGCGCTTCCTGAGGTTAAAACCAGCCCACGTGTGGCAGCTTAGGATAGTCGGTCACCCTCGTCATTGCCTGTGTGTTGGTGAATTTCTTGAGGAATCCTTGCTGCGATTCTGTAGCTGGTGCAAAGGAGGAAAGGGGTGGGGGAAGGAAGTGGCGCGCGGGGGGGGGGGGGGTTGGGGGTGGTTTAAAAAGTAAGCCAAGCCGGAGGGAGAGGTCGGGTGCAGGCCGAAAGCTGTTCTCGGGTTTGTAGACGCTTGGGATCGCGCTGGGATTCCTTTCCGCGCCGGGTCGGAGTGGTAAAGCCCTTGCAACTCTGAGATCCGAAAAAATGTGATGCGCTCTTTCTTCGGCGACGCCTGTTTTGGAATCTGTCTGGAGCTAGGAGCCCAGACGTTCACCCCCTCCGCCTTGGGTGGCACCGCCGACCGGTTTCTGAAGTATCTGCTTGGCCGGAGCGGACGCTGCGGTTGGCAGGCACGGTGCGGGGACACGGTGCGGGGACTCTGGTGGGGCTACTAGACAGTACTTCAGAAGCCGCCCCTGTGACTTTCCCACACCGCTCACACCCTGACACCCCCGCGGCGGACTGAGTTGGCGACGGGGTCAGAGTCTTTTGGCTGTTAGTTAGGTACGCTAGAGGTCTGCGCTGTCCCTAGAAGCATTATTTGGCCTTTTGGAGACCCTGTGGAGGAAGTGCCGGAGTGTGCGAGTGTTCGTGTGTGCGCGCGCGCCTTGAAGGGTCCCTATGCGCTTTCCTTTTCACGTAACTCTCTGTTGTGAGGCTTTGGGAAACTGTCTTTTCGGTCCCCCTCTCGGCTGCACTTCAGCTGTGTCGGCACTGTAAAGAGAAGCGTCTTCTGGTGCACCCTGATCCCCAGGCTTCAGATAACCGGTCCCCGAACCTGGCCAGATGCACTGCACTGCACGCCGCAGGTAGAGACGTGCCCCACGTCCCCTGCGTGCAGCGACTACGTCCGAGGACCGCGCCAGCGGCTGGTGTCCCGCCGAGAGCTCCTCAGAGCAGGCGGGGACAACTCCCAGACGGCTGGGGCTCCAGCTGCGGGCGCGGAGGTTGGCCGCGCTCGCAGGGGCTGGACCCAGCCGGGGTGGGAGGATGGAGGAGGGGCGGGCGGGCTCTTCGGTGAGTGGGGCGGGGCCTCTGGCCCCACGTGACTCCTAGGGGCTGGAAGAAAAACAGAGCCTGTCTGCTCCAGAGTCTCATTATATTCAAATATTCATTTTAGGAGCCATTCCGTAGTGCCATTCCGAGCGACGCACTGCCGCGACTTCTCTGAGCCTTTCCAGCAAGTTTGTTCAAGATTGGCTTCCAAGAATCATGGACTGTTATTATATGCCTTGTTTTCTGTCAGTGAGTAGATACCTCTTCTTTCCCCTTCTTGGGACTTCACTCTGTCCTCCCATCCCTAATCGCTGTCTGTCCCTCCCGTCGGACTTCTATTTTAGTGTCCGCGCCCCACTCAGGCAGCGCTGTTGCTCCCTTTCTGGCCCCTGCAGGCCAGACGCTCGAAGCGTACGGATTTCTTTTAAAGCTCACTCACTGTCTTCTCTGATCCGCTGCGTTGCAAGAGAGGGGGGAGCGCGAGGGACCAAAGAGATGGGAAGGTCCGCAGGTCCGGGCTGCCCCTTGAGGGCTAACCACTCCCTTCCCCGTCTGGTCCCACTAGCCTGGGAAGGCCAGTTCCTTGCCTCACGTCAAACAAACAAACCCGTGTTCGCTTTGGGATCACCCCTACCCTTCCCTGGGAACAAGACTTTTTGCTGAACATTTTCAACGCAGCGACCACAATGAAATAAATCACAAAGTAACTGGGGCAGCCCCCTGACCCCTTTTCCCAGCCGCTGAACTTTGCTGCCCGGTCCGAGCCCCGTCGTCGCTGCTCTGTTCTCCCCTCCTCCTGTTCTTAACCAGCTGGAAGTTGTGGAAATTGGGCTGGAGGGCGGAGGAAGGGCGGGGGGGGGCGGGTGGAGGAAGAGGGGGAGGCTGAAGGTCCGAGTGAAGAGCGATGGCTTTTTAATTCTCCCCCACCCCCTTTTACCCCCTCAACGTTAACTGTTTATCCTTGAAGAAGCCACGCTGAGATCATGGCTCAGATAGCCGTGGGGACAGGATGGAGGCGATCTGATTTGGGGTTATTTGAGTGTAAACAAGTTAGACCAAGTAATTACAGGGCGATTCTTACTTTCGGGCCGTGCACGGCTGCAGCTGGTGTGTGTGTGGGGAGGGTGTGAGGGAGAAAACACAAACTTGATCTTTCGGACCTGGCTTACGTCTTGACCGTCGGTTCCCATCCGTATGTGCATATGCAGAGACATCTCTATTTCTCGCTATTGATCGCTGTTTATTTATTCTTTAACCTTCCACCCCCTCCCCCTCCCCAGAGACACCATGATTCCTGGTAACCGAATGCTGATGGTCGTTTTATTATGCCAAGTCCTGCTAGGAGGCGCGAGCCATGCTAGTTTGATACCTGAGACCGGGAAGAAAAAAGTCGCCGAGATTCAGGGCCACGCGGGAGGACGCCGCTCAGGGCAGAGCCATGAGCTCCTGCGGGACTTCGAGGCGACACTTCTGCAGATGTTTGGGCTGCGCCGCCGTCCTCAGCCGAGCAAGAGCGCCGTCATCCCGGATTACATGAGGGATCTTTACCGACTCCAGTCTGGAGAGGAGGAGGAAGAGCAGAGCCCGGGAACCGCGCTTGAGTACCCTGAGCGTCCCGCCAGCCGAGCTAACACCGTGAGGAGTTTCCATCACGAAGGTCAGTTTCTGTTCCTAGTCCTGGCGGTGTAGGGTGGGGTGGAGCGCGGGGATCGGGGCGCGGGAGGGGAGGGGGACGTAGCTGGCAAGGCAAGCTGAAGGGGCTGTGGAAGCCCCCGGGGAAGAAGAGTTCAGGTTACATCAAAGCTCCGAGTCCTGGAGGCTGTGGAACAGGGCCACTTACCTTCAACTTTTCCAGGGCTGCCTCTGAAGGTACTTTCTGGAGACCAAGTGGTGGTGGTGGTGGGGGAGGGGGGACGTTGGGGAGAAGCAGAAGGGCACCACTCAGATGTAGGCTAGCCCCAGCGGTGTGCTTTAGCTATATCAAAGTCTCGGTTTCTGCCCGTTTTGTTCAAAGCACCTACTGAATTTAAAGTTACAGCTGGGTGTTTGTCAGGTTTATTCAATGGGGGCCTTGTAATGCGATCTGAATGTTTCCTAGCGGATGTTTCTTTTCCAAAGTAAATCTGAGTTATTAATCCTCCAGCATCATTACTGTGTTGGAATTTATTTTCCCTTCTGTAACATGATCAACAAGGCATGCTCTGTGTTTCCAGGATCGCTGGGGAAATGTTTGGTAACACACTGGAAAGTGGAGAGGGAGAGAGGGTGGCCCCTCTTTCTCTTTACAACCACTTGTAAAGAAAACTGTACACAAAGCCAAGAGGGGGCTTTAAAAGGGGAGTCTGAGGGTGGTGGAGTAAGAGTTGACACATGGAAATTATTAGGCATATAAAGGAGGTTGGGAGATACTTTCTGTCTTTGGTGATTGACAAATGTGAGCTAAGTCTTGCTGGTTTGTTAGATGCTCCACTTCTGCTCCTCAAATCAAAAGGCACAGTAACTTCCTCCCCTCAGGTTTCCACTGTAGAAGCAGAATTCAACCAATTCCGCTATTGTTTTCTTTGGTTTTGCTTTTTTTTTTTGTCTTTCTTTCTTCCTTCCTTCCTTCCTTCCTTCCTTCCTTCCTTTCTTTCTTTCTTTCTTTCTTTCTTTCTTTCTTTCTTTCTTTCTTTCTTTCTTGTCTCAGAAAAGCTCATTGGCCTTTTCTTCTCTCTTTTCAACTGTGCCTAGAACATCTGGAGAACATCCCAGGGACCAGTGAGAGCTCTGCTTTCCGTTTCCTCTTCAACCTCAGCAGCATCCCAGAGAATGAAGTGATCTCCTCTGCAGAGCTCCGGCTATTTCGGGAGCAGGTGGACCAGGGTCCTGACTGGGAACAGGGCTTCCACCGTATAAACATTTATGAGGTTATGAAGCCCCCAGCAGAAATGGTGCCTGGACACCTCATCACACGACTACTGGACACCAGACTAGTCCATCACAATGTGACACGGTGGGAAACTTTCGATGTGAGCCCTGCAGTCCTTCGCTGGACCCGGGAAAAGCAACCCAACTATGGGCTGGCCATTGAGGTGACTCACCTCCATCAGACACGGACCCACCAGGGCCAGCATGTCAGGATTAGCCGATCGTTACCTCAAGGGAGTGGAGACTGGGCCCAACTCCGGCCCCTCCTGGTCACTTTTGGCCATGATGGCAGGGGCCATGCCTTGACCCGCAGGAGGGCCAAACGCAGTCCCAAACATCACCCGCAGCGGTCTCGGAAGAAGAATAAGAACTGTAGGCGCCATTCACTCTATGTGGACTTCAGTGATGTGGGCTGGAATGATTGGATTGTGGCCCCGCCCGGCTACCAGGCCTTCTACTGCCACGGGGACTGTCCCTTTCCACTGGCGGATCACCTCAACTCAACCAACCATGCCATTGTGCAGACCCTGGTCAACTCAGTTAACTCTAGCATCCCTAAGGCCTGCTGTGTCCCCACTGAACTGAGCGCTATTTCCATGTTGTACCTGGACGAGTACGACAAGGTGGTGCTGAAGAATTATCAGGAGATGGTGGTAGAAGGGTGTGGATGCCGCTGAGATCAGGATGAGCGCTCGCGCGCGCACACACACACACACACACACACACACACACACATACACGCTGCCCATCCAACCACCCACACATACCACACAAACTGATTCCTTATAGCTGGACTTTTATCTTTAAAAAAAAAAGAAAAAAGAAAGAAAAAAAAAGAAAGACAGAAAAAAAAACCCAACCCTAAACACTCACCTTGACCTTATTTATGACTTTACGTGCAAATGTTTTGACCATATTGATCATATATTTTGACAAATATATTTATAACTACGTATTAAAAGAAAATAAAATGAGTCATTATTTTAAAGATACACTACGGCCTTTTATCTTATTTCCTGTCCCATCCCGTTTTACGTTGAGATGGGGCTGGGGGTAGACCGGAAGTCAGAGGTGGCACTGGAGGTATATAAATTGTGGGGGCCGGAGGCAAAGGATGGCCGAGATGGATTGCTCCCCATCCTCATTTAACCTGAACAAGGAAGCAGCACCCTCTCTCATCTGGATGACACATGCCCTGCCGAGACTGGATGAAAGGAGATGAAAGAATTTGCTTTGGGACTTCTGGATGTCTTGGCTTTGCTCATCTGTTGTGGAGTGTGTCAGAGCCTCAGTCCTGTGGAGAAAGCTTCCAACTCTAGGAGGCTCGTTCCCACCTTTTGCTTCATGATAGCCCAGAGTGTCTTCAGTCCTGACAGGCATCTTTGTTTTTTGAACCAAATCCAATCCATACATACACAGTCTCCTTTCAAGCAGGGCTTTATTTTTAGTGTGTTTTCTCCTCCCTTCTAGACAGGGTCTTACTATGTAGACCAGGCTGGCCTCAAATTCACAGAGATCTGCTTGCTTCTGCCTCTCGAATGTTGGGATTAAAGCTCTCATTCTCTCTCTCTCTCTCTCTCTCTCTCTCTCTCTCTCTCTCTCTCTCTCTCTCTCCACCTTTTCTTTTTCCTTTTGAACTGGATTTCATCCAACAAAACAAACAATAGGCCCTACCTTGAAAAAATTTAGTGACCACTCAGTACAAACGGAGTAGTGGGGATTCTCTATTGTTAAGGGGCTGTCAGACTTCATCCTTCATTCCCCACATGAAGCCTTTCAAGTTTAGAACACAGACGTCTGTCAGGGAAGGGGGCTGGCAATAGGACGAGCCGGAGTTTGTAAGTGGGCCCTGTGAACGTGTTCTGATACCTCTTGGCATTTACTGAGTCATGGCTCTCTGGTCTTTTGTTTCTCTGATACCTCCTCCACCATCCTCCAGAACCAGACAGAATACGATCTGTCCTGTGGAACTGAAATTTGCAGCAGGGGTTCTTCAAGGAGAAAGACTAATTTGGTAGCTCAGTGAAAAGAATGATCTTAGCTGGAGATGTGGTTCAGTTGGCTGAGGACTTACCTAGAGTGCAGGAAACCTGGGTGTGATTCCCTGCTGGAGTCAGGGTGTGGTGAGTGACGTCTCACACACACACACACACACACACACACACACACACACACACACACACACACAGCCAATCCTAGCTTTCTAGTAGAGGCCAAAGGAACACAAGTTCAAGGCCATGCTCCGTTACATGGCAAATTTTCCACTAGCCTGGCACAAATTAGACTTTCTCTTAGAAACTTAAGGAAGAAAAGGTGGAAAGAAGACAACCCTGGGCTTAGAGGTGGGAGACCCCTTCAGTGAAGGACAGGAAGAGACTTTCAAATGACTGTGCTTGTAGGAGTTTAGAGAAACAAAGGAGAGGTCTTTGACTTTTTTCATTACTAGCAGTTAGAATAGACCTACTCAACTCAGGCCCATTTCTTATGTCTCCCTGCTCTGGAAGGGTTGAATGGGGTTAGGGTAGAAACTGGGGATTCTGATCCTCCGGAAAGGGCCAGGAGAAGGGCATTCCTGTTTCTGCATCTCTCGCTAAAGGTAGTTTTGTTTGCAAGTTGCATGAGCCTCAGGCACAGGGATCTCTCAGCCTTTTCTGTGGGTCATGTACACACCTCCTGTAGTCTCACACGCAGCATTGCATATGCTCTTGGAAGTCTGATGGATGGAGCAGGACTCGTTTTTGTTTTTAATTACTGAAGTCCTACAATCCTGCAAAAGGAGCAGCTTAGTGGAAACCAATAAAAATAGAAGTGGGGTGCTTGCCAAAGCCTCAGCTCCCTGGAGAGCGCAGGTGGAGAGAGGAGATCAGAGCCCTGGGCAAAGGCAGCAAGACTCCACAGCTCCTCCAAACTCCTTGCAAAAGAGGGCTCTTTCCCACTGCTCCAGCTCCACAGGTCGCTGCCCTTTATAGTAAAGGTATGGAGCCTGAGTCAAGCGTTTGGGGGCAAGCCCCTAGTGGATGCTTCTTTGGGGGGCCTTATTTCACTTTGGCTGCTCTTCAGCAAATCTGAGAAGCCCGTGTTATTGAGAGAGCCCCAGATCTCCAGCACCGAATCAAAGGTCCCAGCTTGGTGGTTTCTCAGCTCAGGTCATTTTCTAGCAAGCCCCCCCCCCCCAAGCCCCCAACCTCCTTCTATTGGCTTCTTTTCAGGAATGGATAATGTTGTTTATTTGTTCAGCCAAATATTTGGTCTGGGGAATTTACCGTGAAATTCTGTGAATTGTATATACCTAGTTAACAAAATAGTCCAAGTGCCACAAATGTCAGTATGGAAAACAAAGCGCCATGACGGGCTTTAACCCTCTGGACTCTCCGGAAGCACAGTGAGGCCTCCAGGGAGATGAACTTGAATGTGAGGAGATTACCTTGTGCCTTAGACTGGGCCTTATGAGAATCTAATGAGAGTTTGCACCTAGCTTGAAATCTCACCTCTCCCCCCACCCCCATGATGATTCCATTACTTAGAGGAGGGGAGAATCGCCCTAGAGGATTTCAGCCAAGTCTTAACCACATTAGAAGAGCTGCTGACTCGATCCCAGCCCACCCTTAAACTGGAACCGGCTTCCTTTAGAACTTAAGACCCAAAAAGGACAAAAAAAAGAAAAAGAAAAAGCGTTTGTGTGGGGGCTTTCGTTGCGTAATTCGCTTAGAACCTGCCAGGTGACCTGCTGACTTTGTTTTCAGTCTTGAAGGCGCTTCAGTCCACCGCCCTTCTTGCCGCAGGCCAGCGCCACACTGCGAGGGCCCCGCGCAGCCGCGGACCTGGCAGACCCCACTCGTCACCCCAGGCTTTGGACGGACTTCAAGATCCGGCCCCAGCGGTCGCCTCCCTCCGGCTCCCGCTGCTGGCCGGCGGCGGCGGGGGCACCAGGGGGCGTCCTTCCCGCCCCGCCCCACGCGAACGTGCATCTGGTAGCGCCACCCCTGTCCCCGGCTGTACCTTCAGGTCCCCCACTGGAGCCCACCGCGCGTCTGGCCCATCCACCCGCGGCGGCGCAGCCTAGGTGAAGATTGCGGAGACAGGAGGTTCTGATTAGGGCGTGCTGGGCCTTAGGCTGTTGCACGGCGTATTTAACATAAAACATAAAACGGGGTCACTCAGTCGCGCAGAGGAACGGAGACTAGGGTCCGGAGAGAAGGCTCCACGTGTGGAGGGGTGAGAAGGTTTAAGGGATCTGAGTGGGGGCAGAGAGGGGATTAGTGAGCTCTTGACATTGAGCTCACAGTGGGTCAACCCGCTGCAGTGACTTAAAGGAGACCCGCGTGGCCTTGGGAACAAACCTACTGACTGGGCATCCTATGCAGCCTGTCACTGAAGCCCCAGGTGACCTCAGCTTCTTGGGGCAAACAGAACTGGCTGAACTTCCTGAGAGTCTGACTTTTCTCAAACTTTGCAGGAGAAGGGGAACAGGTGGGGGCCTCGGGTGTGTAAAAGCACAGTGAGGTAACATCTTTCATAGAGAACAAGCCAAGTTCATAGGGTGATACCAGCCCCCACTTGGCCAGATCTAGAAGCCTCCAAAGGTGAGCTCAGGTGGGCCCCGGTGGGCAAATTATCAGTGTTTTTTTTTTTTTTCTTAATGATGCCTCTACTTTTACCTAGTACAAATGTTACACTCTTCACACAGTGTCTTTCAGAATCAAAGAAAGCTGGAGCAACACGAATGAGACAGCATTATCCCAGCATCAGAAGACCATGGGTACTTCCCAGAGGAACTCAGGACGACTTGCTGCAGTGCCTAATCATGCTGTATAGTATGAGGGTTGGCATGTGATCCAAATTAGCACAGTTAGGAGACCTATAACTAGAAATAAACTCTAGGTTAAGAAGGGCCCATGTCTGAGTGGGAGGATCCCACTCACCTGTGTGCTCAGCACGTAGGGACCAGCAACAGAGTGAGCAAGAGTTCCTAACTGTGACACTCGTCAGAGGGGAAGCGTCTGGTTTTTAAAAAGATGTTTGAGTGGCTTGAATCTGACAGGACAGCAGCTTAGCACACATGGGCAGAACATCTGAGAAGTCAGAAGTTCAAGGTGTGTAATGTTTAATCAATCCTTGAAAACAGAAATTAACCTCCCATCAGCCATTTGCTATTGGTACAGCACTGTTGGCACACTTAGAGCACAAATGGAAGTTTCCAGTTACCTTTGCTTTTTCTTCCTTCAGAATAGCTCCTGAAATGCTGACTGCAAATCCAAACATTGCGCAGTATGCTGCTCAGATCAAAGTGCTCAGGAGATATAAGGTTCGAAAAGTCTAGAAATGTTTACTTTTTAAATCTAAACAACACGTTGAATGATAAAGGGTGGCAAGACAGCATTATGAGTCGTTAGCTGAGATGGTACTAACGATTGTCTCCAGTCCAGTTTTCTGTGAGTCTTGCCGTTTCTCTGATTTCTCTTAAGTTTATCTAAAATATTTAAAACAATGAAGCTTCTCTGTCCCCAATCCCTTGAACTCCTAAGACAAGTTACCTTAGCAAGATCAGGGGCATATTTTAATTTTAACTTTAGTGTATCCCCCACTCCCAGTTTTATTAACACATGGCTTTTCTAAAGGGTCTAAGCCATCCTTACTAAACTGCTGGGCTTGATTGCTTTTCTTCAGGACGATCTCTCTCCCCTGAAGGTGGTACTAACATAGCAGCTCACAACTTGGCAGTGTTCAGCTCAAGCTTCACGCTCATTCAAGCTTTTAATCCCTGCCATTGCATCTTCAAAGCAGTTTGTTTCAAGAAAAGGGCCTAAGGGAAGGGCCCAAAGACAGACAGACAGACACGCACACACAGAGAAAGAGACAGAGACAAGAAGACATAGAG
This sequence comes from Micromys minutus, assembly GCF_963924665.1. Classification (NCBI taxonomy): domain Eukaryota; kingdom Metazoa; phylum Chordata; class Mammalia; order Rodentia; family Muridae; genus Micromys; species Micromys minutus. The sequence continues at coordinate 793,599 of NC_137974.1, forward strand.
ACACAGACAGAAACAGAGAGACACACAGACAGATTCAGAGATAGACATAGGGAGAAAAAGAGACAGAGAGAGAAAGGAGGAGGAGGAAGCAGAGGAGAGAGACTTCCCAAGCCTACTTACTTCAGTATTGTAGCAGTATTACGTGGAAATCATTCATTCCATTTTTAAGGACTAGCAGCAGGTATGGTCAGTGTTGTATCTAGTACCCTTGAATTTCACTAGAGTCAGAAGCAGAAAACCACATCTCCTTCAGAAAACTGCCACAAACAAACTTTAGTTTGTCAGTGAAATTAATGAAGCCCCAAGTGTCTGCCACCAGAAAGCTCATACTAAAGGAAGCTTGTAATAGGTCCATGTGCAACTTTTCAGTCCGGCTCTTCAGTTGCAAATATCGTTCTGCCTTCTCCACTTCTAGTCCTTTCTTAACTTTTAAAAAAGTTTTATGAGAAAGCAAATTTACTTAGAGCCACATCATCTGAAGCAATTTTAGGCTTTTTGGTCTCCTTTTTGTTGGTATTTTCACATGGTTTAGGGGTACCTTTTTGCTTGTTTGTGTTTTTGTACCATTTTTCTTAATTTCTAATCCGGGTCATAACATTTACATATTTTAAACCCCATTTGTGCAGTTGGCACCTTAGTCAATGTGGATAATCTCTGCTCTTTGTGACTAGGAGGCCGAGTGTAGAATTTATGTTTCTAACCCTTGACATTTTTAAAGCATCCTTGAAATCCTATTAGGGCTCTAGGCATCATTGCCAAATCTTAACATTCCGACCAACTCCTCAAGGCTTAGCTCCTGCACTGTGGGTCCAGTGATAAACAATGGTCTTTTGTGTATTTTAAGTGTCCTGAAATGTGGTCATCCTACATCAGGTGTTTGTAGGCAGATTTCATTGGGGAATTTGAATCCATATGATTTGATCTTTATGACGCGCCTTTTCTGGACAAAGTCCACTGTGTCTGGTCTGAGAGGAAGAAACACACTAAGGGTGGGTCTCAGGCCCTCAGTAGTTACTGATGTCATCTTCATCCTTGTGTTCCTGTCTTGACTTCTTACACTGGTCTTTTTGGATGTTGAGTGTGGTGAGAAAGAAAGCCAGATTTACAGAACTGCAGTAACTGCCGAACGGTTATTCAGACAGGTGGGCTATTAGGCTCAGGTTGACCTTGGACACTGTCAACCTTCACATTCCTGTTGGTTGGGGTCAGACACCAAAGTCCAGTTGCTGAATGGTTTTCACAGGTTTCTTTTGTGTGCCTCCATAGGGGCAGACAAAAGATGTTTTTCCAATGGGACTCCCTCTTTATGAAGCCTGACCCTCAAAGAAGCAAGCTAATCTCAGGTGATTTTGAGGTTTTGAGGCCATCATTTCTAGCAGGGCAAAGTCATTTATTCAATGGTACCTTAGAAGAGTTCATTTACCTTCAAAGGGTAAGCTCTTTTCAACAAAGTCCTCCCCACACCCTAAGCCCAAACTTGTTTCCAAAGGGGAGCATTCCCTTCAGCTGGACAGCAGGGAGCGGGGGCTGTTGGCAGGAAAAGTCACTTTTCCTCATTTTTTCAAAAACTAGCCCTGTAGTAAGTCAGCTTCATCAAACTTCCTGTTACCCCAAACCCCCAAACCCCTGGCTCTTTTGCTCACTACCTTGAGGCTGACATGCTTTTCAGGTTGCAAAAGCTGTAGAATTTCACATCTAGCTGTCAAGAGGACAGGTTTGCTAACAATTGTTTTTTTTGGCAAGTCCATGCTGACTTGCAGGTGAGAACTGAGGAAACCATGCACCAAACTCCAACAGGACCCTCTTCCCTCTTTTCCTCTGAGTAACTCAGATAGATCAAAAACAAATGAGCTGTCTTCCTACATTGGCACTTTGCATGGGAAGGAGTCGGCTTGTCGGGTTTATCTTGATAGTTGGCTTGCCGTTTGGCTACCCAGCTTGATCCAGTAGACTCACTCATCCTCACTTCATACCCAGCTTGATCTAGTAGACTCATCCTCACTTCAGTCCTGGTGTCTACACGCACCAGTGGGATATTGGTTATTTGCTTCTCACTTAGGAAGTCTCCAGAAATACCTCATAGGTATTTCACCAAATAGGCCCACCTTAGAGACCCTAAAACACTAATAAAGGATGCTTTACAACAGTCTAGAAGACTCACTCCTGAAGTCTAATTAGTGTGGGGTTTTACTGGTAGCTCTTTGAACATCTGTTCTTTCCAAACTGGGACATTGGTCACAGGAATCTGAAGGAAGAAACCAAACCTTTACTAAGCTCTGTAGGCAAGAAGGAGCAACTTGGAAAACAGAACAGAGTTGCTAACCTCTTGAGTGTCTGTGGAAGGAGTGGCTTCCGGTGATGTCATTCTAAACTCTTAGTCCCATGAAGAAGAAGAAGCTGAAGAAATGCTGGGGGAAGAAAATGCCAAGCAGGATAAAATGGCCAGAGGCCTGTCAAGCAGGAGACAGGAGCTGACAGGGTTAAGCAGGCAGAGCCTGCTGGAGCTGCTTCTTTCCTGAGAGGACAAAGAAGATGCCTTCTGGTTGGGGATTTGAGCCAAACTGAAACTTCAACAGATAGATAATGTACTTAATTTTTAAAAGTGATTAAATATTTTGGTGTAATGTGGGAACCTCTTTTCCTCCCTTTCTCTCTCCCTTTCTTCTTCCCTCCCTCCCTCCCTTTTTCCTTTCCTCCCTCTTTTCCTCCCTCCCTCCCTCCCTTCCTTCCTTCCTTTTTTCCTTTCTTCTTCCACATAGATTTAAGATAAATAAAAGTGTCACTATTGATAGGAAAAATATGTCTTTCATAAATGAAAATACTCCCTAGATCAATTTAATAAAACACTCACTAAAATCTTAAACTACATTACAGAACCGGGAAGATGCTCAGGTAGACCAACAGAATGGGATGATCTGAAGTAACAATTTAAAGATGTCTTTGTTAGCAAATTTCCAGAGATGGATTGATAAGGAGCAGATAGCTAAGAGGTATGGAACATTTTAGAGCTTCACTAGACAGGCCAGAAGTAATGCATGTACAGGAACCACTCAGTCCTTCTACTCAGTCTAAGGGTTGCACACAGATCTGCCTGTTACACTAAACTTACGGAGCATCTAAACAGGGCCTGTTAGTGGTGATGCAGAGGCAGGCTGATCTCTGACTTTAAGGCCAGCCTGGTCTATAGAGTTAGTTCTAGGATAGCCAGGGCCACACAGAGAAACCCTGTTTTAGAAAACAGACAAACAGTACTGTCTAACCAAACTAACTAGAAGGCATAGGAATTGCCTCTTATCTGTGCATTGAGTGTCTTTACAGAGGTCAAGGACTGACATCATGTGTAAACATTTAAAATGTATGGTAAACTATGAGAGTGATACACAAAGGCATAATCCATAGTCCAAAATGTAATACAATGGATACATATTGACTATCGAATAAGCAACTATGGCTACAGTTAGGAAGTTTACAGTGAAAAGATGCTTCAGAACAAAGGCTGATGAAGGTTTCCACAAAGTCCAGGTGGTGATACTTTTCAGCGTTGTGGGTTGAAGGTCTTGGTTATGGACAACTGTTGCCTGTTGTTAGAGTGTAAGGCATTGACAGAACAATGAATGGGTGCCCGCAGCTGCGCCTCATTGCTCACTAATTACGGACATTTGAATTTCATATATTTCTGCATTTTGTGAAATGGGCTTCTTGATGAAAAACTATTTAAACTTCTTAAAGAGTGGTAGTTTACCAGTACCATAGACAAAGGATTAAGCAAGCAAGCGACAAATGATGGACTACATTTGACAGCCACTTGCTCCTTGAGATAATAGTCTCAAGAACTTCTTTAGTAATTGGGATGCAAAGCATACATTTGAAAAGCCCTGAGGTCTGCATTTAAACACATTAACATCCACATTCTCAGAGCTTCGAGAAGTTCCATAGTGAGAACCCAGGTTAATCTGCCCAGTCCAAGGACACCCTAACCATTTACCCCAGGACCCTTTTTGTTCCTCAGATTTTCAACTCTTTAAGGTCAATGAAATCTAGCTGCTAGATGTCTCTCTGAGGGGACTTGATGTCACTTTTCTCTTATCCAGCTGTGCACCAGCTACACTGGCATTTGATTTGTTCTGTACCCATCATATAAGTTTTTCCTCCCATTTAGCTATTCATGTCTGCTGTCCCCTTTGGCTAAAAGATCTGAACAAAGATCCACCCACCCCATTAATCAGTTTTCGACCAACTGTGCATTTCTAAAGGTTTTCTCTGGTGCTTTGTTCTGAAACAGTCCTCCACTCCCCACCATCAGCCGTGTGATTTCTAGTCTTCTTCATCACTGAATGTTAGGGACTGGGAGACGGCCCCGTTGGTAAAGCTCTTGCTGTATAAGCATGCGTGTTTGGTCCTATGTACTTACATGGGCAAGGCGTGTGCTTGTAATCTCAGTGCTGAGGAGGCACGACAGGAGGATACCTGGATCTTGCTGGTTAGCCAGTTCGAAAAACTGATGATATCCAGGCTTAGCAAAAGACTGTCTCAAAAATAAGGTGAAGGGCAGTACTTAATGTCAGCCTCTGGCTGTGCACACACACCCATACACAAACACACATACACAAAACCACACACACAAAACTACACACACATACAGAGGAACACACACATATACACAAAATCACACACATACACACAAACATACACATACAAATACACAATACAAGCATACACACAAACACACATAGTCATACACACACAGACACACACAAACACACACTCATTTGTACATATATGCCATTTATGAATGTTTTATAGAACTTTCTATTTCTATATGTAATTGGATATAGATACATTTAATCTCTTCTTTGTGATGAGTTTGACAACATCCCCACCATTGCTACAATAGTCTGTCTTTCAAAGTGCTTGCCACAGAAAACAAACACAATTTTATTCAGAGAGAGAGAGAGAGAGAGAGAGAGAGAGAGAGAGAGAGAGAGAGAGAGAGAGAGAGAGAAGTGGGAGAAAGAGAGAGAGGGAGAAAGAAAATAAAAAAGCACATTATAGACCAATCTCACATTTTGGGAAATATTGTTGTTAAGGGGGAGAAAAGTACAAAGTTGTAAATTATCTAATTATCTCCTGGAAAAAAACAAAAAACCTACATGGTGTCATCAGTAGTTTTAGTAGTCACATGTGAATTAGCACTTCAAGGCTACAGTACAACTCAAGCACAGGTCACGCTAACCACCCCTGTAATTACGCTCATCGGCGGTTGGTGTTTCTGTAAATGGTTCATCTATTTGTTTTCTGGGACATAGGCCACTGGACATGAGAACTGTAAAACTGCTTCTGTGTTTTGACATCCGAAGACTAAATCATTGGCTTTTTTTCCTTAAGAAACTAGTGTCAAAGCACAAGATTGAGGACACTTTCTCTGGGCTATTAAAATGTCCAGATCGGATATGGTGACAACCCCTGGACAAACAGCCATGTTAACGGAAACAAGCAGAACAGCGAAGCACGTGTCCTCCGAGTCTCTATAAAGCCCACGCTTGTCCACTATACACAAAACAACATTAGTGCAAATTGAACCTCCTCTGCCTCAGCCTTGCCTGAGTGATGTTTAAAAAAATTCGACAAAAGTGACGAGGATCGGAGCCCGTTGGCACCAGGGTGAGAAAACCGGTTTTGGACATGCTTTAATTTGTCTGAGGTCAGAGAGGAGACTTAAGTATCCTGAATTAAAGGTGGTAAAGCTTGCCTCATTTGGCCTCAAGATAAGTCCGTCCTTGGAGTCCCAAAGGCTTTCCTACTTCTCAGCCAATCTCCCTCTCAAGGGCTTTCTCAAGGTGTCTGCACACGACAAAGGATTTGTGTAAATTATGTGGAAGGCATTAGTCCCTAGACCTTGAATTTATTATCGCCATTCGGTTAGTTATATAAAAACCTGACAAACGTGTGTGTGAGCAGATTAACTGAAGGGCAAGAGATTGGCCTGGTGTGTACAGGTGCTCTGTGGCTGCTGCAGCCAGGCCGTTTGAGCTGTAGTGTGAGCATCCATTGGAATGTATGTGAGCTCGGCCGAGCAGCCCTGGTCAAAGGAGGACTGTTATGTAATTATAGCACCCATGGCGTCCGACGCGCCTCCCAGCCTAAGTCTGGGCTGTGAAGTGAGCGTCAGAAGGATAGTGAGAATTAATTACTGTTTATGAAGACCTGTCCAGATTCATGGGAGGAAAGTACTTTACAGGCAAAGTGGCTTAGTGTTTGGGAAAAAAAATGTCTCTTTTCCCCCCCAAACTGCAGGCTGGAGCTGGTTGAATAGAAGGACCTGCCATTTCAGAATCAACATTTGTTTTCATTTTTATTTTAATCTTTGATAATTTTGGGCAAATTACTTAATTTATGAGTCCGATTCATCTGGAGCATTTTGCCCCCATAAAACTTGAAGAATTAATGTTTGGCGGGGCTTAATGCATGTCAGGTACTGTCATTCTCCTCAGTGACACATGCAGCTGACTACCCAGCACACGGGCCTTCACACCACTTCTTTATAGTGTAGATAGTAAACAAACACACCTATAAAATACAATAGTTTACAGTTCAGGAATAACTTACACCTGAGCACAAAGCAATATAGTCAGTAAAAATTTCACATTAGAATTAGTCAAGTAGAATGTTTTATCTTGTCTTTCAAAATTAAACCATTTGGATCATTGAGCTGGTTCAGCAGGTAAAGGCACCGGTGACCTGTGCTTCATCCCCGGGCCCCACATGAAGGAGGGAGGAGAGATCAACTCCCAGAAGTTGTCCTTGACTGTCATACCTTTGTTGTGGCATGGGTGCCTCCCTCTCCTCCCACACAAACACAGATGCAAAAGTTAGAAATGAAACATGAAAACAATTACAACATTTTATATTTTAAGCATATCAGTGAGTATACTTAAACATAATTTTGATAGGAAAACAATCCGTGGGTACTGTGTTCTAAGATTCTTTGGATGCTGAAGGCAGAAATTGCATAGGATTAAAGTCCCAAAGTAAAAAATGTTCATGACACCTTTGACTTGTCTACATGATATTACATGCAGAAATCTTCTGCTAAATTTTCAATGTAACTTATTCTGAAAAATGTCATGAAGGTTCTTCACCCTGTATTCTATGTGGTGTATAGAGCCCAGGGAACACAACTCTCGGCCTTTTGTTTGTGAGTGTCTTAACAAACATTATTAGGTAGTCAAGAAAGTACCATTCTGTTTAATCTATAATCTTATTTATTTATTTAAGAATGACCTCTCTTTATAATTAAAAATATGCCTAGAGTATTCTTAATATTATGTTGTTATTTTCTTGTAAAAGATGCTTAACTTGACAGTTTATTATTCACAGTATTTCATTAGGTTAGGCACCTTTAATAGTGGGCCTACAGAACCAAAGGTTCTCACTCCAGGGCTGAAGATCTGTGACGTCGCACATGTTCTGGCCAATCTTCCATTCTGCTGACATTTGGTTTGAATTTTTTTGATAGCTTTTTACATGCCTTTTAAAAATGATGCCAATAATTTTCCTTTAAAAATTACATACTCGGTGTAAGAGCTCTGGCTCTCCTATTAAGTGAGAGAAATAGAAAATGGCCACAGTAGGCCCTGGGTCATTTACTTACAAAGCAACTGACTAATGGGTCTCTTGAAGAAGCTGGTGGTTGCAGCGCACTTTAGTTCAGTGTGTTGCTGTGGATTATACCTAAGGATCTGCATATCTTACACTGGTCCTTTACTTCTGAATACTCTTCGAAATACCTCATAACGGGTGATGAGGCAAAATACACGAATCTGTGTATAATCAATATGGCAGATCCAGATTTGCAGGAGTTGATGAAGAGCAGCCTAGGGTCAAAGTGTTATATTAGACGATATTATCCCATGTGTGAAGCAGACATTCTGAGAAATCCAGAGTTAACTGATGCGATATTTAAATGAAATAATACATGCTTCTTTAAGTAGGAAATTAATGAGCCTGACAATTCAGCTTTAGTATGCAGAAATCCTCAAGTTTATCATAAGTTGTCTTCAATCTAAGCTTCTGTAGGATAAGTGAATTATTAGCCAGCCTTTAGGGGTTTCTAATTGGACTGTGCATTGGCTGCAAGCTAGTCCTGCCCTTTATTCTTCCGTTTTGAGTCCTAACCCACAATGGTTCACATTAATCCCACAATGGCAGATGTTAATGAGGTTTAGCTGGAGTTAGTAAGGGGTTCACAATAAGAATGAGACTAGCAACTTTTAAAAAGAGGAAGAGATTGGAGACCCTTGTCCTTTCTCCTCTCTTTTCTTCCTGCCTTTTGGACCTAATAACAATGTTTGTGAGAAAACCTGGAAGATGGTCTTCTATAAATACCAGATCTATTAGTGTCTTGAGCTTAGCTTTATAGCTTCCAGAGCTGTGAACTACCCTGTCATTCTCATACAGGAATATGGCAACCCAATCGGTTGTCATAGCAACCCCAGCTCACTAAGTCTGATCCTCTCAGAAGCTTTCAGCCTGTGAGACCTGGCCTGGAGTCCAGAGGAGCATGTCTGCCAGCAACTGTGGCTCACATTGCTTGTTCCAGGCGGATTTGTTCTCCAGGTTCCTTCCGAGATCCAAACAATACTGAATTATTAGGGCAGTGGTCTGTGGCTGCTACAGAAGGTGAGGAACAGATTCGGTAAACTGACACCTTGACCTTGCCCCTGAGCGGACAATGCTAAAACCAACTTAACTAACTGGTCACAGACCTAAGCAGATGAGCTTGGTTGACGGAGAGGAAGCAATAAATTATGTTTGTATTGACCTTAGTAAACCTTTTAATTCTTTTCCACATGATATAGTTCTCAACAAATTGGGAAAATATGGCAAAGTCTAGGTAATTGCACTGCGGCAGATCAATGGCCTAGGCCTGCGGCGCGCACTTCATGACTTCATGTACTTAAACAGTTTGGTTTCTGTTGTCGTTTTTGTTTCTTACCTGTAGGTAATAGGCGGGGGCTTTGATTCCAAAGAAGATTTTGGCTCTTTCTCCCTCCTGTGCTGAGGGAGACAAAGCTGCTGTCAATGTGCTTTGAGGAGACCTGAGGTCCAGTGGAAACTCTCCTAGAACCTGGTCTCCTGAGGAAAGTATCGAGCACACGCTTCCCCTTTACGCAGTCTGTATCATTCATGCTTGCAGACAGCCCAGTGCAAATCTCAATGGCTCTACCTTGTCTCCGCCTGTCTACCTGACGAGCCTCGTAGTCAAGCCCGCAGCTGTAAAGAGGAATGCCTGAACATCTAAGCAACGGTGGAAGATGTTTACTCATTCTCTCATCACATCGGGGCTGCGCCAGGCAGTGAGCTCACTGACTGAGTTTAGCCTCTACTCCATAGGTGCCTCTGTCTGAGGGCACTGGCATACATGACTGTAACAGCTATGTTAGTTTCCTAGGGTTTCCACAACAAAACATCACAGAGGGTGGTTTAAATAACAGAAATTTATTTCCTCACATTTCGGGAGGCCCTAGTCTAAGAGCAAGATGCTACCAGAAATGAGTCTCCAAAGGCCTCTGGCTCACGGTGGCCTCCCTTATGTTCTCACACAGCGATCTGTACTCTGTGGATGAGTCTCACACACTCTGTGTGTGTTCAAATGTCCTTTGCTTAAAAGAATGCACATTAGGTAAGTGCCTCCCGCAAAGGGTTTGTCTTTGCCTCCTGTTGTTTCCTCTACTCCTCTCCCCCCTCCTTCCTCCTGCTCTTCCTTTTGCTTCTCTACCTCCTCCTCATTCTCTTCCTGATCATCCTCTTCCTCTCCTCCTACTCTTTCTTCCCTCCCTCTTTCTTCCTCTTCTTCCTCTTTGTACAGCTGTGGACCAAACCCCAGGCTTTGCAAATGCTGAGCCGGTGCTCTATTCCTAAACTTCATTTTCAACCTCTAAAAATGTCACTTCAACAATCATCACCTCCCATGTCCAAATGGAGTCCTATTGTGAGGTGCTGGGGCTTAGGGCTTCAACACATGAGTTTCTCGAGGGTCACAGTCCAGCCACTGGGATGACACAGTGGTGGTTATAAGCGTTGACCTATTGAAGGTTCTCTGTGTATTTTATACATATTCAGACATTATATTGGTACCAGAACAAACAGCAATTCTTAGTATCACTACAGTCACAAAGCAGGTGTAACTTTGGCAAGTCAGAGATAGAACTGGGTCTTAAAGACACCATCTATTTGAAGCAAATGCTAACTCTGAAGAGTTTTAAGGGGTGGGTGGGGAACTCATCTACCTCTTCTCTATTCTCCCCTACTACCTGTTTGGCCCTTAAAGAAATCCATGTTTGCAATTCCTAATTAAATCCATCTTCACGAAAAGAAACACTTTCAAAAGTACACCGTCCTTTTCTGCCTCCCAGCACACAAAGTCAGTAAACCACACCATGCCTGCTATACCTGAATATTATTGTCCGAACGTTATTCGTTCATATGCTTCTCCTTAGCTGCTTTTGTTTAGCTGCTCTTGCACTCAGCCAAAAGTAAGTGGGCTCACCCTTGGCTCAAGCTGCTCCTTTCGCCACTTTCAGACTTAGGCAGCTTTGAAACTTGTCCTCCGTGTCTTCTTTTTCTTTTTCTTTTTCTTTTTGAGACAGGGTGTCTCTGTGTAGCCTTGGATCTCCTGGAGCTGGCTTGGTAGTCCAGACTGGTGTCAAGCTCAGAGCAATCCATCTGCCTCTGCAACCTGGGTGCTTGGAATGGAAGTGTGTACCATTGCACCCCAGCTTTCCTTTTCTTTCAAAAATTAGATTTATCTATTTATGCTTAGTTCCCATACAGGTCAGGAGAGAACACTGGATCCCATTGACTTCCATTACGAATTATCTATCCTATTGGTGTTGGAGACTGAACTAGAATCCTCTGCGAGAGCAACAAGCGCTCTTAGCCACCGGGTCACCTCTCCAGCTCTCTGCATCCCCCATGACTGTTGATAACAAGACAGACTTCTAGTGATCCCCCAGCATTCAGCTCCACAGCCAACCAGCAACATCTCTGGGGATAGCTAACAAGACAGCAGGAGCCTAGATTTGGATTGGCTTATTTATTTTGTGGGCAGGTCATAGGCGATCGTCATTTCAATATGGATGAAGTTAGGGAGTTTACTGTAAAGGAAGAGTGAGTGGGCAGGTTCTATTTAAATTTATAAAGTACCTTATGATCTTTTCTCTGAATGGTTTAGAGATAACATCTTGAAGTGAAAATTAAAAAAATGCATTGTTTAAAGTGTAAACCAGGTGAAGAATGTCAGTAGAAAACACAAAGAATGGGAACACTAGTTGCTGAACTGAAATTGGTTTAGCAAAGATTAACAACTGGTGACCAGGAGTATGGTGGACATTTAAAATAATGCATAAGTTGATGAAGGGTTTGGAGGTAGCGGCTGTGAGTCGCCACAGTTCGCAATTTCACTTCTATCGATTTATCTCAGATGCACACATACTGTCGTACAGATATGACTATGAATGATTGAGACGTCATTGATATAATACAGACTGGTTCAGAGTCAGCGTTGTACATTTATCCAACAGAACTGGATGTTGCCATTATAAAAATGGGTTGAGCCATGACTATAAAATAGCATGGAAAAGCATTTCAATATGTGTATTGTCTAGTGGATAAGCCAATGTTAAAAATTGCTATGTAAAATAATACCATTTATATTAAATTGTATGTGTCTGCACACACATGTGTGAATGGTGTGTGTGTGTGTGTGTGTGTGTGTGTGTGTGTGCATTCATCTGTATGGTGTTTATATGTATGTGCACAGAGAGATGATATGGCTGAATGTTCATGTATTCAGAATGAAAATGGTGGAAAGAAGGGCCTGGGGAAATTTTTACTATTTTAGAAAAATTTTGTGTTGTAATGTAGAGACTAAATATTTTCAATGTGATATCTTTACAACTAGAAAATGTAATCTTACAAAGTTTGGGTAAAACGTGCTTCTAAGATATTTACTGAGAATCCCATTTAATACCTGATTTTATAAGAATTGATGGATTATTTAAATATTTTGGTTTTGTATATAGGATGATTCTTGCATTTAGGATATTAGTATATTGTAAATTTTACCTTAACAAGTAGTCAACATTTCAATTGTGGTCAATACTCCAACAAATTAGGAATATTTTCCAAATTCATATAGGGACATATTATAGGCTGAATTCTAGCTCCCAAAATTCATACATGTAGCTACTAACCCACTATATCTCAAGTAAAGCTATCTTTAAACAGTGTTTTAAAATAAATTAACTAAAATAATGTCTTGAGTATGCATCCACAGGTCATTGATGTAGTGCTAGCCTAGTATATATGAGGAACTGGGTTCAATGCCCAGTTCCCTTCCAAATCAATTCATTATGATAAAACAATGTCTTATGATTAGCAAATACAAATGATTGATATTTTTATAACATAGGAAATTTGAACACAGAGCCATACATGGGGGGTGGAGGAGAAGGCCATCCATAGGCAAGGAGAGAAGCCTCAGAAATATAGCCCTGTTGGCACATTGATCTTAGACTCTGGGCTGTTTGTCATGAAAACCCTAACAGACAGCAAACAGACCTCACCTCACAGCCAGGTGTGAGGCACGGACCTTTGTTCCCAGCACCTGAAAGGCTGAGGTAGGTGGGTCTCTGTGAATTCAAGGCCAGCTTGGTCAACATAGCCCTTCTTAGGCCAACTAGGAATACATACTGAGAGGCATTTCAAACCAAACAAAATCAAACAAACAATTCTCCCAACAAAAACAGAAATGAATTTAACCTACAATCTCCATAGGCATTCTTGTCTCAATTTAGTAATATTTTAAAGTTACATATATTTTGTATGAACAACCTTGAAAACATTTTAATTAAGCTACTCAAAGTAGCAATACGGCCTGTGCATATATAAGTATGTGAATGTGTGAGTGTGTGTGTTTGCATATGGTTACTTGTGTAACTGTGTGTGCAAGTACAACTTCATAATGTTATGCCTGTAGATGATAATCTAGGGCAGAGAACTAAAATTAACCCTGAAGAAATGTCCTAGGGCTACCATCGAGTGGGTCCTTAGCAGCCTAGCTGGTCCGGAGCACTAACAAGATGAAAATACTTGGAATGGAAACACAGCTTCATCACAGTTGGTCTCACAAACTGAAGAACTCCCTTTTCATTCCATGCATTTCCGTAAGTGTACATAACTCACTAAAGAAAGGGAAGCTCACAAGGCAGAGAATTTAAAAACTGAGAAGAAAGTGAACTGCCCTTAGGTTGGAGGACCTTGGAAAACTTGGAGTGAATAATGAAGTTCGCACAATACTTTTTATTTAACAATATTAGAAAGTTTTAGACAAAGATTTTTAGGGTTTAGATTCTAAAGGCATAGTGGGGGTTGTAGGGCTGACTAAAGGGATGGCTAGCTACTTGATAGTTACAAAGTGTGCATCCTTTGAGGAGGGGAAAGTCACTTTTAATTAACAAGGTTGGATCTTAAGTATTCATAGGAAATGTTTCCATTTAAGACCATTGAAACATTAATAGTTTACAGGCACATTTTATGGCAGAGCCCAAGTTTGTTCTTTTGAACATCTAGGAAAGGATGTTTTTAAAGTAAGCACTTAGATTTGCCTGGATTTCATTTCTAAAGCAAGAGTCTTAGCTCTAAATGCCTCTGGAATCAGGTTATGCCCGGGAGTAGTGAATTCCCCAGAGATGACCTACGCGTCTTCCACAGTTACTTTGCTCGTGTTTGTCCTTTTGAAAAGCAGTGCAGCTCCTGGTTACCTCTCACATCCCTGGATTTGCTCTTCAGGGCCTGTGATTCTCTTCAGGTAGTCCCTTGGAGAGGTTTCGCATCTCAGTTCTTTATGGTAATGCTGCTGTGCGGTTCAATGCTAACTAACTTCAAAGCTGAAGCTAGACTGCACCTTTAGCAGGGGGCGGGGTGTGTGTGTGGGGGTGAGACCTTCAGAATCTGGGCGGATTCCATCAAGGGAAAAGAGAGTTATGTTCTTAAGAGCAGGTGAGCAGGCCACCTGGTTCTATTGTCTTTCAGTGTGTCGCTAAAGCCCCCTAGTGGCCAGGTGACCCCAGTCAGGTGCGGAGAGCCCCCTCCTCTGGAAGAGGATCCTACCTAATAAAATGCAGTCCCTCTCTTCAGAGTTTCTGAATTATGGGAGAAAAACTCCCCGGGCTCCAAGCTAATGTGATTCTTTGGTTTCAGAAAGTCTCCAGGAAAACTGTCTATTCACTTCCGGTGCTTCCAGGCAAAGGGAAGGCCCGAACTTTCCCCTTGCTGAGGACAAGTTGGGTGTCTGAAGCTTCTGACTAATTCTACAGAGAGGAGTTGGGAACTGTCCTACAGACTGGCCAGGCTGTTGAGTCCTGAAGTAGCTCCCTGGTTTGGGTGTCTTCCTGTTTGTGTGGCTTCAGGAGAAGACACACCCACACCTCTAGGCAGGAACCACAAGGAAGCTTAGAACATCCCTGGACAATTATACCAACAAGTCTTGAGTAACTTTCTGTTAAAACAAATGACTCGTAGACTTAGGCTTTACAGTGTAGTCCCCAGAGTTAGTTCACTTCTATGAATCTGCTATGTTCCTTGGGTCCATGCTGCTCACAGCTATTTAATAAGTATGTGACAAATGTACCATGTCCTCTCTGTATACGCAGAGATGAGCAGGTGTCTGGCGCACTTGGAGTTTTGGGGATTAATGAACGTAATCAAATCAAAGTGATGCCTCTGTTCTGAAGATTATTTTGTAGTTGTGAAAGATGCACTTTTCAGTGTTTAGGATGCTATTTGCTGTGAGTGAGGTATGTGGGTGGTGAAAGCCTGGTGCCCTGGAGACCACAAGCCCTCTTAACCCTGCTCCCTTCCAGCCCTGCTTTAATTCTCTACCTTCTCCAACCTGTCTTCTCCCTGTGCTTGGACCATAACTTCACGGACCTGCTCTTGCAGAGAGCATCACGGAATGAATTTCGTCTTTAGTCCAGGGCATCTTAATGGACCCCCAAGTCACTGGGTGTGAGTAGCCAATTCTCCTTTGCTAATGGCAGCTTTTAGAAATCTGTACTGATATTTCCTCTGTGATCGATTTTTGAGCTCTTTGCTCAAGTTTTTCCTCTGGTTATTAAATCATGGATATACATACATTGGAGCGCCTGGAAGGATGTATTTTTTTAGGCATATATTCAAACTCCAAAAATTTATTGAGCTACTGGTTTGTATTTTGAAAAAGAACAATTCATAGGTGATCTGCTGAAAAATAAAATTTATTTATTTATTTATTTACAGTATGTGTATGCATGTATATATGTATGCATGTGTGGTAGAGTGTGTCTGCCATGCCATGCATATATGGAGGCTCAGACCCACATGAATCACTTCCTCCTACCACCATGTATGTTCTGGAGATTGAACTCAGGCCGTAAAGCTTATCGGCAACTAGAGTACATGTGAATGAGAAGCAATTGGCTCAGTGCTCTTAACAGGTGACTTGATTGAGAGAGCACTAGCCTCATCCATGGCTGACTTCATCAATGGCTTCATACCTCAGGTAGCATCATTGGGATATACTGAAAAGTAGGTGCTAGGGCTAGTGGGTAAGAACAGGCCACGTGCTCTGTGCACCTAGGCCTAGGATGAGAACATCTCATCTTAGCATATTTGTTTCACCACATTCTGTGAGGTTCCATTGCACTAGGCACAGAGTCAGGGAGCTGGGTAGCCATGGACTGAGACCCTTTAGACCATGAGCCAAGGTGAATCTTTTCTCTCCTATGATGATTTCAATGCTTGGCCAAGGGAGTGGTATTATTAAGAGGCGTGGCCTTGTTGGAGGAAGTGTGTCACTGTGGGCGTGGGCTTTAAGACCCTCCTCCTAACCATATGAGAGTCAGTCTTCTCTTACCAGCCTTCAGATGAAGATGTAGAGCTCTCAGCTCCTTTTGCACCATGTCTGCCTGGATGCTGCCCTGCTCCTTTGCCAATGATAATGGCCTGTGTCTTTAAACCTGTAGGCCAGCCCCAATTAAATGTTGTCCTTATATAAGCTGCCTTGGTCATGACATCTGTTCACAGCAGTAAACCTTAAGATTGCACCTCCCTCCTCCATTTTTGGTATTTTTGGTCACAGCAACAAAAAGCAAATAGTTCTTCATAGATGGTGAAGTTCTCATAGATGGGGAAATGGTATCCTGGGCTTATAGGTAGGAAAAGATAAGGTCAGTTTGAGGACTAGCTAGTAATGCTTTAATCTCAAAGGTAGATTCCAGGAAGGAGGAATCTAGAAAAGAGGTAGGTAGGGAGACATACTACGGACCTTTAAGATTTTAAAGGTGTGATGTTGAATGGTATTCTGAGGGAACCCATATGTGTTAGGATTCTGTAAACTCTATTCCACAGTTACCTGGCAACAGCAGGTATGCTCCACCCTACAGTTACCTGGCAACAGCAGGTATGCTCCACCCCACAGTTACCTGGCAACTATAAAAGGGGCTGCTTGTCCTCTCCTCACTCTCTTGCTCTTACCCCTCTGTCCCTCCTCTCCCCTTCCTTTCCTCCCTCTCTCCACATGCTCATGGCTGGCCTCTTCTCTACCCCTCTCCTCCTCCTCTCTCTCTGCTCCTACCACCCTCTTAACTTTCCCCTCCCCATGCCCTGAATAAACTCTATTCTATACCATACCTTCGTGTGGCTGGTCCCTCATGAAGGGATGCCTAGCATGGGTTTGCCAGAGGAACCCCCTTATCCCCAATACCTCACCGCATCTCCATAGAACATAGAACTCTTTTTTCCTAACATTGGGGCTGAAACCCAGGACATTTCTTTATCTTTTTATAAACACAACAATATGGATGTGGTGTGCAGGAAAGTGCTGATATACCAAAACCAGCAAGAAAGGGTGCACACATTTTACCATTGATGCAAGAAGCCAGCGCTCCAGTTGTCATAGCAGTGGGAAAAGGAAGGAGGCTAGACCCAAGGCTTAGGCGACCAGAGCAGCAATGACTGGGAGTTGGTTACAGAAAGAGACCAGGCCCAGGTGACCTTCCCATCCAGTTGCCACAAGAAAGGCAGGACTAGAGAGCCCCAGCGAATGGTTAGAGTTCTGGGGGAGATCACACTGCAGTGTGTCTTCTCTGCAAAAGCTACAGTTCATTTTCACCAGTGTGGGCTGTTAGGAGAGTTTCTAAGCAGATTTTTAGATGGAAAACTGGAATACAGGTTTTCTTTTTCATTAATTTTTTTATCTTTTCTTCCTTTCCCAGATGGCCGTTACGGTTCAGTCCACTTCACAGGTACGCCCCGGGACTGCAAATGACTATTTCACATTTTGCTATGTAAACTAGTGACTCAGTGTGTTGCTTCAGAACTAGATACGTGCGGTTTTGCTTCACTTGAGGAATTCAGTAAAGAACATACTTCATGTCAGCAGAAAGCCTCGTAAATCCATGTGAAGGACACGACCAGACTCCCCTGCTAACCATGCAGCTGCATGGGCTTGGTTTCCCTTTCCCAACGGGGAGCTTCTCAAGTCTTCCCCATGGTCCTAGAAAGACGAGGAACAACATTGGTGTCTTTTTCTTTTTAACTTGAATCTACTCTTCAAGGTTAAAAACAGTCGAAGGAGCATGTAAAATTGAACAGGGCGGGTTTTTTTTTTTTTTTTTTTTTGCCCTGTACGTAAAAACTATGCATGTGCTCCCTCCACATGGGTCCTCCAGGGATGCCTGCCAGAAAAAACAAACAAGGCGACAAGGCTCTAGACAACTCCTCTTACATAATGGCAAGCTTCTGTACTGGCCCCAGAGCTACAAACTGTGAGTCCTGTGATAGAAACCTTCCCAGGACCACACGAAACAGACAGAAGGGGTAGGAAACAAACATCTTTCCTTTACAGTTACAAAAGACGATCTGAATCATCACTGCTGTAGCCTGGGCAGAGAGACAGCTTCAAAGAGCTCATGTGAACAGCACCTTCCACTTGTGTTTGGCAATGAGACATTGGGATTAGTGGGACAGTGGAAACAGATAAAGGTTTCAAGTTTGGGAGCATTTATGCAGATCATGCTGGCCCAGCAGGGCATGCTGGGTACAGAGGCTGGGCAAAACTTTATCCCGCAGCAAATCCATTCTCAGGGTCACAGTGCCATCTTTTTACTCCCTCTGCCGGGACGGAGAGTGGTCCCTCGCGCAGGAGGCCTGTTCAGACTCCCGCTCTTTCCACCCATCACACTGTCTTCCACGACCTATTCTGACTGCGCTCCTCGCTTTCCACATTCACTTGTGGCCTTGGCACGGACGTGGCCTGTCACTGTCTCTTTCTCTTGGTCCCTTTTGTGACTGAGAGGATGCTCTGCCTACCCAAGGCTGAGCCTGGCTCCTAGGCTCTGCGTCCTGTTTCCTTGTTTCCTTTCAGGAAAAATTCTTTTCTACTAAGATTGCTTGGAGTCTGAAAAGTAAAAATCTGTTTTCACCGCCCTGTCTTAATTCTAGACAACCTACTCTTTTGCAGCCTCTTTGCTCCTTTCAGAAATTTCCTTCCACAAAGCACAGCTCTCACTGTGTAATCCGGATTGTAAACGGGAGCATTTGTAGACATTCCTTTCCCTTCCACCCTGGTCTCGGTTTAGCTTTGGGAGAAGATGAGAAAAGTATTTGACGAGGTCAGCAGTGATGTGGATTCATGGATCTCTAATATTAATTAATTACCTAATAAATCGATTCGTTGCTGTGGTGGCTCTTTCTCTGTGTGTACTCAAATGGCACGGGTGTGAAGGTCAGACAACTTCTGGGAGCTGGTTCTTTCCTCTTACCGTGGGTTCTAGGAATGAGACTCAGGTCACCAGGCTTGCGGGGTGCTTCGTGCACTGAGCCATCTCACTGTCCCTGGGGGATTATTTTCTTAGAAGGCATTTTTTAAAGCATATAATTAGCCTAACTAGAAGGGACTTTGAAGCTTATAGGAGTTTATCTTTACCGGCTAAAGTTGCTTCTGAAAATTAAAGTCTCTGAAAGTCATGCTTTCTGCCACTTTTCAGACGTCCATAAATGCATGTTTAGACAGTCCTCTCTGTATGTGTGCCGCGATGAACCTTGGAAAGATTTTTGGGGAATTAAAAAATCCTAACTTCTAATTCTGAGAAGTTGTCTGTACAAAGTATCTGTTCAGTCTGTACCCGTTTCCTAAGGATTGTGACAAAACAGATATTACCTCTAGGACATAACTAGTAGAAATAACAGCATTTTTATTAGGAAATTAATATGCCTTGGAAATAATGACCTCTTTTCCTGAATACACTCTGGTGATTTATGAGCTCCTTGCAACTGTTTTTAATATCTGATGTTAGCTTTTATGTATGCAGTTTAGGAAAGAGTAATTAGAGACATGTTGGGGACATTCTCTGCTCAATGTGTGTAATCTGATATAAGATGCCAAAGGAAACCCATGGCATGGAGAAGTCAGCCACTCTTTAGTATTTCCAGATAACCCTTGCTTTTGTGACCTTTTCCACGTTTTAGCTGATTAATCTATAAATGTCTTCAGTGGAAGGCGGGGCAATCTGTTTTTCAAATGCAAGATACTGAAGTTGTTCAGTCTTAGGGTATGAATAGGAAATGTCTCCCTCCCCTGAGGTGTGAGTGTTGACTCCTTGGTTCCCAGACAACAGTGCTGTCTGGAGAGATTGTAGAAGCTTGAAGAGTTGAGGCTTATCTGGAGGAAGTAGATATTGTTGTGGTGAGCTTTATAAAACATTGTACTCTTGATCCCTGTTCTGGCAAGATGTCTCAGCTTCGCGTTTTACCAAGATCGTGAGGAGTCCTAGCCAACAGCTCCTGATACCTTAAACTCTGCCATGCCTACCTACATATTAGTTTGCTTCTTGTCCAACCACGAGCTAAAATGAGTCCTGTCCCCCTAAAGTTGCTTTTTGTATACTATTCGGTGATAGTAACAAGAAAAGCCAGCAGCAGTCACTGAACAGCTTGCCCAGCTGTTGAGGAGGGTCTGGAATGCGCCTAAGATGGTGCTGGGGACATTTGCCATAAACTATTTGCATATGCTTTTCCCTGTTCCTCTCAGCAGCTGAGATATTGTGACTGTTGAGTGAACAAACCTTTGTATCTATTTTTCTCTTGCTAGGAAGTTGAATCTAGTGTGCTCTATGATTCAGGTACAACTTCATGTTACCCTCTATACTCACTTAATAAAACCTTATTCTTGCCAGGAAGTGGTGCCTGTCTTTAATCCCAGCACTTGGGAGGCAGAGGCAGGTAGATCTCTGAGTTCAAAGTTAGCCTGGTCTATAGAGTGAGTTCTGAGACAGCCAGGGATGCAATAGAAACCTTTCTGGGAGTTGGAGGGTGTGTGTGTGTGTGTGTGTGTGTGTGTGAGAGAGAGAGAGAGAGAGAGAGAGAGAGAGAGAGAGAGAGAGAGAGAGAGAGAGAGAGAACCTGGACTTAGAGGTCTCTAGGGAATTTGTGTGATTTGACATGGGGGAGGGAGAGATACACGGCAGCCTGTGTGTCTTCTAGTGATGAAATGTAAGCACACGGTGTTAACTGGGAGGGTGATGACTTGGAAACTTCTAGAGAGCAGGGATGAGGTGCAATTCCTTTGTTCTTTCAAATTGAGGATGACAGGCTAGACAGGTTGTTCCCAGAGCTCTTTGAGAAGGGAAAGCAGGTCGCTGTGGTTCACATTCCTTGTTTTACATAACAGATACATTCCTCTAAGGTTGATGGAAGTGGTGTCATACTGTTAGGAAGCCAGAGAATCTCATCCCTTAAAATACCATTATTTTGAATCCACTTGACACAGAACGGAAATACTGTGACGCAGAGAATTCTGAGTTAATCTACTGCTTAGATCTGGTTTTTCAGTCGGGAGACATGTTAGACACAGACTTCCTGCGACTATGCCTCAGAATATCCAGCAACTCTGGTAAATCCCAGTGGGAGGCAGTAACCCAGAAGGATCATGGTGGGCACAGAGGGGTCTCTGAGTTGCAAACTTACTGTGTGCCCTTTGGTGAGTGTTCTCTGGTTGGTGTAACAAAATTAAATAAAATAAATCACCTTTGTATATTTTAATTTAACCAAGCAATTTCAAGGCAGGAAATGAAGCAATTTCAACTGTAAAATATGTAGGAGTATATGTGCATGTCTGATATATAGGAATGTATGTGAATGTTCCTATGTGTGATTGATATATAGGGACATATGTGCACGTCCTTGTGTGTAAGAATAGTTGCTCCTTGTCTTCCAACTTGCCAGAGGCAGAATGTTTTGCTCTTTGTCACTCTGTAAGCCAGGCTATCCAGCCTGAGAGCTTCTGGGGATGCAAATGTCCCTGTCTTGACACAGGAGTACAGGGTTGACAGACACATACTTTTCATCCAGCTTTAAAAGTGTATGGAGATCCGAACTCAGGCCCTCAGTTTTGTGGAACAACCTCTTTATCCACTGAGCCACCTCCCCAGCCTCCAACAGTGCTTTTACTGAGCATTTACTAATCTCTCTCATGCTCCCAACCTATATGTGAAAAACAAGGGATTTGCTTTTGTTTCTATTTGTATTTTCTTGACTGTGGATGAGACTAAGAGCTGAATTTTCCTCATATGCATTATGCCAAACTGTTTTGTTTCTGGCCAGTTGAATGGTAATAACAAGTCAGTATGAAATCCCATCAAATTCTGAAGCTTAGACAGTCCTTTGTGTTCTCTGCTGTGACAGTCACAGGGCCCTGCAGGATGATAACTGGCCCACTGCAAGCCCAACATTCTGACAAGATACCCAGACACCGGTACAAGGAGGCCCATATTACCTCTTACTTTCAGACTCCTGACAGACAAACACTTGAGTCCTAGGTGCCAAAATCCATAGGAAAGCTTTTAAAAAGACAGGACGTAACCTCAAGAACACAAAACCAAGATTTTAGAGGAGGAAATACCATTATCTAATAGAAAAAAAATATTTAATTTTCCTGATCCCAGACTCTCAGCTGGAGAACGTAGTTACCATTTCAGTTGTTTTACTTGTAGCTATGGGCCCCTTTTCTTTAGTTTATGGTTAGGACAACCCACAGACATTTGGCCTGCAACTGCTTTAAGAAATCAACTCAAATGTATCACTGTTGCCAGAGGAATCAATCCTACCTATGCAAACAGCAAGTTTGAAACAAACCAACCCTTAGGGTTTTTATTATAATAGTTTTGCTCTCCTTCCATCAACAACAAACAACATTTTGTATTTCCAATAATAATAATAATAATAATAATAATAACAACAATAACAATAAGAAATAAAAAGACTTGCTGTTTTTGTAAATGCATGATAAAGAGGAGGTAAAGGGGGAGGGGAAAGGAGAGGGAGAAGTGGGGGAGGGAAAGAAGGAGAGAAAGAATACTAAATGTAAAAAAAAAAGCCTCTCTTTGATGTATGGAAGACTACAAAAAACAACTTGAGTGCAATTAAAGATTTCAGGCATTCTTTTCTTCTTACAACTTTATTTTAAAATATTTGACATAAAACTATATGAACATATTGCTGTCCTTATTTGATTCTTTTAGTGGTTTGATAGTATGCATTGAAATATTACTAGTTACCATAAGCATAAAGTACATGTAAAACAAAACGTAACATGGAAATAGTCAAACTTTTCTTGGTGTGTATAGATTAGACATAATGATTTTTAAATACCAAAAAGTGCCACAAGGCTATCTTCTTAGCTCTTGAGTTATTAATGATTTAAGGTCTAGGTGTACCCCACTCTGAGTGGGTGCTATACACTTGTTGTTGTTTTTTTTTTTTTGTTTTTTGTTTTTCCTAAGAAGGACTGAGGCTTCCACTTTTTGGCCTTTCTTTTTTTGAGCTTCATATGGCCTGTGAGTTGTTTCTGGGGTATTCAGAGATTTCTGGAGCTAGTATCCAATTATCAGTGACTGCATATTATCTCTGTTCTTTTGTGACTGGGTTACCTCACTTAGGATGATATTCTCTAGTTCCATCCATTTTCCTAGGAACTTCCTAAAGTCATTGTTTCTAATAGCTGAGTAGTACTCCATTGTGTAAATGTACCACAATTTCTGTATTCATTCATCTACTGAAGGGCATCTGGGTTGTTTCCAGCTTCTGGCTATTATAAATAAGGCTGCTATGAACATGGTGGAGCATGTGTCCTTATTGTATGTTGGAGCATCTTTGGGGTATATGCCCAGAGGTGGAATAACTGGGTCTTCAGGTAGTACTATGTCCAATTTTCTGAGGAACCGCCAGACTGATTTCCAGAGTGGTTGTATCTGTTTACAACCCCAGCAGTGGAGGAGTGTTCCTCTTTCTCCGCATCCTCGCCAGCATCTGCTGTCATCTGAGGTTTTGATCTTAGCCATTCTCACTGGTGTGAGGTGGGATCAGGCATTCTTTTCTATCAGCCTCTGTGACACTAGTGACCTTTAAAGCAAGGGCCACTCCCACTGTGCTCCGTAAGAGTGATTAGAAACACCTCTGGTGAGTTTAAGTCTCTTGGGAGATCCAAGCTGTCACTGCCAAGAGGACACAGGAAGCATGTTTCCCTTGATTCCTTTGGTTGGCATCTGTGTTCCTGTGTGAGGAATGTAAATCCAAGCTCACCTTCCCATAAACAACAATAGTTACTAATTGTTTTTTTTCTAGATGATATGATTTATAGTCAAAAATGCAAAGGAATCTATAATAGGTTCCTCAGGATCATCTATGACTTCAGCAAGATTGAAGATCAATATATGCAAATCAGCTGTGCTGTGCTTTATAGCAACAAATCATTGGACTGAAAATCCAATATTGTGAAATTCGAGTTGAGCTGTCCCACACATAG